>NC_060138.1:534955053-535264395 GCF_021461385.2 Schistocerca piceifrons
TTGTGGTCTTCAGTCCCGAGACTGGTTTGATGCAGCTCTCCATGCTACTCTATCCTGTGCAAGCTTTTTCATCTCCCAGTACCTACTGCAACCTACATCCTTCTGAATCTGCTTAGCGTATTCATCTCTTGGTCTCCCTCTACGATTTTTACCCTCCACGCTGCCCTCCAATACTAAATTGGTGATCCCTTGATGCCTCAGAACATGTCCTACCAACCGATCCCTTCTTCTGGTCAAGTTGTGCCACAAACTTCTCTTCTCCCCAATCCTATTCAATACTTCCTCATTAGTTATGTGATCTACCCATCTAATCTTCAGCATTCTTCTGTAGAACCACATTTCGAAAGCTTCTATTCTCTTCTTGTCCAAACTATTTATCGTCCATATTTCACTTCCATACATGGCTACACTCCATACGAATACTTTCAGAAATGACTTCCTGACACTTAAATCAATACTGGATGTTAACAAATTTCTCTTCTTCAGAAACGCTTTCCTTGCCATTGCCAGCCTACATTTTATATCCTCTCTACTTCGACCATCATCAGTTATTTTGCTCCCCAAATAGCAAAACTCCTTTACTACTTTAAGTGCCTCATTTCCTAATCTAATTCCCTCAGCATCACCCGACTTAATTAGACTACATTCCATTATCCTTGTTTTGCTTTTGTTAATGTTCATCTTATATCCACCTTTCAAGACACTGTCCATTCCATTCAACTGCTCTTGCAAGTCCTTTGCTGTCTCTGACAGAATTACAATGTCATCGGCGAACCTCAAAGTTTTTATTTCTTCTCCATGAATTTTAATACCTACTCCGAATTTTTCTTTTGTTTCCTTTACTGTTTGCTCAATATACAGATTGAACAACATCGGGGAGAGGCTACAACCCTGTCTTACTCCCTTCCCAACCACTGCTTCCCTTTCATGTCCCTCGACTCTTATAACTGCCATCTGGTTTCTGTACAAATTGTAAATAGCCTTTCGCTCCCTGTATTTTACCCCTGCCACCTTTAGAATTTGAAAGAGAGTATTCCAGTCAACATTGTCAAAAGCTTTCTCTAAGTCTACAAATGCTAGAAACGTAGGTTTGCCTTTCCTTAATCTTCCTTCTAAATAAGTCGTAAGGTCAGGATTGCCTCACGTGTTCCAGTGTTTCTACGGAATCCAAACTGATCTTCCCCGAGGTTGGCTTCTACTAGTTTTTTCATTCGTCTGTAAAGAATTCGTGTTAGTATTTTGCAGCTGTGACTTATTAAGCTGATAGTTCGGTAATTTTCACATCTGTCAACACCTGCTTTCTTTGGGATTGGAATTATTATATTCTTCTTGAAGTCTGAGGGTATTTCGCCTGTTTCATACATCTTGCTCACCAGATGGTAGAGTTTTGTCAGGACTGGCTCTCCCACGGCCGTCAGTAGTTCCAATGGAATATTGTCTACTCCGGGGGCCTTGTTTCGACTCGGGTCTTTCAGTGCTCTGTCAAACTCTTCACGCAGTATCATATCTCCGATTTCATCTTCATCTACATCCTCTTCCATTTCCATAATATTGTCCTCAAGTACATCGCCCTTGTATAGACCCTCTATATACTCCTTCCACCTTTCTGCCTTCCCTTCTTTGCTTAGAACTGGGTTTCCATCTGAGCTCTTGATATTCATACAAGTCGTTCTCTTATCTCCAAAGGTCTCTTTAATTTTCCTGTAGGCGGTATCTATCTTACCCCTAGTGAGATAGGCCTCTACATCCTTACATTTGTCCTCTAGCCATCCCTGCTTAGCCATTTTGCACTTCCTGTCGATCTCATTTTTGAGACGTTTGTATTCCTTTTTGCCTGTTTCACTTACTGCATTTTTATATTTTCTCCTTTCATCAATTAAATTCAATATTTCTTCTGTTACCCAAGGATTTCTACTAGCCCTCGTCTTTTTACCTACTTGATCCTCTGCTGCCTTCACTACTTCATCCCTCAAAGCTACCCATTCTTCTTCTACTGTATTTATTTCCCCCATTCCTGTCAATTGCTCCCTTATGCTCTCCCTGAATCTCTGTACAACCTCTGGTTCTTTTAGTTTATCCAGGTCCCATCTCCTTAAATTCCCACCTTTTTGCAGTTTCTTCAGTTTGAATCTACAGGTCATAACCAATAGATTGTGGTCAGAGTCCACATCTGCCCCTGGAAATGTCTTACAATTTAAAACCTGGTTCCTAAATCTCTGTCTTACCATTATATAACCTATTTGATACCTTTTAGTATATCCAGGGTTCTTCCATGTATACAACCTTCTTTCATGATTCTTAAACCAAGTGTTAGTTATGATTATGTTGTGCTCTGTGCAAAATTCGACCAGGCGGCTTCCTCTTTCATTTCTGTCCCCCAATCCATATTCACCTACTATGTTTCCTTCTCTCCCTCTTCCTACACTCGAATTCCAGTCACCCATGACTATTAAATTTTCGTCTCCCTTCACAATCTGAATAATTTCTTTTATTTCATCATACATTTCTTCAATTTCTTTGTCATCTGCATAGCTAGTTGGCATATAAACTTGTACTACTGTAGTAGGCGTGGGCTTCGTATCTATCTTGGCCACAATAATGCGTTCACTATGCTGTTTGTAGTAGCTTACCCGCATTCCTATTTTCCTATTCATTATTAAACCTACTCCTGCATTACCCCTATTTGATTTTGTGTTTATAACCCTGTAGTCACCTGACCAGAAGTCTTGTTCCTCCTGCCACCGAACTTCACTAATTCCCACTATATCTAACTTCAACCTATCCATTTCCCTTCTTAAATTTTCTAACCTACCTGCCCGATTAAGGGATCTGACATTCCACGCTCCGATCCGTAGAACGCCAGTTTTTTTTCTCCTGATAACGACATCCTCTTGAGTAGTCCCCGCCCGGAGATCCGAATGGGGGACTATTTTACCTCCGGAATATTTTACCCAAGAGGACGCCATCATCATGTAATCATACAGTAAAGCTGCATGCCCTCGGGAAAAATTACGGCTGTAGTTTCCCCTTGCTTTCAGCCGTTCGCAGTACCAGCACAGCAAGGCCGTTTTGGTTATTGTTACAAGGCCAGATCAGTCAATCATCCAGACTGTTGCCCTTGCAACTACTGAAAAGGCTGCTGCCCCTCTTCAGGAACCACACGTTTGTCTGGCCTCTCAACAGATACCCCTCCGTTGTGGTTGCACCTACGGTACGGCTATCTGTATCGCTGAGGCACGCAAGCCTCCTCACCAACGGCAAGGTCCATCGTTCATATTTCTGTTATTCATAAGCAACTTCCGCATTTATCAATAATAACATGAAACTCTTGCCTTTAATCATGTGATGAACGTTCTACTGAGTACAAAATAAAACCATTAATTATATAATTTTTTATGTTTATGCATGATATTGTACTAGCGTCAAAAGTAATTGCTTTGGTTGCATAAAAGTGCAGAAGTTCAGCAATCAAATAATTTTTATTGCGTTTCAAATACAATTTGTATTCTATAGAAATATAAAATACACAATGGACTAACACTTAATGAAATACGGTTCTAATTACGAGCAAAATAAACAAAACAAAGAAAAGGCGCCAGCTTCTGTTGTCTCCCCAAAAACAAGTATGGCCTACCTCATAGACCAAGGAATTGTTTAAGACTCATAAAAATGTTGTCCAAAGTTCCTTGAATATTTTGTCGTAGGTGGACGATGGTCGCTGATGAGGAGAGGTTGAAGAGTAAGCGACGTCAATTTACTTTCCACACGTGATTGATGCAGCTGAGTCTCTAGACTAGAGCAAAAAACGTCCGCCACGAAGAGCATGTTGTGTTGATTACGGTCCTCGTCCTTCAGAAATGGGCAAACGGACTCTACACGGCTCCCGCCAGACGTCGATATTGCTACGGCCTTCGCAGACTGTTATAGTTGGAGCCACGAACGATGGCGGTCGAGTTTAGGTTTGTTCTACGCACTTACGTCACGCATTCTCCGATAGCCAACGAGCATTCAGTAGCTAATGCAAGCATTAAACGTTATCGTAGAGAGTTGTTAAACGAATTTTTGTTCCATTTTTTGCGAGCTGTCATCGCTGATGGTGGTAAGTGATAGGTTCCGCATAAGGTTCAAATGGCTCTGAGCACTATGGGACTTAACATCTGTGGTCATCAGTCCCCTAGAACTTAGAACTACTTAAACCTAACTAACCTAAGGACATCACAAACATCCATGCCCGAGGCAGCATTCGAACCTGCGACCGTAGCAGTCGCGCGGTTCCGGACTGCGCGCCTAGAACTGCTAGACCACCGCGGCTGGCTCCGCATAAGGAAGCGAGAGATTTAATTTGCAAGATATACGCTTTCTTCAAGCGGAAGGCACGCGCATGCGCGTACCGCAACTCTCGCTTGGAATCGTCAACGTGATCCCCCTCCGTGCCTCGACATGCACCAACTACCTTCGTTCGTGGATCGCACTATAGCAGGACGAGACACTTGGTACGCCACGCACTCGAAATGGCCGCGCAGTCGTAAGCGACCTCACTGAGCCGAGCGACTCTGACCCGATAAACGGAGCGACGCAGCAGACCATTCACTTCCTGTGTAAAGCCTTCTGTCAAGCGTCGTATACAGTTTTACTACACAAATACTATCTGGATTTCTATTGGTTTGCAAGTGGATTGTTAGTCTCGGGCTCAAAATGAACTCGAATCCCATTTCTAGTTCTCTGTTAGGTCGGGATGCGTTCTAAACATTTGCGCGCTGTTGAGAACTTGGACCAAACTGGTTTCGCAATTCATCACGTGCACTTCTACTCTCCAACCAGTAAAGCAGAGGTCTAAATAGTGAGGCATCCCACGCGCCACTGCATACAATGGCGATATGCTAGTGCGCTATCCTGCTGAAAGATCGGACGCACTGTCCCTTCGTCTTTGAACGCTGGATGAAAGAAGCGACATGGATATGTATAAACTTTGAATTTTCAACAATTTTAGTTGTTTGTAAATGACTTGAGTTTCTGTCTCATATTGCCATGTAATATTTTCTTAAAAACCTGCTCACTAGCAATTTTCAAAAAAATTACATGTCTGCTCGTATTTACGATGTTTTTGCGTTCAGTCGTGTTCCTTCCATATATAAAGAGCGTTTGAGAAATCTCTCGACTTTTTACAACTAGTTAATGAATGGCTGTCTAATTGGTCTCCCGGCTTTGAAGCTGACGAAAAACGTTTTAGTTGGCACTGAATTGTTTTGTTTCGGTAAGGCATTGTTTCACTTGTGAAGCAGTTGTTGATGTCAGTGGATACAGTTGCACCATTAAGGAGAAATTACTAGCGTGGTTGTGCGAACATCCACGCATAGGCAAACAGTGACAAACATAATAAGCGTGGTTAGAGGTGGCTGTGGCAAGACAACTCTGCTTCGTTGGGAGAAAAGTGCTTTTGTTTCAGACTGTGTCAAAGACACGCCGCATAAAGAAACGCGAAAGGTAACAGGTAGTGGTGGAAACAACAGGATGAAAACAATCGATTCAGCAGATTGCTGTAAAATAATCGACTCATTTGGTTGTAGTATTACGCATCGGTTTAATTATTTAGTCATACTTTTGAGTGAGATCAGTTTATCGAAGAAACCGAATAAAAACATAGATTCAGTCGGTTGTGTCTTTACATACCAGTTTTATTTATTCATTCTTTTGAATGAAACCGGCCTTTGGGAGCAACCAAATCAGAACAGTCGACAGTACGGCGCATTCCCTTCTGAGTAGAGCATTCGATCTTTTTGTCATTTTTAAATCATTATTGTTCATTGCCTCTGTTATCGCCTGTTCTGACTGTTCTTGCCGATCCGATATCTGCTTTATATTGAGTACCAATAAGTAGTTTTTAGTTCAGTTTTTCGTCCACGTTTACAATTAGACATTTTGTTACTGGTGAGCTTCATTTCGAGATCAAAATTCAGAAACGCTCTGGAAGAAATCAAATGACTGGATAACAAGTCGTTGTCAGACAACGTCTATGCAATAGAGAGTATCTGCAAGAATGATTCACAGTGTGAAACTATATTACTTAAGGAAATTCAAAGAAAAGTATAGAATGGTATCGAATAATTCTCGTATAAAAATACTTCCGAAAAGGACAATATATACTTCAAAGTAATTAAGTCTTGTGTGATTTCTCTTCACGTTAACTCAGCATTTACCAAAATTGAACTGTCTGTAATGGGTGCAAACCAGCGCGAAAAGAGAGAAAGAGCTTTAATAAATTTAAATGAAAAGATAACTGTTCATTTAGAAACACCAAAAAAAATTTTGCATCACCTCGGTTCCGAGAGTTCCGGAACCTGTACATAAAATTGGAATAGAGATCAACATAAACTCCATTTCCGCCCTTTTTATCGCTCACGAAAACCGCACACTGCCTGTCGTATCACCATACAGCGAGACCTTCAGAGGTGGTGGTCCAGATTGCTGTACACACCGGCACCTGTAATACCCAATAGAACGCCTCTTTCATTATTGCATGTCTGTATTCGTCGTGGCATACCATCCAAAAGTTCATCAAAGCACTATTGGTCCAGATTGTCCCACTCCTCAACGGCGATTCCACGCAGATCCCTAAGAGTGGCTGGGGTGTCACGTCGTCCATAAACAGCCTTTTTCAATGCAGCCCAGACATGTTCGATAGGGTTCATTTCTGGAGAATATGCTGGCCACTCTAGTTATCCTGAAGGAAGTCATTCACAAGATGTGCACGTTGGGGGACACGAATTGTCGTCCATGAAGACGAATGCCACGCCAATATGCTTCCGATATGGTTGCACTATCGGTCGGAGGATGGCATTCACGTATCCTACAGCCGTTACGGCGCCTTCCATTACCACCAGCGGCGAGCCTCGGCCCCACATAATACCATCCCAAAACATCAGGGAACCCCCACCTTGCTGCACTCGCTGGAAAGTGTGTCTAAGGCGTTCAGCCTGTCCGGGTTGCCTCCGAACACGTCTCCGACGATTGTCTGGTTGAAAGCATATGCGACACTCATAGGTGAAGAGAACGTGATGCCAATCCTAGGAGGTCCATTCGGCATGTTGCTGGGCCCATCTGTACCGCGGTGCGTGGTGTCGTGGTTGCAACGATGGACCTCGCCATGGACGTCGGGAGTGAAATTACGCATCATACAGCCTACTGCGCACAATTTGAGTCATAACATGACGTCCTGTGGCTGCACGAAAAGCATGGTGGCGTTGCTGTCAGGGTTCCTCCGAGCCATAATCCGTAGGTAGCGGTCATACACTGCAGTAGTAGTCCTTGGACGGCCTGAGCGAGGCATTTCATCGACATTTCCTGACTTTCTGTATCTCCTCCATGTCCGCACAACATGCCTTGGTTCACTCCGAGACGCCTGGACACTTCCCTGGTTGAGAGCCCTTCCTGGCACAAAGTAACAAAGCGGACGCGATCGAACCGCGGTATTGACCGTCTAGGCATGGTTGAACTACAGACAACACTAGCCGTGTACCTCCTTCCTGGAGGAATGACTGGAACTGATCGGCTGTCAGACCCCCTCCGTCTAATAGGCGCTGCTTATACATGATTGTTTACATGTTTGGGCAGGTTTAGTGACATCTCTGAACAGTCAAATGCGCTGTGTCTGTGAAACAATATCAACAGTCAACGTCTGTCTTCAGGAGCTCTGGGAATCGGGGCGATGTAAAACTTTTTTTGATGTGAGTATTCAAACAAAATTTTAATGTGGCATTAATTAAAGACCTTTTAAAACCAACAAAAAATCCATGCTAGAAGTACGAAAAATTCATATTTAAGTAAACAAACACATACATTTTATAAATATTCTTTTTCAGAAATATACTCTTTCCACAAATATAATTTTATTCATTTCTGCTTGATATGAGATACATTTTTCGTCTCCGGTCATGGTTCAATTATAACCGAAGAAGCTGAAAAAGTATGTAAATGAAATCACTCAAACCTTGAGACTGAGTGAAAACATCAATGGTACAACTGCCGTAACTGTCAGACTTTAGTCTGTCGGTTGTCACAGATGGAGCGAAACCTCTCAAACCCGGAGCAGTAGTGAAAACATTCATCCAGGTCACATTGCCACAGACACTAATTTCGTTCGATTGTTTCATTCACTGAGAAAACCGAATGAACTAAAATGCAATCGAATGGCCAATCAGTAGTTAAAATCAGTCGGTTGTCACATCACTAGAATCGTGCGCCACCGTTGTTCAATCAACTGAGGAGTCTGCACTGAAATTCATTCGTAAAAGAACAGTCGAAATTGATATACCGCGGTCAACAACGCATGGCCAACTTTAAAAAGAAATTCATAATGAAAGATTTTGGAGCGATGTTTGTAAATGAATTATTTGACATCAACATGTAGCAAAGAGTTGCCTGCCTGGTGTGTGTCCCGCAAGAGTGTTTTTTATTGATGAAAATGTCGATACAGCGCAGTTCACACGCAGTTGTTTTTAAGCGTACTTGAAAGGACACCATGGACCATATGTTATTGTAGTGGGACGGAGCTTCAGCACGTGCGAGTGTCTTGATGAAATTTCGAAGCCACTGGATTGCGCGTAGCTCAGCAACATCTACAGCGCTACTGAATGGCCAGCACGAAGTCCCGATCTTTCCACGCCACACAACTTATTATGGAAAATAATCAAGTCTCGTGTTGATTAACAGACAGAAGAACTGAGGAAAATTGTTGAGGCAGCCCTTCGAAGCAGAAGTCCTGAGATGCTCTGTGAGATGTCAAGGAAGACATGGAGATAGATCTCTGTGTGAGGCACGATGACTTACATACAGATCCGCTGGGTTCCTCTTTTTTATATGCAAGTATTCCAATATTCTCTTCCGAGCTAGGGATACAGTTTCTTGGAGACAAAATGCATCAAATATTGGTTCCCACACATTTGCCGTTATCCGAAGATTGCATATGGATTATGAGCGACAGTACAAATTGTTACTGTCGCCTTGCTGCTTGGAATTCCTCGAAATCAGCGATTTCAGTGCTATTAATAGTGAAACTATTGATCGATTCATTAATCTGAGTTCGTTGGCCCTGGAGTGACACCACACTAGCGATGTCCTATAACAATCACAAATCCCACGTTCAACAAGAACCATAGCATTACATAGATTCGGCAAGGAATGGAGTTGAAAAGAATCTACTACGGGTCCTCTGGTCGAACATCTGCGCTTGGACGCTGTGTACAGCTGCATCAGCTGACCTCGAACTCAGGGTCGTAAGGCACGGTGCGACGGTAATTTCCGACGCCAGAGCGATTACGCGGCTGACAAGGGCGTATTTAGACGAGCCCTGGACGGTCATGAATGTGCAAAGTGGCGGCGCTCATCCTTGAGCAGCAGAGAGCTCCGCGGAAGAGCTCTCTGGTGGCTGGCTGACAGCTGGCGGGGAGACAATGGCCGGGTCACCTCACGCCAAACGGCCTGAGTGCCTGCAGTGCTCGCCCGGGACTTGGGCAACCGCTGGTGACCCAGCGGCCGGGCTGACACCGCCGCCACCTCGCCGTCGCCTGTAACTGATGGCGGCCTTCGCTGTGTTTAGTTTCGCGCACGCCATATGTTAAATCACCTGACTTGCCTCATTCAAGGGCAGCAGAGCTACCAAAGTGCGTACTTAAGCGCCACTATGACAGACATTATTTTCGTTTAATTTCTCATTAAGTTGTCAACTTCATTTGATTTCAAATAGATTCTTGAGAAACACGTGCAGAAGTTAATCTCTCCTAGCTTCTACATTTCCTTTTCATTGCAGCCAGCAAGTATCGCCCTTGGAGGACCGTGAGGTAACGCTTAAAGACTTGAATAAAATTTCCACTCGGTGTAACGAATGGCAGGTCTCTTTCCTACCTTTTATCGTGTTGAACGGAGTCCGCTTTTTTCATGATTTAGCAAAAATATATTGTTCTGATTTTGTGGTCTGATGCCCTTCCTGTCGTCGCAGGGATGGAAGTCGAGTACGTCATGAGTTGGTGAATCGTTCTGAGTGTTACCGTATTTTAACTGTTTGTGTGTCGTATTTTCAGAGGCGGAAATTGGAAAGTAGCCCAGCATTTATCTAAACAAGAAACAAAAATCGTATAAAATTCAAACTCAGGCTGGCCAGTGTACCAGATCAACGGTCGTTAACGCGCTGCCCGAATTCGGTCCGGGTCTAGTCACTTCCCTGCCATGCAACGTAACGCGCTGCGCGTTTGGATATAAAGATATACAAGCAGAGATCTGCAGCTCTGTTTAAATGTGCATAAATTTAATGTAATACCCGCAACAAAGAGAAAGCACCGAATAGTATCCTATTATAGAGTTAGTGGCGAACATTAGGAGTGCTTTTAAATAAATTAAAAAGCGACATAAATACGACGAACACGTAAAATGCGTGTTATGGAAGATTAACGGAGGACTTGGATATACCGAAAGGCTTCTGGGAAAGTTATTAAATACCATACATGGTGCAGGCACTGTAATAAATCTGCACAGTAATAAATCCTCCTTTGTAGTATGCAATGGGACGGTATTTAGGAGGCTTACGTGCCGGTGATGATGAAACGATGATGAGGACAACACAACATCCAATCCCCGAGCGAGAAAATTCCCCGAAGAGGCCGGGAGTCGAACCGGTGCCCCTTCGGTTGGCGCCCAGTCACGCTGAAAACGCATCTACCGAGGCAGAGACGATAGTAAAAGTGTACTCTTCTTGCTGCGATTATCTCGCATCTCCATGGGCATCTTAATCTGGATTTGACAATGTTGGTGGTAGAGGGACGCTAGATGCTCCGCCTGTCGCCACTCCTTTCATCCTGGAACGAAATTTCTGAAGCTAGTGTTATCCCAAGTGAAACTGTGAGTACGTCATCGAACTCTTTGACAATCATGTAACTGACGCCCGCTATGCACTTACTCAGAATTGGGAAACCGCCTAAACTGCACATCCAGAATCCAGGCTTGCCGGCACCCCTACCCCACCCCACCCAATCCAGTCGTTAACCGATGGACGTATTCGATCCGAAGCTAGAACCCCTCTTCGGTAACGCCGTGCTCACGCGCGTGGCTATGCGGCCGGCTGATAAACGGAAGTGCAGTAGTGATATCAGTTCGACAGAATTATTACATTCAATGTTACGTCTTTTTACACAGATGACGAGGAATTCTGTTTTCCAGAGTGTTAGACATGAATATATAATCACAGGTGGAAACCGACGGAAACCTCTTAACAACAATGAATACGCATTGATGCACTCCATAGTCACCTGTTGCTTGCGAACAACACAATATTCGCATTCTATGTAACAGTACACGTATTCATTTCTAACATTCTAGTGTTGTTCCACCGTTTGGATTAATCATCATGTAAGTAGGACAGCAGACATCTAGCGAATTCAGAGAGGAGCTACCAAAACCATAGCCGGATGGGGTGGCCGAGCGCTTCTACGCGCTATAGTTTGGAACCGCGCGACCGCTACGGTCGAAGGTTCGAATCCTGCCTCGGGCATGGATGTGTGTGATGTCCTTAGGTTAGTTAGGTTTAAGTAGTTCTAAGTTCTAGGGGACTGATGACCTCAGAAGTTAAGTTCCATATTGCTCAGAGCCATTTTTTTACTAAAACCGTAACAGGTAGGTTTAGCTCATCTGAAAGAGGAGAGGGACATTTAAGGATCTTAAATGGGAACCATTCAAATAAAGATGTTATTCTGCCAAACCTTGTACGGAATATTTAGAGAACCAACATTCGAGGGAAATTCTGCGACAGTTCTGATGCCATCACTGTAAAACCTCACGTAAGGATCGTCAGAATAAGATAGAGAGATTAGGGCGTGTACGAATGCATAATGACAATCAGTATTCCTCTCTCAAGAGGCAAATGGAATAGGGCAAATTGCGGTACGAAGTACCTTCCGCTACGAGCTGTACAGTGCCTTTAGCAGAGTATAACTACGTAGACAGAGATAAATAATCGACAATTCAAGCCATATCACAGTGTCTCGAAGAAAGGAATTGCCATTTCTCAACCAGTAGCGAATGGAGCGCGACAAATATGACTGACAGTATGTTTCGTGCTCCTCTTGTTGTTCTAGTATGCACGTGAGATATGCAATGAAGAGCCAAAGGAACTGGTACACCTGCCTCATACCGTGTAGGGCCCCCGTGAGCACGCAGAAGTGCCGCAACACGACGTGCCATGCACTCGACTAATGTCTGAAGTAGTGCTGGAGGCAAATGACACCACGAATCGTGCAGGACTATCCATAAACCCGTAAGAGTACGACGGGGTGGAGGTTTCTTTTGAACAGCACGTTGCAAGGCATCCCTGATATGCTCAATTCTGTTCATGTCTGCGGAGTTTGGTGGCCAGTGTAAATGTTTAAACTCAGAAGAGTGTTCCTGGAGCCACTCTCTAACAATTCTGGACTTGTGAGGTGTCGCAGTGTCCTGCTGGAATTGCACAAGTCCGTCGGAATGCACAATGGATACGAATGGATGCAGGTGATCAGACAGGATGCTTATGTACGTGTCACCTGTCAGAGTCGTATCTAGACGTATCAGGGGTCCCATATCACTGCAACTGCACACGCACCACACCATTACAGAGCCTCCACCAGCTTGAACAGTCCCCTGCTGACATGCACGGGCCATGGATTCATGAGGTCGTCTCCATACACGTACGCGTCCACCCGCTCGATACAATTTGATACGAGACTCGTCCGACCAGGCAACATGTTTCCAGTCACCAACAGTCCAATGTCGGTGTTGACGAGCACAGGCGAGACTTTGTGTCGTAGCCATAAGAGTACACGCGTGGCCGAAAGCCCATATCGATGATGTTTCGTTGAATGGTTCGCACGCTGACACTTGTTGATGGCCCAGCACTGAAGTCTGCAGCAATTTGCGGAAGGGTTGCACTTCTATTCTTCAGTCGTCGTTGGTCCCGTTCTGGCAGGATTTTTTTCCGGCCGCAGCGATGTTGGAGATTTGATGTATTACCAGATTCCTGATATTCAGGTTACACTCGTGTTATGGTCGCACAGGAAAATCTCCTCTCCATCACTACCTCGGAGACGCTGTGTCCCATGAGATGTTCTGTCCCATCGCTCGTGCGCCGATTATAACACCACGTTCAAATTCACTTAGACCCTGATAACCTGCCATTGTAGCAGCAGTAACCGATCTAACAACTGCGCCAGACAGACGTTACCGACCGCAGCGCCGTATTCTGCCTGTTTACATATCTCCGTATTTGAAATTTGCGGTAAGGTCTTATGGGACCAAACTGCTGAGGTCATCGGTCCCTAAGACTACACACTACTTAACCTAACTTAAACTAACTTACGCTATGGACAACACGCACACCCATGCCCGAGGGAGACTCGAAACTCCGACGTGGGGAGCCGCACGGACCGTGACAAGGCGCCTGAGACCACGCGGCTACCCCGCGCGGCTCTGTATTTGAATACGCATGCCTATACCAGTTTATTTGGCGCTTCAGTGTACAATGGAGACAGTAGAACCAGTTACTGGTCTTATAAACTAGTCTTTCGTGAGAATAATCTTTTTTTACTGTTCGCAAGTTCACTAAGAATTACCGTACTACACCTCTTACAGCTTAAATTGGTCGTTGCAACTCCAAATTCCTTGAATCTCTCGCTTTAGTTCTTGGTGAGTTGATGCTCAGCAGATTTCACAACAGGCTAGCATGTCATTTTCGCACAATTCGTCTATTAAATCGATGTCGCCCATTTTCCCTGCCTACAACTCACTTCGTGTTGGTTTCAACTTCTGTCGTTGATTATGTTAAGCTTAAACATTTAATCTAGATAAGTGTGTATAACGGAACTCCCGTCAGGCCAAGAGCCACAAGAGCAAGTAAGCGAAACGGTATATCACTAATATTGTACTTGAAAGCTGGCGTATCTTTGGATCCTGATCCTGAGCGTTATCACCGAGGCTGATGACGCAGTGGTAAGGCACCAGACTCAGATTCACGAGAACAGCAACTTAAATTCCGGTCCTGCCATCCAGATTAGGTTTGCCGTCGTTTCCCTGCATCGCTTATGCCGAATATGGGGACGGTTCTTTCGAAAAGGACAAAACCGAGTTTCCTAGGCATCCTGCGTCAAATCGAGCTTGTCCTCTGCTTTTAATGATCTCATCGTCGATGGAGCGTTAAATCTTAATATTTTTCCCCCAGAAGTACGATAACATGACGGCTTGTAGAAAATAATGTGTACCCTTGAGTCTCTTAACGTCAACGGTGATTGGTGTTTTAGCAAAGATGGCTTCGCTGAGTAATCCGTTGCATGAAGTCGGCTGCAATGACGAATCCAAGTTTTTGTGTAAACAGGTGATTACCGCTTCTGGGACAAGAAACCTTATCGTATGAGACAACATAAACAACTGGCTGCGTAGCATTTCAGTCTATGACAGCAGGTGTCACCGTGTGTGGTACCATTGCGAACTACAGTTGATATTTATTACTCACGGAAAGTAACGCAGCGATATTTGTAGCAAAACTGAAACCTCTCGACAGCATTCGACATGTTTACGTGACAACTAACTCTGGTAAGTCCTATACTGGGAATTCTACAACATATTTTAACCGAAGTGGAACGAAAGAAGGAATGAATGAATGAAGATTAGGGTCCTTTTTTTTTTTTACGACAGGATTCATTAGAGAGGGTCGACGTAGATATGCAGATTCGCGTACTATTTAACAAGACGACCCCAAAGCAGCACCATCTTTCTCAAGAAGACGTCAGATACCACCATCATTCCATCCCATTACGTATCACTGCCTACTGTCATGCAAGTGGCAGTGTGATTACACATCTCTCATACAATTCCATTCAAAACACCTCTGAAATAGATTGTGGTTCAAGTCTGATTTCGTGATGTATCTTTTTTTACTTTATGTTACCAAAGGCAGTACTAGTTCGGTGGTATCAAGAAATAAGCTTGATCATGTGATCACTCACGGTCGTCGCCACGTTCGCAGTGTTCCTAATTGAAAGTAGAAAAGACGATCGCAAAACACGACTTCAAGTACATGGGCTATATTTTCCTGTTAAGTTTATTTCGTTTATTGACGGTCAGCAAAAGAAAAAATAGCATGTCGATGGAACAGGTCACGGAAGAACTAAGATAAAATGCTGACTAATGCATCTGCTGCCGTTGCGTCGTTGGCGAGAAAAGCAGTTAATTATGTAAGACATTTTTCTGTTGTTTATCGGAGAGATACACCTTGATGTATGTTGAAATTACCAACAAGGTAATGTCAAAATGACGCTTGTAAATCACAATTATCATCTGCGACTGAATACGGAGAAGATACTTCGATGGTCACAGATTAAGAGGATCGCCGCATAAAATACTTTCCACTAATACTGCCCGCAGAACTTCACGGCTAACAAAATGAATATTCAGTTTTTTTAGTGACGTAAGCATATTACACTTTATAGCAACAACATAAACTTATAGCAACTCATCAAAGTGACGACCGCCTGTCTCAATTCACGTATTACATTTTTCTACACACTCTGAAACAAATAAATCCCAAACAGTTCATGCAACAATATTGCAAAACAGCCATGGGGCTGAAATTCAATGATCGCGCTGGCTTCAAACAGGATCTCCTCTTCGAATCCAAAGATGAGGGCACATGGTGTTCAGCTGCTCACAAATATCCACCATGTGGGATGTCGTACCACCGTGTTGACCACATCCTCTCGCGGCCAACTATGGTTACAGTCTTCAGCAATTGCGGTACAAAATCTGTAATGAACGCCAGGTAACCCCCACTATTCAAATGGGACGGCAGTAAATAAGGTCTTACTAGTTGGTCTATCACTATCCAGACCACAGGCTGATCGCTGGTGGTAATATGAGACGAGCGTGGTGTTATGAATTTCCACCACTCCAAACATGAATATCGAGGCAGTAGAAAAAACTACCACGGCTGAAAGAGGCCTCATCTGTGCACAATACAGTATTAGGAAGTTGGACACTGCAGCACTGCGTTGGTTAATCCATTGATAGAATTGAATTCTGGGATCAGAATCATTTGGCTCCATCACGTTTACACGTTGTTTATGATGTGGGTTCAAAATGGTTCAAATGGCTCTGAGCACTATGAGACTTAACATCGGAGGTCATCAGTCCCCTAGAACTTAGAACTACTTAAACCTAATTAACCTAAGGACATCACACACATCCATGCCCGAGGCAGGATTCGAACCTGCGACCGTAGCGGTCGCGCGGTTCCAGACTGTAGCGCCTAGAACCGCTCGGCCACTCCGGCCGGCTATGATGTGGGTATAAGGACTGATCCACCAATGCTCTCTAAGCTGCGTTTTTCAAAGTTTGAATCTCACGGAGTTGACATGCCGTCATTGATGAATCTTCTACTAACATCATTTCTCCTAATTCTACTTCGTAAACAATTTTATACTGAAAACCCTGACCAGCTCTCTGGATCTTGACTGAACGCCCCAGCTTCTCATAAGTTTCTAATCCACCATGATAAATTTGTGCCAATTAAGATGTCGGCTGTTAAAAATTTTTTTCTGGTCATTTGTTCAGATTCCTGGACACTACATTCTGCTGCATCACACATTAAGTAACCGTATGTAAGTGGTTGTAATGAGCAATAGTTCACCTTCAACAACCAGCCGTGAGCTGTATAAACATTGGTAAAATCCATTGTAGGCACATTTCAGTTGACTCAGTTAGTGTAGTCCACCTACACAGGAAATAGTTTGCGAAACGGTCGTTCAGCCAATACTTGAATGTTGTTCCTCAGTCTGGCAGCCCTTGCAGATGGGATTTATAGAAGAAATAGATAAGATCCAACGTAGAGCAGCATGTTTCGTTACAGGTTCATTTTGTAAGCGCGAAAACGTCTCGGAGATACTCAACCAAGCCCAGTGGCAGATGCTGCAAGAAAGGTGGTGTGCATCACGGTGTGGTTTACAGTTAAAATTCCGAGAGCGAACTTTCCTAGAAGAGTCAACCAATAGCTTGCTTCCTCCTACATATATCTCGCGCAATGAACGTGAAGATAAAATTATAGAGACTGGAGTCAACATGGATGCTTATCAGCAAGCGATCTTCCCTCGTGGCTGGGACAGGAAAGGGGAGAAGTGAGAGTGGTGCACAAAGTACCCTCCGCCACACACAGTAACGTGGCTTGCGGAGTAAAGATGTAGATGTAATTTTGTTTAAGTCTATGCTAGCACACGCTCTATTTCACAAAGATCACCACTCAATTCCTGTCGACTGTCGACTGCTATATCGTCCATAAATTATATGATAATGATTTTCTGCCCGTGACGAAGGAATCCTACATCGAAAAAGTCCTTTACTGCCCTTACTGCCTCACCAGTATACAAATTTCACAGGTAAAAATTATAACTTAAACGTTAAAGCTTCCCTTAGGATGCTCTCTTGTATCATTGCGTGAGTGCTGATCACTCATGTCTGCTTCGCGTAAAGTGAGCTTAGCACCATTGTCGCAGTGTAGTTGATAGCACGGCGCCAAATATACACTCAGTCGCAAAAGTATTCGGACAGTGGGACGTTTCACAATGAGTACTCGAGAAACACTGACTATGAAACCCAGACATATTTATTAGCAATATACATGTGCGTAACAACATTAATTACAAAAGAATTATTGTATTATTTCGTTTCCAAAACGTAAATAACAGAAAAATTAACAACAAAAATGAAACATCCTGCACACCCTGCTGCTACGAAAGTATTCGGACACTGTCCAATAAATGTTCATAAGTTGTACGACGAAAATGTCAATACGTTGTGGGTCCACCTTTCATTTTCAATACCTCCTCCAATCTACTAGGCATACTTTCCACGAGGTTTTTCGTGAAATCTGGGCCTATATTTGCCCATTCTTGGCGCAGTTTCTCTTTCAGTCTCCGTATAGATGTTGTCCGCGCGGAGGGTCCGTTCCAATTTATCTCACAAATATTCGATTGGGTTAAGGTCTGGTTATTGGGGGAGGTGGGGGGGGGGGGGGTGCAATACTTTCGGGCAATTGAAGAGCAACCACATTTGTACAATATGCGCGGAATGCTTGGGATCATTATCCTGATAAAAATGAAAGTTGTTCGCAATACCTAGATGTGGTGCACTCTGCTTCAAATGTCCTCGCAGTATATTCAAATACGCTTCCTTGTTCATCGTATCATCAATGAACACTAAATCACCCACACCACTGCCGGACATGCATCCCCACACCATGATGCTCCCACCTCGAAACTTTACTGCTGGTCTGAGGTTCCTGGGATTCAGCTCTTCATTGGTCTTTCGACACACGTTTGCCTTTCCGTCGCTTTGTCATAATGTAAATTTACATTCGTCGCAAAATATCACCCTATTCCACCAATCCTGATCGTATTCGGCGTATTCCCTCGCAAACTGCATACGTTTCTTCTGGTTCACTGCATTTATAAATGGCTTTCGCCGTGCCACTCAACCATGGTACTGCGATCGTCGTAGTACTCTCCGCACGGTTTCGGGATGAACTTTTATACCAAGGTCTCCGTCCACCTCACTTGCAATTCGCGTGGCAGATATTTTCGGATTGTGTTGTACCTTTCGCACAATCACACGTTCATCTCTCCGTGAAAATGTCCGTGGCCGTCCCTTACTGCAACGGAATTCCAATCGGTCTTCTTTCTCGAACCGTTTAATAATGTCGTGAACTGTACTTTTCTTCATGTTCACTATTGCGGCAATTTCCCTGCAGGTTTTCCCTTTCGCGTGATGATAAACGACAAGTTGCCTTTGCTCGAACGTAGAACACTTCCCTCTGCGTCCCATCGTCGACCTGCACAGGCTCGCGATACCTGTTTACTAATCAACGCTATCGTCTCACGGAAATGTCGGACACACTGCAGTCGCTTCACCCTCTCTGCGTCTCGGAATGAACTATTCTCTCACGTCGTCCGCCTTTGTCCGAATACTTTTGTCGCACCTTCCCATGCCGTTTTCAGGAAATATTACGTAACAGACACATGTCCAACAACAATTCCTCGTATTTGACGCGTGTTTCACGTTGCGACATCGTACCCAGAGTCCCAAATACATTACAAAGTGCAATTTCTGTATTTGTTCATGCGGCAAACTGCAAAATTATGCGCCGTTACGTGCTGTCCGAATACTTTTGCGACTGAGTGTAGAAGAATACACTGAAGCGCGGCTGTAGGAGGCGGCGGCCACAGCAGTCGGTCGCCGGAAGTGCGGGCACGCTACGGCGCATCGGACCGCACCGCACCGCACCACGCACCGCAGCGCCGCTTCGTTTCGTATGCACGCACGAGGCCAGCCGGCCGCGCGTTCCTCCAGAGGGCGCCTTATGTAACGTCGGCTAATTCACGCAATACGATGACAACGCGTGTCCCTCGCTAGGGAAGGATGCTGGCGCGCGCACAAAAGCACCTTAATTTATACAAATTTGTGACTGGCTGAATCCCACTCCTGGAAGGAACGTGAGATAACATCGGGCTGCTGAGTGGAAGGTTAAAGAGCAAATTTCTTATTTTTGTTGTTAAAAATCTGGGTGTCGTGAGAATGCGCCGCGTTTATCATTATGTATTCCGTGATCGGTATTCGATCGCCTGAAACTACACGTTTGCTGTGTCCATTCACAGTTTATTTTATTGCAAAATTAGTTAAGATTGTCTGCAGAGGAAGACAATGCCGCCCGACTATAACATTGCTCTAATTATGCTAACTTACTTCGTGAGAGAGGAGGCAGAAAAGACTAAAAATTTGGATTCGTATCAAGCTTCTCTCCGTAACTTAAAAGATATCTACCTATTTCTCTTCAAGAGCATTTAACTATTTAAATAAAAATGAATTTTAATGTAGCACGTTTTAAAATTAGACTAAATTATACACACTCCTGGAAATGGAAAAAAGAACACATTGACACCGGTGTGTCAGACCCACCATACTTGCTCCGGGGCTGTACAAGCAATGATCACACGCACGGCACAGCGGACACACCAGGAACCGCGGTGTTGGCCGTCGAATGGCGCTAGCTGCGCAGCATTTGTGCACCGCCGCCGTCAGTGTCAGCCAGTTTGCCGTGGCATACGGAGCTCCATCGCAGTCTTTAACACTGGTAGCATGCTGCGACAGCGTGGACGTGAACCGTATGTGCAGTTGACGGACTTTGAGCGAGGGCGTATAGTGGGCATGTGGGAGGCCGGGTGGACGTACCGCCGAATAGCTCAACACGTGGGGCGTGAGGTCTCCACAGTACATCGATGTTGTCGCCAATGGTCGGCGGAAGGTGCACGTGCCCGTCGACCTGGGACCGGACCGCAGCGACGCACGGATGCACGCCAAGACCGTAGGATCCTACGCAGTGCCGTAGGGGACCGCACCGCCACTTCCCAGCAAATTAGGGACACTGTTGCTCCTGGGGTATCGGCGAGGACCATTTGCAACCGTCTCCATGAAGCTGGGCTACGGTCCCGCACACCGTTAGGCCGTCTTCCGCTCACGCCCCAACATCGTGCAGCCCGCCTCCAGTGGTGTCGCGACAGGCGTGAATGGAGGGACGAATGGAGACGTGTCGTCTTCAGCGATGAGAGTCGCTTCTGCCTTGGTGCCAATGATGGTCGTATGCGTGTTTGGCGCCGTGCAGGTGAGCGCCACAATCAGGACTGCATACGACCGAGGCACACAGGGCCAACAGTCGGCATCATGGTGTGGGGAGCGATCTCCTACACTGGCCGTACACCACTGGTGATCGTCGAGGGGACACTGAATAGTGCACGGTACATCCAAACCGTCATCGAACCCATCGTTCTACCATTCCTAGACTGGCAAGGCAACTTGCTGTTCCAACAGGACAATGCACGTCCGCATGTATCCCGTGCCACGCAACGTGCTCTAGAAGGTGTAAGTCAACTACCCTGGCCAGCAAGATCTCCGGATCTGTCCCCCATTGAGCATGTTTGGGATTGGATGAAGCGTCGTCTCACGCGGTCTGCACGTCCAGCACGAACGCTGGTCCAGCTGAGGCGCCAGGTGGAAATGGCATGGCAAGCCGTTCCACAGGACTACATCCAGCATCTCTACGATCGTCTCCATGGGAGAATAGCAGCCTGCATTGCTGCGAAAGGTGGATATACACTGTACTAGTGCCGACATTGTGCATGCTCTGTTGCCTGTGTCTATGTGCCTGTGGTTCTGTCAGTGTGATCATGTGATGTATCTGACCCCAGGAATGTGTCAATAAAGTTTCCCCTTCCTGGGACAATGAATTCACGGTGTTCTTATTTCAATTTCCAGGAGTGTATAATAACTTCTCTTAGCGCCATACAGATTCCTAAATCTATAAAGATAGTCCTCAAAATTGGCGAATGTAAATTTTTAATAGCTACGAAAATAGCTGTGAGATTTAAGACGAAAACCGTGGGGCATTTGCAACGGATGAACTGAACTGCCGGCCATGGTGGCCGAGCGGTTCTAGGCGCTTCAGTCCGGAACCGCGCGACTGCTACGGTCGCAGGGTTCTAATCCTTCCTCGGGCATGGATGTGTGTGATGTCCTTAGGTTAGTTAGGTTTAAGTAGTTCTAAGTTCTAGGGGACTGATGACCTCAGATATTAAGTCCCATACTGCTCAGAGACATTTGAACCATTTTGGAACTGAACTATTTAGGGATCAATTAGAAAATACTATAATAGTAAGAAGGTAAACTATTCAAGCATCAAAAATATATTGCATACGCCCCACGTTTTTCGCTTTAAATCTTACGAGTGTTTTCATAGCTATTAAGAATTCACAATAACGAATTTTCAGGATTATCTCTATGGGGTAGGAATCCATATCGGCTAGGAGAAAATATTTTATGCTTTTCAGTCAATTTAAAAAGTGGTATATTAAAAGTTAATTTTAGTTTAAATAATTATTTTTAGTCTTGTCTCTGAGAAATTTTTCAATTGATTTCAAACATTTGGATAACTTTACAACACACATGTCGTAAATTTCAGGTTTATTTTAGTCACTCTTCTCCTGTCTCAGCCAATAGATTGCTTCTCGCGAAAACACCGTCTCGCTAAAAATGAGGGAGATTGGAGCTCACAGAGAGGCTTACCAGCAATCGTTCTTTCCGCGAACCTAGAACAGGAACAGGAACGGGGAAGTCATACACAAAGTACCCTCCGCTACAGAAAAGAGAGGAAAAGGAGTTGCATTGCTATCCACTAGGTTTGAAATTTCAAATCCCTAGGTTATACGAAATTTAGTATAAAATCAATCGCAAAATTCGAACAGACAAACCACAGACAAGAAAGCGACCTAAAGTTCAAAAATGGTTCAAATGGCTCTGAGCACTATGGGACTTAACTTCTAAGGTCAACAGTCCCCTAGAACTTAGAACTACTTAAATCTAACTAACCTAGAGACATCACACACATCCATGCCCGAGGCAGGATTCGAACCTGCGACCGTAGCGGTCGCGCGGTTCCAGACTGTAGCGCCTTTAACCGCTTGGCCACCCCGGCCGGCCGACCTAAAGTAATATGGTATAAATAAATGTTAATCAGGCATGGGAAAAAGCTTGATTTGGAGGTGAATACAGCACATAGGAGCATTTGCAAACTAGAAATGAATTCATAATACAGAGTAATATATTTAAATGACCACTCTCTTTTAGATTTACACATTTCGAGAAAGCTTTGCTCAGTTTCAGAAGTTCTGTACTAACAACCCTTGAGTAACAAGTTACTGGTTCAACCTATATTACTATACAGCTGAATATATCCACAGTACAGCTTTCATTAGACTTCTTAAGGACACTGAGTAATTCAAAAAGGCAAAAAGGGGTCAGACAAGGAGGATCCATGTAGCCAAATCTATTCTCTACAGAACCAGAGGAAAATTTGAAATCTTGAATCTGGGAAAATAATGGAGGAACAAATACACTACTGGCCATTAAAATTCCTACACCAAGAAGAAATGCAGATGATAAACGGGTATTCATTGGACAAATATGTTATACTACAACTGACATGTGATTACATTTTCACGCAATTTGCGTCCATAGATCGTGAGAAATCAGTACCCACAGCAAAACCTCTGGCCGTAATAACGGCCTTGATACGTCTGGGCATTGAGTCAAACAGAGCTTGGATGGTGTGTACAGATACAGCTGCCCATGCTGCTTCAAACATGATACCCAGTTCATCAAGAGTAGTGACTGGCGTATTGTGACGAGCCAGTTGCTTGGCCACTATTGACCAGACGTTTTCAATTGGTGAGAGATCTGGAGAATGTGCTGGCCAGGGCATCAGTCGAACATTTTCTGTATCCAGAAAGGCCCGTACAGTACCTGCAACATGCGGTCGTGTATTATCCTGCTGAAATGTAGGGTTTCGCGGGGATCGAATGAAGGGTAGAGCCACGGATCGTAACACATCTGAAATGTAACGTCCACTGTTCAAAGTGCCATCAATGCGAACAAGAAGTGACAGAGACGTGTAACCAATGGCACCCCATACCATCATGCCGGGTGATGCGCCAGTATGGCGATGATGAATACATCATGTGCGTTCACCGCGATGTCGCCTAACACGGATGCGACCATCATGATGCTGTAACCAGAACCTGGATTCATCCGAAAAAATGACGTTTTGCCATTCTTGCACCCAGGTTCGTCGTTGAGTACACCATCGCAGGCGCTCCTGTCTGTGATGCGGCGTCAAGGGTAACCGCAGCGATGGTCTCCGAGCTGATAGTCCATACTGCTGCAAACGTCATCGAACTGTTCGTGCAGATGGTTGCAAACGTCCCCATCTGTTGACCCAGGGATCCAGACGTGGCTGTACGATCCGTTACAGCCATGCGGATGAGATACCTGTCATCTCGACTGCTAGTGATACGAGGCCGTTGGGATCCAGCACGGCGTTCCGTATTACCCTCCTGAACCTACCGGTTCCATATTCTGCTAACAGTCATTGGATCTCGACCAACGCGGGCAGCAATGTCGCGATACGATAAACCGCAATCGCGATAGGCTACAATCCGACCTTTATCAAAGTCGGAAACGTGATGGTACTCATTTCTCCTCCTTACACGAGGCATTACAACGTTTCACCAAGCAACGCCGGTCAACTGCTGTTTGTGTATGAGAAATCGGTAGGAAACTTTCCTCATGTCAGACCGTTGTAGGTGTCGCCACCGGCGCCAACCTCGTGTGAATGCTCTGAAAAGCTAATCATTTGCATATCACAGCATCCTCTACCTGTCGGTTAAATTTCGCGTCTGTAGCACGTCATCTTCGTGGTGTAGCAATTTTAATAGCCAGCAGTGTATTAATGGGAAAATAATCTGACCCACTTTCGTTTTGCTGGTGACATTACAAAATTTGTCTCCCGTGTATGCTAATTCGTCTCCCGTGTATGCAGATTTCAACAACGAACAGAAGTCAAGAGAACAAGAGTGAAAGAAGGTCTGGAAATAAATTTCAGTACGATTAAAATAATGCATAACGAACACTTCGAAAAGGAAACATTACAAACTAACAGTTAGATCACAGAGTCAGCCAATGAATTTTCATCTTTAAGGCAGTTGAAGATAACTCATGGATGCACGGCAAAAGAAATAAACACAAGAGTTACACTTGCCCAGAGCACTTTTGGAAAATTAAGTACAGCTTTCAGAACTGAAGTTCAAATGTATCTGTAAAGCGACGTATGGCAGTGACACAAAGTTTTAATGTGAAAATCGCTTAAAAATCG
Organism: Schistocerca piceifrons; assembly: GCF_021461385.2. Lineage (NCBI taxonomy): Eukaryota > Metazoa > Arthropoda > Insecta > Orthoptera > Acrididae > Schistocerca > Schistocerca piceifrons. The sequence goes on from NC_060138.1 coordinate 534,979,871, forward strand.
AAGGTTGGTCAGCGAGCAAAAAATGTTGGAAATTTTCACGCATCTCTCCGTCCCAGTCTACAGCTCAAATGCACATCAGGTTATCCACGCAGGGAGCTGTGAATTAGTGGGCTAATGCGATCTCTCTCGTTTCAGTAATACTGTAAGGATTCCAGTCTAACAATATGAATGATGTAAATTACAAGAGAATTAACATCTTGCCGTTCCTGGCGAATATGTAGGCTGGGGTATCATTACAGTATTGTTTTCGCCAAAAATTCAAGAACAAGCAACTGAGTGCGAATAGCTACGTTATCGCGCCGCAGAATCCATGAATTGTTTCATGACAAATCCGTGCGATTTTTTTTTTCATATTTCCCCACGCAAATGGCGTTTATCTTTTATGTAGTACTCCTTATTGATCGTTTGACTTTGGGCAGGACCTCACGGTGCAATCCGTCGTTAAAATCGAAGGACCTTCACATTTGACCATCCGTGCTGAGGTTCTTTTGGTCTGTCACTAAGCTTCAGTTTGATATCCGCATACGCATGTTACATGCCGGCTTCATTCGAAATTCAAGTATTTTGGAACAAATTTGGCTGGTGCACGTTTCGTACCCAAATCATGTAACAAATTTCATGGCATGAGCCACTTGATATGCCAACATCATCAGCGACTTCGTGATTGTGTTTTCGGCGATCGTTAAACCGTCACTTTATCCACGATTTCATCGGTCGATGAAGTGCTGGGGCCAACAGAGCGCTTGTCACCATCAATCTCTTCAGTGCCTTCTTCGAAACACTTTCACCGCTCGTAAACCCTTGTTTTACTCGTACCAAATTCACCAAATACTAATATGTAAAATTTTTAAAACAGAGATGCTCTTACTCTGTTCTTGTGGCAAAATTTAACACAAATACTCTGATCAATGATTAGATCAAATAAATAACCGCTGATGCTAGTAAAACACGTATAACGTTTTTGACAGCTATCGACAGACTATTTATCCCATATGGTAAAGACAGTACATATACTTTTCATAATCAAAAACTCGTGCGAATCGGAAAAAACAGCAGCACGCGAAATTACAAAATTCCCGTCACTTTTTGAACGCGCGCTGATATCAATACCTATCGTTAGGGACGGCTCGGTCCAAAACAAGAATAACTAATAGCATTTCAGAGTAGCGAGAGCCAATAAGACTGCTTCGATACGGATGAGCCTGTATGCGGTAAGGCGTAGACATTTTTATCTTTGGTATTCTCTGAGCGCTGTCGCAGACATTACGAAAGCAGAATGTTTACGTGTATTTTCTCACTGGAGATAATTTTGAGAGAAAGGTGACGGAAATGAAACTTAGTCCATATTTTCAGTACGTGAATGTTCGTTTTATTCACTTCTGCTTCTGTAACATTCACGTATTGTAAGTTTTCTCTGAAAAATTGTTTGTAAATTGTAGCAGTCTCTGTATTCAATAGTTGTCTTGGTGAATAGTGCTGCTTGCTATAATGAAGTGTATATTTTAGAAGAAAGGTCAGCGTTGGCCGTAATATTGATGGTTTATTGATAGCAAAATCGATTTTCAATCACATAGTGATCATCTTCAGTGCTGTGGTGTACAAATTAAGCTCATAGGCACTGCTATTAAGTTATTATGAGTAACTAAAGCTAAGAAACGATGTTTACCTGTACTAGAGTGTGTGTTTTCTAGCTTTAATTTTTTTTAATTTTGCTATTCCCGTTTAACCTTGAGCTTCACATGCACTACTGATGCGTGCACTTTCTAGGTTTAAGTATTTCTTAATAATTTTCATGGCAAGTTCAGATTAGAAGGGCCGTTTCTGTGCTGTCATTTGTGTCGTCATGTAAATTGTGATCTGTTAACTACAAGTATTTGTGGGTCAAACAGACTTGGTTGTCGCCCTCATTTCCTCTGTCGTGTTTGGGGCCCTTGTGCTATTTACTACTTACGTAACGTAAATCTGATGTATTTTTCTGTGTGCATGTTTTAGAACCTGTAGTCAATAGAGCAACGGTCTGGGGCGTCGGTCGAAATCGAGCCGTTCACCGCGTTTCGCCTGATTCATATGCTTTAGCTCCTCTACTTGACTTGAATTTTGTTGCTCATATAACCGACTGGTAACACCTGATGATTTGTCAATGCTCGTTTTCGTAATTTTAGAAGTCTCATATTCTTTCATTTGAGCCCTTTAGCGTTCTGTTAATATTGTAAAACTGTTGTTTTATTCAGCAAGTACCTCTGGGACTTAGAAAGTTAGAAGAACTTGTTTCAGTTTGATTTGAAAAATCAATTCTCTTCCATCATAGAAACTCTTGCTTGTCTTTGTAGTTTACAGTTTGGCCCCTGTTTTAAGTAAATAAATATGTTTAAGGATTATTTTCTTTACGTTCAGCACCTTACCATTCCCATATCTTACGTCCCTAAGATTTCACACTCGTCTCCACAACGATGACGCTCGTTATTTTAATAGGTCTGTGGCAAATTCTGTAGCAGTAGAAATTTAGCAGTGCCATTCCACAGTCTTCATCTTCCTCTTACCATGACATTTGATACCGTGTTTGATGGTAGAGATAACAACTGCAATGAGCTTGCTAATCGAGTGAATAAAGAAAAATATATATGACTGCCAACAAAAATAAAGATAACAAATGTTACTAAATGTAATGACTGAGTTCGAAGTCCAGGGAGAAGTGCTACTATAGAATTACTAGGATAGGAAGGAAAATAACAAAATGGATCGGGGAACAGAGAGCAGTTGAAACTGTAAACATAATTGTACTGAAAAAGAATTGTCGAAGATATGACGAATGGAGTAAATGGAGCACGGAAGTTCTTTACCGCATTTCAAGAGCTGAAGAGAGACGGATAGGACATACCGACGGTGGTGTTTATGTGACATTAAAAGACATGCTGGATCTGTATGGAAGTGTTATCACAGAACGTCGCAATGCAAGGATAATATAGCATACAGCGCTGGATGTCAAAAGGCTGCTGATGATCATAGCATCCGCTCTGATTCCGATCGAGTCATGGCTCTGAGATGGAATTTCTCTTTGTGTGTGTTTTTTCATCCTTACCTTACATTAATGCTACTTGTGTTACATGACATGTGTAAATTCTGTACATGTATATGTTACGTAATTTGACTGCTGCGCCCACATAAATTGATATCCATGTAAAATCATAGGATAAAGGAGACGAAGAGTTGAACGACAGTGGAGCAGAGAGAAGGGTAAAGCGTTGTGGGACTGAGTTCCACGACGCACGGGAGGTACAAAAAGTTACAGTAGAACACACACAGTAGTTATCGGTGTGAAAGATGGGGTAAAATGAGAGCAGTCTTTTGGAGGTCGTGTGATATTGTTGAAAGGGAACTGCTCAAGAGCGTGTGTACGGTACGCTATACACATTCAGAGAAAGAACGTTACTACTTCGAACATCGTTACTATAGATATTACTGAGTAGGGAAGAATACATAAGCAGTGATGTTGTCAGGGGATAGTTCGTCTAATTGCGTGTGATTATAACCAATGAACAATTGCCGATTTGTTCAAATATAGACTGGGTGTTTGATGTTATGTGAATGAAATCAGTGTTTGCATTTAATATCCATACCATGTGAGCATACCGTCGTAAAATGTTCTACATCAACATCTACATGATACTCCGAAAGCCACCTATTGGTTTGCGGCGGAGGGTACTTTCGGTACCACCACCTGATCCCTCCGATCCTTTTCCACTCACGTATAGTGCATGGGAAGAATGATTGTCGGTAAGCCTCTGTATTGGCTCTAATTTCTCGAATTTTCTCCTTGTGGTCAATACGCGAGATGTATATGGGAGGGAGGAGGGAGTAATATGTTGTCTGACTCCTCCTGAAAAGTGCTATCCCGAAATTTCAGTAGTAAATCTCTCGGCGATGCACAACGTCTCTCTCGTAACATCTGCCAGTGGAGTTTGTTTAGGATATCCGTAACGCTCTCTCACCAGCTAAACGATCCCGTGACGAAACTAGCCGCTCTTCGTTGGATCTTCTGTATCTTCTCTATAAATCCTACCTGATAGGGACCCCAGATAGATGAACAATACTCAAGAATCGGGAAAAAAAGCGCCTTATAAGATACTTCTTTCGTGGATGAGTTACATTTCCTTAAGAGTCTTTCAATGAATCAGAGCCCTGTGTCAGCTTTTCCCACTATCTGTTTTACATGGTCATTCCACTTAAGGTCGCTCTGGGTAGTTACGCCTAGATATTTCACGGTAGACGCTGTCTCCAGCTGTTTTTCATCAACAGTCCAGCTGTGCAGTAGTGGATTTCTTTTCCTATTTATGCGCAATATGTTATATTTATTTATGTTCAGAGTCAACTGCCAGAGTCTGCACCATTCATCAATTTTCTGCAGGTCGTGCTGCAAATCCTTAATATCTTGAGGCGTTGCTACTTTGATATAAACAACTGCATTATGTGCGAATAGCCTTAAAGAGCATCCGACGCTTTCTACTAGATATATATAGTGAACAGCAACAGTCCTATCACACTTCCCTGTGGTATTCCGGATAATAGCTTTACATCTGTCGATTTAGCTCCGTTAAGAGCGTCGTGTTGAGTTCTATCTGCAAGAAAGTTTTGAAACCAATCGCACGTCTGCTCCGATACTCCGTAAGCTCGTATTTTTTTCATTAAACGACAATACGGGACGGTGTCAAATGCCTTACTGAAATCAAGGAACACGGCATCAGCCTGAGCGCCGTTGTCCACTGCGCTGTGGATCTCATGGAGGAACAAAGCGAGCTGAGTTTCGTAGGACCTCTGCGCAATCCATGTTGATTTTTATAGAGGAGCTGTTCAGTTTCCAAGAACATCATAATTCTTGAACATAAAACATGTTCCATAATTCTACAATAGATTGACGTCAGCGATATAGGTCTATAATTGTGTGGATCTGTCTTACGGCGTTTCTTAAAAACGCGAATGACCCGCGGTTTTTTTACAGTCGTTAAGATACCTTTCGTTGCTCAAACGATCTACGATAAAATACTGATACAAGGGGAGTAAGTTCTTTCGCATAATCTTTATAGAATCTTATAGGTATCTCATCTGGTCCTGAAGCCTTTCCACTACTAAGCGATTGTAGCTGCTTTTCAGTCCCGCGATCGGACCGAATTCAGTATTTCGGCATTATCTCTGTTATCTTCCGTTTCGCTGCCGGTGTGGTCGCTGAGAGAATGAATAGATGATTTTGACCCACTTACTGATTTTACATACAACTAAAATCTCTTACGGTTTTTACTCAGGACGGTTGACTACGTCTTACTTTGGAAATGATTGGACGCTTCTCTCATTGCTCTCCTTACGCTCATTTTCGCTTCGTCCAGCTTTTGTTTGTCAGCTAGCTTTTTACTTCTCTTGAATTTGAGATGAAGTGCTCTTTGTTTACGTAGCGCTTTTCTAACACGACTATTAAACCATGGCTGATTTTTCCCATCCCTTAATACTCGGAACATACCTGTCCAGGGCGTATTGAACGATGCATTTGAATTTTTTCCATTTGTTCTCCACATCTTCATCCTCATCATCGAATATTTGATGCTGACTGCTAAGATATTCTGAAATTTTTATCCTGTCAGCCTTGTTGAGCAAATATATCTTTCTACCTTTCTTAACATTCCTTGAGGACTCGACGTTATAGATGTTGTCACAGCCATATGATCACTGATACCTTCCTCTACGTTAACTGATTCGATAAGTTCAGGTCCGTTTGTTGTCAGGAGGTCTAAGACGTTACCCTAAGGAGCTGGTGCTATAACTCTCTGCTAAAGGTAATTTTCGGACAAGACATCCAGAACAATGCCACACGGTTCCGTGTCTCTGGCACCAGTTTTGATGGCATAACACTCTCAATCTATACCTAGCAAGTCGAAGTCACCACTTATTACAATGGCATGATCAGGAAAATTACTGATGATATTCTGCAAGCTATGTCCTAAACGCTCTACAACTACAGATCCTGACCCAGGTGGTCTATAAAAGCATCCGATCACCATTTTTGCCGTTCTTTGATACTCAGTTTCATCCAGATAAGTTCACATTCGGAATCCGGGATAACCTCGCTAGATTTTATCGAATTTTTTATGGCAATAAACACGCCGCCACCATTGGCGACTAACATATCCTTAAGATAAACATTCCAGGCTGAACTTAGGATTTCCTTGTCATTGACGTCTGGCGTCAACCAGTTTTCTGTTCCCAATACTATCTGTGCATTGTAACCTTCAATAAGCGATACTATTTCTAGGACCTTTGCTTGGATGCTCCTGCAGTTTACTAAAAAATGGCTCTGAGCACTATGGGACTTAACTTCTAAGGTCATCAGTCCCCTACAACTTAGAACTACTTAAACCTAACTAACATAAGACATCACACACATCCATGCCCGAGGCAGGATTCGAACCTGCGACGGTAGCGGTCGCGCGGTTCCAGACTGTAGCGCCTAGAACTGCTCGACCACCCCGGCCGGCGCGTTTTACTAAAAACATATTAATCTTTTCTATCTCTGATCTGCGAGGACCAAGATTCTCTGAGGTCGCTGTGGCCGATTTAACAGCAAATCGTGTATGCTCCCAAGAGAGGGGTCCTCCAACCTAGAAAAGCCACATGTGCACGCCACACGCACTCCGCTACCCTAATAGCCGCTTCGTGCCTGCAGTGCACGCCTGACCCAATGACGGAATCCTACAATTCTGTACCCGATAGCAGAGGTCGAGAAATTCACATCCGATACCGTCGCAGAGCCGTCTGAGGCTCTGGTTTAGCTCTTCTACTCTGCTCCAAACCAGAGGACCGCGATAAACCCTGGGTATGACGCTAAAAATAGACAGTTTAGCCTGCAACCCGCGTGAGTGGCTAGTTGCCTTCACCAAATCAGCCAACCGCCGAAAGGAGCCGAGGATGGCCTCAGAACCCAAGCGGCAGGAGTCTTTCGTGCCGACATGTGCCACTACATGCAGTTGGTTGCACCCAGTCCGCACGATAGCCGCCGGCAGGGCCTCCTCCCGGCAGACATACCGAGTGCACACTGGACTTCCCTCTCGTCTTGCCTGCTATCTCCCTAAGGGGTCCCATCACCCGCCTAACATTGGAGCTCCCAATGATTAGCATACCCATCCCCTACACTTGTCCGGACTGGGCAGGAAAATCGACTGCTGGCCCAACATGAGAGGCATCCCATGCTGGCTCATGGATATCATCAACACTGGGAAGCACCTCGTACCTGTTGCTAAGACGTAGGGAGCCAGCCGCACGACCTGCTCCCTCTTTCGCCTTCCGCCCAGTGACACGGGAACCCACCACTGTCTGCAACCCACTCTGGAGTGAGGACGGACCGGTCAGACGCTGCGTATCGGAAGCCGCAGTGACGTCCGGGTCACCAGGGGATTCCAGTGACACCAAATGTGTCGCAGCTCTCGTCACTGCGCCCCGACGTCACCGCAACTTCGAGCTAACTAGAAGCTTGTCGACGGTAGCCAACACAGCTCCAGCTGTTTATGGACAGCAGCCAACTCTCCTTGTGTCCGCTCACAACAAGCACAGTCCCTAGTAATATCGTAACGTGTATAAAATAGATATGATGTCTCAAATGGCGCTACTGAGTTTTAAAATATATCAAAGGAGAATAAAGTAACACTAAAAGTTGGTGTGCAGATTTATCACTGAACTCTGAGGCCGCATGTTATTAAACAGAAATAAATTTATCTACACGGAAAATTTACGCTAGGAAGCCGCACTACACAAGGATATTCGCAAGATTACGCAAAAACAGAAACTACGATTAATTTTATAACCACTAGTCTACACAGTAAAATACACACTTACAATTAACTTCTTTGCAGAAGCACGTGAACAAAAAATACAGACTAAGTTAATTTACAGTTTATCAGACAAGTGCTGCTGTTGCAGCTCTGCTGCGCGTCCTCTCGGCTCGGCGGCTGCCCCTACACACATACATATGGATTCAGAAAACTCCTATGTTACAGCAAATCATCACGAATTTAGCATCATCAATCATTACAAGGACGCATTCCGTAATATTTGAGGAGGAGTAGTAACCGTTCTGCATAAAATTTCAGCTGAGTCAGAGTTTACAGTACTAGTCGCCGTCTCTGCTCATAATACCATCGGAAGCTTAGTCGCATATCTTTGGTCACTGGAAAAGTATTGACAGTACACAAAATTTTGGAAAAATTGGTCTGTGCCATGCATCATTTCAGAATGTACTTTGCAGCCCTCTGTATTTAGAAGCGTTCTCGATGGCTAAATCAAATGAACATTTCCGTATTTATTTGGTATTCAATTTTTGTCTGGGAAAACTGATTACATTGTCACAGACATAAGTAAGATTATCTGGAGGTTTTCCATGGTTTCCAGACGAATGTTCCCTATGTGAATTCCCTTTTCCCCATTTCCAGCTTCTGGGACATTTGTCTGGAAAGAACCGGGACTCTTTAAAGGGTCGAATCATAAAACGGCGTTCTTTGCTCCTTAGAGTAGACAGTGAAAATATAAACGAGTGCTTGTGTGTACGGGTTGGCAATCCGTAATGTAAATACGTTTTTTCATAAAAACAAGAATTGAACCTAGAAACCTCGGATTGAGTACGGATCCCGAACTATCATGCAAGCCTCACATCAACATCACCGCAAAAGTATGCGACGATTCGGACTTGTAAAACTTATTAGAGAACGCATTAACGCTGCTTCAAACAAAACACTATTTCATACATACAAGACCTATATTACACTGATTCTTTAACACGCAGCGGCTACCTAGAGGGCTGACCGAAACCAAACAAAAACATTATTGAGCACAGAAAAAAGAATCCTAATATGTAGCACATTAACGCAAAAAAAAAAAAATGCGAGACACGAAACAGTCAACATGAGAGCCTTAAAATACTGACTCGACGAACTTGCTGGTAAAATCAGACTTAATACACTCCTGGAAATTGAAATAAGAACACCGTGAATTTATTGTCCCAGGAAGGGGAAACTTTATTGACACATTCCTGGGGTCAGATACATCACATGATCACACTGACATAACCACAGGCACATAGACACAGGCAACAGAGCATGCACAATGTCGGCACTAGTACAGTGTATATCCACCTTTCGCAGCAATGCAGGCTGCTATTCTCCCATGGAGACGATCGTAGAGATGCTGGATGTAGTCCTGTGGAACGGCTTGCCATGCCATTTCCACCTGGCGCCTCAGTTGGACCAGCGTTCGTGCTGGACGTGCAGACCGCGTGAGACGACGCTTCATCCAGTCCCAAACATGCTCAATGGGGGACAGATCCGGAGATCTTGCTGGCCAGGGTAGTTGACTTACACCTTCTAGAGCACGTTGGGTGGCACGGGATACATGCGGACGTGCATTGTCCTGTTGGAACAGCAAGTTCCCTTGCCGGTCTAGGAATGGTAGAACGATGGGTTCGATGACGGTTTGGATGTACCGTGCACTATTCAGTGTCCCCTCGACGATCACCAGTGGTGTACGGCCAGTGTAGGAGATCGCTCTCCACACCATGATGCCGGGTGTTGGCCCTGTGTGCCTCGGTCGTATGCAGTCCTGATTGTGGCGCTCACCTACACGGCGCCAAACACGCATACGACCATCATTGGCACCAAGGCAGAAGCGACTCTCATCGCTGAAGACGACACGTCTCCATTCGTCCCTCCATTCACGCCTGTCGCGACACCACTGGAGGCGGGCTGCACAATGTTGGGGCGTGAGCGGAAGACGGCCTAACGGTGTGCGGGACCGTAGCCCAGCTTCATGGAGACGGTTGCGAATGGTCCTCGCCGATACCCCAGGAGCAACAGTGTCCCTAATTTGCTGGGAAGTGGCGGTGCGGTCCCCTATGGCACTGCGTAGGATCCTACGGTCTTGGCGTGCATCCGTACGTCGCTGCGGTCCGGTCCCAGGTCGACGGGCACGTGCACCTTCCGCCGACCACTGGCGACAACATCGATGTACTGTGGAGACCTCACGCCCCACGTGTTGAGCAATTCGGCGGTACGTCCACCCGGCCTCCCGCATGCCCACTATACGCCCTCGCTCAAAGTCCGTCAACTGCACATATGGTTCACGTCCACGCTGTCGCGGCATGCTACCAGTGTTAAAGACTGCGATGGAGCTCCGTATGCCACGGCAAACTGGCTGACACTGACGGCGGCGGTGCACAAATGCTGCGCAGCTAGCGCCATTCGACGGCCAACGCCGCGGTTCCTGGTGTGTCCGCTGTGCCGTGCGTGTGATCATTGCTTGTACAGCCCTCTCGCAGTGTCCGGAGCAAGTATGGTGGGTCTGACACACCGGTGTCAATGTGTTCTTTTTTCCATTTCCAGGAGTGTAGATTAAGTGCCAATGCACTGACGGCGTATCTCTTAAAGACAAAATCATGACTCTTAGATCTTCAAGATTTCAACAGATTTACAAGCCACATTACAGTAGTCCAATGCTTAAGCAAAACAGACAAAAACTACAACGAGACAGAACAGTACTAGCTAGGAACATCAACCATTTCCTAGAGGAGAGACAAGATAGAAAAAGTAGAAAGTAATAATCAAACAATATCATAGTTCCAGGTGAGGTTTTAAATGAGTTTCCATCGTCTGCATGAAGAATGCCGGCCTTTTAGCATACCCAAGATCAAAATCAGAATCAGAAATAACAGTAGACAATAAATTGAAAATACTTTCTCCTAATTTATAAATGAATGGACTCCAAACATAACAACCAAACCAGTGGTTGAAAAGACCATAAGCTCTCTCATCAGCCCAATTTACCCCTTCAGGAGTGGGAAGGGGGGGAAGGGGGAGGGGAACCCGCAGGAGGAGTGCGAATAGAACTTGCGCTCTGATAGTTCCGAACAAAAGTAACTATGCATATGCGTTTTGGCAATTGACCCCAAATAAAGAAAAGTGTGAGGTCATCCACATGAGTGCTGTAAGGAATCCGTTGAACTTCTGTTACACGATAAATCAGTCAAATCTAAAGACTGTAAATTCTCACTAAATACCTAATAATTATAAATACAAACAACTTAAATTGGAAGGAACACATTGCTGTCGGGAAGGCTAACAAAAGACTGCGTTTTACTGGCAGGACACTTAGAAAATGCTACAGATCTACTAAAGAGACTGCTTACACTACACTTTTCCGTTCTCTTTTAGAATACTGCTTCGCGGTGTGGGGCCCTTACCAGATAGGACTGACGGAGTACATCGCCAAAGTTCAGAGAAGGGCAGCACGTTTTGTAGTATCGCAAAATAGGGCACAGAGTGTCACTGAAATGATACAGGATTTGGGATGGACATCATGAAGACAAAGTCGCTTTTCGATGCGACAGAATCTTCTCACGTAACTTCAAACCCAATTCTTTCCTCAGAATGCGAAAATAATTTTCTGACGCCGACCTACATAGGGAGAACGATCTTCATAATAAAATATGGAAAATCAAAGCAGGCACGGAAAGGCACAGGTGTTCGTTTTTTCCTCCCGCTGTACAAGACTGGAATAGTACAGAATTATTGCGAACGTGATTCGATGAACCCTGCGCCAGGCACTTAACTGTAATTTGCAGAGTATCCATGTAGATGTACACACACCAAAAAAAGGTTTTGCATCATCCCGGTTCCCAGAACTTCTGAAGGTAGTCGTAGACTGTGGATATTTTGTCAATGGCACAGTCCCTTTGACTGTTCAGAGATGTCGCTAAACCCGCCCAAAGATGTAAACAATCATGCATGAGCGGCGCCCATTAGACGGAGAGGGCCCGACAGCCATCAATTCCAGTCATTCCACCAGGAAGGAGGTACGCGGCTCGCGTTGTCTGTAGTTCAACCATGCCCTAGACGGTCAATATCGCGGTTCGATCACTCCGCTTTGTTACTTTGTGCCAGGAAGGGCTCTCAACAAGGGAAGTGTCCAGGCGTCTCTGGGTGAACCAAAGCGATGTAGTTCGGACATGGAGGAGATAAGGAGAGACAGGAACTGTCGATGAGATGTCTCGCTCAGGCCGCCCAAGGGCTACTGCTGCAGTGGATGACCTCTACCTACGGATTATGGCTCGCAGGAACCCTGACAGCAACGTCACCATTATGAATAATGTTATTCGTGCAGCCACAGGACGTCGTGTTACGTTCAAACTGGGCGCAATAGTCTGCATGATGCGCAACTTCACTTTCGAGGCCGGCCGCTGTGGCCGAGCAATTCTAGGCACTTTAGTCCGGAACCGCACTGCTGCTACGGTCGCAGGTTTAGATCCTGCCTCGGGCATGAATGTGTGTGATGTCCATACGTTAGTTAGGTTTAAGTAGTTCTAAGTCTAGGGGCTGATGACCTCAGATGTTAAGTCCCATAGTGCTTAGAGCCATTTTTTTCACTCCCGATATCCATGGCGAGGTCCATCTTGCAACCACGACACCATGCAGCGCGGTACAGATGGGCCCAACAACATGCCGAATGGACCACTCAGGATTGGTATCACGTTCTCTTCACCGACGAGAGTCGCATATGCCTCCAACCAGACAATCGTTGGAGACGTGTTTGGAGGCAACCCGGTCAGGCTGAACGCGTTAGACACACTGTCCAGCGAGTGCAACAAGGTGGAGGTTCCCTGTTGTTTTGGGGTGGTATTATGTGGGGCCAACATACGCCTCTGGTGGTCATGGAAAGCGCCGTAACGGCTGTACGATACGGCGGTCAGGCTGAACGCCTTAGACACACTGTCCAGCGAGTGCAACGAGGTGGAGGTTCCCTGCTGTTTTGCGGTGGCATTATGTGGGGCCGACATACGCCGCTGGTGCTCATGGAAGGCGCCGTAACGGCTGTACGATACGTGAATGCCATCCTACGACCGATAGTGCAACCATATCAGCAGCATATTGGCGAGGCATCATTCGTCTTCATGGACGACAATGCGCGACCCCATCGAGCACATCTTGTGAATGACAACCCTCAAGATAATGACATCGCTCGACTGGAGTGGCCGGCATGTTCTCCAGACATGAACCCTATCAAATATGCCTGGGGTGGATTGAAAAGCCCTGTTTATGGACGATGTGACGCACCAACTACTCTGAGGGATCTACGCCGAATCGCCGCTGTGGAGTGGGACAATGTGGACCAATAGCGCCTTGATGAACTTATGGATAGTATACCACGACGAATACAGGCATGCATCAATGCAAGAGGACGTGCTACTGGGTATTAGAGGTACCGGTGTGTACAGCAATTTGGACCATCACCTCTGAAGGTCTCGCTATATGGTGGTACAATACGCAATTTGTGATTTTCATTAGCAATAAAAAGGGTGGAAATGATGTTTATATTGACCTCCATTCCACTTTTCCGTACAGGTTCCGGAATTCTCGGAACCGAGGTGATGCAAAACTTTTTTGATATGTGTAGGTGTAGATTTATATATAATTCATCCATAGGTTTTGACAACACTTTGCGAAAATGAAAATATGTGGCATAAATGGATGTATCTTTTGATTCCATCGGCTTAGAAGCTTAAATTTTTTACACTGTGAAGGAGCGGCAGACCTTAACATGGTTCAAATGGCTCTGAGCACTATGGGACTTAACATCTGTGGTCATCAGTCACCTAGAACTTAGAACTACTTAAACCTAACTGACGTAAGGACATCACACACATCCATGCCCGAGGCAGGATTCGAACCTGCGACCGTAGCGGTCACGCGGTTCCAGACTGAAGCGTCTAGAACCGCACGGCCACACCGGCCGGCGGCAGACCTTAGTATTTGACATAAATTTAAACTTGATACCACTCCCTCTTCCTGAGAAAAATGGTTTTAACAAACGGACATCAAAATGTTTCTATAAGGATTCAGTTTTAACCGATAGAGGTACGTAAACTTAAAAAGGAAAAAAAAAATTCGTAACCCCGTAGCTACTAGTACGTTAATAAGACATTTTTAGTAACCAGCAATAAGGTAATTAACGAAGTGTACTCTCAGGCACTTTACTCTCAGAGGGTTGTTGTGAAAACCCACTCAATAAACTTCATTAACGTGCACGAAGTAATGAACAGAACACCAAAATAGGAGCTAAATATTCTGATAGTACTGTAATGCAATTACCGGACCCTCTTACTGATGCCTTTAAGGTAAAATTTACGTCTGTAAGTGTTATGAATTTGTGTTGTGTGTGTGTTCTATTCTGCCGCCGAATTAAAGTTTTGCGGCGAGCGGATGAGAGAAAAAGAAGGAAAGGTACAGTCACAGCTCGCCCTCTTTTTGGTGACCCTGATAGTCTTCCTTGGTTGCCACGGCCGCCTGACTCATTTCCTCCGTCTCAGAAGTGGCTTACACCTAGCAAAGAAACGACACTTTCCTTTTCTCCTGTAAGCGCCGAGCTATGAGCCGTGCAGCGCTTTAACGATACGCTGGCGTGCCTGCTGAAAGAAGGCGTCAGCAGAGAAATTACACGGCCGATTGGCTGTGTGAATGCACGGCAAACGTGGAGAATGCGCAGACTGCAGAACACGGCGAGGAAGAATGTCCGCCGCGTGGCGCGTGCTAGGGCGTGCGTGGGCAGCACGGAGACGGCCTGTGCCAGGCGCCGAAGGACGTCCGTCCTCGCTGCCCCCCTACGAGTCATCGGCAGCGACGTTCTCGCCACACACAGTCGTAACACACGCGCGTTTTCTGTCGTGTTTAACCACGTATAAGCGGAGCACAGGCAATTGGGGAATCAGTCTAGCAACGATACGATCCGCAAAGGCGAAATCCACTGGTGTAAGCGACTATGATAAAGGACAGATTGTTATGGCCCGGAGCCATGGAACCAGCATCTCGGAAACTGCGAAGCTGTTGGCTACAGTCCTGAGAATCTATAGACTGTGGCTGAACGTCCGGGAAATCACCAGTAGGTTACAAAGACGTCCATGTCTCATCACCGAACGTGCAGGTCAGAGGCTCTGTAAAGCAACACAGGCGGTGATCTGTAGCAGGTGTGATGACAGACTACAACCATGTTGCAGGCACAAGTGTTTGGAGCACACCGTTGAACGTGAGGCTCCGTAGGTAACCATAGCTAAATGGTCACATGCTGACCTAACGAAATCGTCAGTTACGATTGAAAAGGAAATGGGATCATCGACATTGGACTGAAGATTAAGGGAAACACGTATTGGATGATCACGTCAATCAAGTTTTACGTTACACTGGATCGATGGTTGTATTCAGATACGCTGTCATGCAAGCAAACAGTTGCTCGAAACATGCACTGCCTCACTGACGCACTTCGGTGGGGTCAGTATTATGTTATGCGGGGCATTCACCCGGTCTTTCACGGAGCCCGTGGTAGTAAACGGAGGCACCATATCACGTAAACATTAGTGTTGACCACCTGAATCCCTTCATCTTCTCTGAAGGCGATGACATCTTCCACAGCAGGATAACGTCCTTGCCATAAGCGCAGAATCGTGCTACAGTTGCTCGAGCAGCATCATAGTGAACTCACTTTATTGTCTGGACCACCAAATATCTCTCATCTGAATCCAACTGCAGACACCTGTACCGCTACAGAGCGTCACCACGCCCACAAACCATCTGACAGTACCTTATGCTGCCCAGACACGCAGAATCGCTGCTGCACTGCGTTCAGAAGATTGACCAAGACGCTGTTATGCATGTGGTCGTAATGTTTTGCTTCATCTACATCTACATGACCACTCAGAAATTCACAATTAAGGACCTGGCAGGGGATCCATCGAACCACCTTCAAGCTATTCATCTACCATTTTACTCTCGAACAGCGCACTGGAAAAACGAGCACTCACATCTTTCCGTGCGAGCTCTCATTTCTATTATTTTATTACGATGATCTTCTCTCCATATGTAGATTGACGCCAATAAAACATTTTCGCATTTGGTACGCACGTGGATGACTTCACACATTTCATTATTTAGAATCGATTGCCACTTTTCACACCATACTGATATCTTGTCTAAATCATTTTCCAATTGGTTAATTGGTTTTGGTCATCTGATGACTTTACGTGACCTTAAATGAAACGATCATCTGCACACGGGCTAAGAGGGTTGCTCGTATGGTCTCCTAAATCGTTACTATAGACCAGGAACAGGAGAGGGGCTATAACACCTCCTCGCGGAACGCCAGATACAAATTGTTTTACTAGATGACTTTCAGCCAGTTACTACAAACTATGACGTTTCTGGCAAGGAATCACGAATCTAGCCGCACAACTGAGACGATACACCTAAGGCACGCAGTTTGATGTCGCTTTTCAGGAACGGTGACGAAAGCCTTCTGAAAATCTAGATATCGCATATATCAACGAGATCACTTGTTAATAGCATACTTTCCTTTGTATGAATAAAGAGTTTGTTGTGTTTCACAAGAATGATATTTCCTCAATCCGTGTTGGTTGATGTCAACAAATTGTTTTCTTCGAGATAATGCGTATGGTTCGAAAACAGTATGTGTCCCAAAATCCTAGCCGGCCTGAGTGGCCGTGCGGTTCTAGGCGCTACAGTCTGGAGCCGAGCGACCGCTCCGGTCGCAGGTTCGAATCCTGCCTCGGGCATGGATGTGTGTGATGTCCTTACGTCAGTTAGGTTTAAGTAGTTCTAAGTTCTAGGCGACTGATGACCTCAGAAGTTAAGTCGCATAGTGCTCAGAGCCAACCAAAATCCTACAACATCATCACTGTACATCTTGAACACGTGCGACCGTATCACACTAGTTTGATTTATTGCCTGTGCAGCAAGAAAAACAATCTCCGGCCTTGTTTGAGCCAAACTGCACTTCCCCATACATATCGATGACTCAGACCCCACGTGATCAGGTAAGCCAGTTTGATTCGCTAAAGTATTTTGCCTGGGATGTATGTGTAGCGCTCTGACAAAGGTCGGTCTCCAATTCACGGAAACCTGCGTCGCAGCTGCGGTGACTCAGTACGAGTCCTTCTGGCGGACGAGACACCTCCGAGGAGTTGTTGTTGCTGGAGGTACAAAAGTTGCGTAACATCGTACCCGGCGGCAGCACACTAAGTTGCCAGCATACAAAATGTCATCGTAAGGCTGGGAATTTCACATTTACTTTTTCTGAATGATGTACCGCACGAACGCAAACTTGTTTGAGTACAGTCTTGTCATTAACATGGTTTTCTTGAAGTTATCTAATCACCTACATCTACATGGGTACTCTGCAAATCACACTTAAGTGCCTGGCACAGGTTTCATTGAATCACCTTCCAATAATTTTCTATTATTCTAATCTCGATAGCGCGCGGATAAAACGAACACCTACATCTTTCCGTGCTAGCTCTGATTTCCCTCAATTTACTATGATGTTTCTCCCTATGCAGGTGGGTGACAACTAAATATTTTCGCATTCGGAGGAGAAACTTGGTGATTAAAAAGTAGTGAGAAGATTCCGCCGCAACGAAAAACGCTTTTGTTTTAATGATGTCCAGCCAAAATCCTGTATCATTTCAGTGGCACTCTCTCCCCTATTTCACGATAATACAAAACTTGCTACTCTTCTTTGAACTTTCTCGATGTAGTCCATGAATCCTATCTGGTAAGGATCCCATACCGCGCAGCAATACTCCAAAAGAGGACCGACCGACAGTCGTAGCGTACTGTAGGCATCTCTTTAGTAGATCTGTTACATTTTCTAAGTAGTCTGTCAATAAAACGCAGTCTTCGGTTTGCCATCCTCGAACATTTTCTCACTGTGCTTTCCAATTTAAGCAGTTCGTAATTGTAATTCCTAGGCATTTGATTGAATTTACGGCGTTTAGATTTGACTGATTTATCGTGTAATCAAAATTTAACGAATTCCATTTAGTACTCATGTGAATGATCTCACACATTTCGTTATTTAGGGTCCATCGCCAATTTTCGCACCATACAGATATCTTTTCTAAATCGTTTTCCAATTTGTTTTGATTTTCTGATGACTTTACTAGAGGCTAAACGACAGCCTCATCTGCAAACAACCTACGACGGCTGCTCGGATTGTCTCCTAAATCATTTACAAAGGTAAGGAACAGCAAATGGCATATAACGCTACATTGGGGAACCCCAGAAATTACTTCTGTTCTACTCGATGACTTTCCGTCACGTACTACGAACTGTGACCTCTCCGACAGAATCCTGAATCCAGTCGCATAACTGAGACGATATTCCATAAGCATGCAATTTCACTACAAGCCACTTGTCTAGTACGGTGTCAAAAGCCTTCCGTAAATCTAGAAATACGGAATCAATTTGGAATCCCTTGATAATAGCACTCAACACTTCGTGTAAGTAAAGAGCAAGTTGTGTGTCGCAAGAACGACGTGTATCAACAGACCTTTCTCTTCGAGGTAATTTATAATGCTCGAACACAATATATGTTCGAAAATCCTACTACATATCGACGTTGATGACATGTGCCTGTAGTTTAGTGGATTACTCCTACTACCTTTCTTGAATATTGGTGTGGCTTGTGCAACTTTCCAGTCTGCGGGTATGGATCTTTCGTCGAACGAACGGTTGTGTACGGCCTCTTGTCCACGACAAGAATATTCGCCGGACCGGCGTTTCTGCCGGCCGGTAGAAAACCGGACGCCCTTGTCCACGAAGACGGCGCCGGAAATGCTGCAGTCGAGTTGTATGCAGCGGAGCAGTAGGATGGATAACAGCAACCTTTGCACTCTCGTTGCACTATATTATTTTTACAAAAAGAAACAGCGTCGTCGTAGGAAGTATTGGGTGCATCGTGTGCCGCAAGATCGATTTATTTTGATGCCTTCAGTACGCTACATGAAAAACTACGACAGGACAACACAAAGCACTGTAATTTTTACAGGATGTCAAAAACAACGTTTGACAAATTACTGTCAATTTTACAAACTCATTTGCAACATGAAGACATCAATATGCAAAACTGCACATCGCCGGCCGGTGTGGCCGTGCGGTTCTAGGCGCTTCAGTTTGGAACCGCGTGACCACTACGGTCGCAGGTTCGAATCCTGCCTCGGTCATGGATGTGTGTGATGTCCTTAGGTTAGTTAGGTTTAAGTAGTTCTAGGGGACTGATGACCACAGATGTTTAGTCTCATAGTGCTCAGAGCCATTTTTGAAACTGCATATCTCCTACTGAAATGCTTGCAGTGACACTACGGTAAGTACACAATTGAAATTTACTTATTAGAAACTATTAATCTGGTGTATCAAAAATTAACACCACAATTTAAAAACGCTCTTGATAAACAAAGTAGAATGACAGTGAAGAGGGTTTTCTTATTGCCATTAAGACGAAAAAACAATGTTCGATTTAGAATTTGTTTCAAAAATCAAATGTCTCGGAAATGTTGGATACGGTGGATGCAGGACTTGCATACGTTTCCAAAGACATGTCTTCATTCGGTGGCCTTGTACAAGTTGATACTTGATAGTGTTCTGCAGAGGTGTACGCCAAGTAGTTGCTATCTTGATTTGGCCTTGGTGTATGGTACGATGATGTACCACCAAAAGTTTGGTATTCCTGTGAGACATAGTTCCAGGAATCTTGGGCTGATTGCTGATGCATGTTTCTGTATTGTGGTTTCGACTTAATTATTTTTATAAGTTTCATGACTTCGTACTGGAAGTCTACGATATCATCATGGTTAAATTTATCTACAGTCGGGGTAATACCCCCAAAAAAAGACATACTTCTACTGTGGCCCTGCTCAATACAGGCTTCAATGATAGTCATCATTTTTCTGTCCAACTCATTTGTAGCTCTTTTGTTTTTCTGCGGCTTTTCTTTAACTTGGTAACAATGTTTTTCAGACTGATTGTCAGCGGGGTTTACGTCATCACTATTATCCGGCATATTTTATGAGGTTTATCGTCTGTCTGCTATTTTTTTTTAGAAAATGTAGCTGCTCATAAAATAAGTATTGCCGCTTCTTGCTTGCTCCAGAACCGCTCTTATTTCCCTCGTTTAATTTCCTGTGGCATTTCATCCAGTTATCTCTTATGTTTGCCCATTTTTTACTACCATCTTTCCTAAAAAGAAAAGAAAGCCTGAGTAGAATCAAACCCATATGTTTTTCTCATTTCAGGTACCTTGCAACAGGAAATACTTTAACCGATCTCCATTACAGTTTCAGACTGGGAATAAAAACAATTACTAGAATTGTAGGTGAGGTTTGTATGAGGGTGTGGTTGTTATTGCATAACACATATACGCCCATTCTGAAGGAAAATGACTGGCTGAATATAGCGCGTCAGTCTGAAAATAGTGCAACATTTCCAAACTGCGTAGGGGCCATTGATGGTAAACATATCAGAGTTACCAAACCACAATAAAGTGGATCAATGTTTTTCAATTACAATGGCTATTATTCGTTAGTCCTGACGGCGGTAGTGGATACAAATTATAATTTTATTTATGTGGATGTCGGTGCCTATGGTAAAGATTGTGACTCAAGTGTTTTGAATGAAACGTCTTTATGGAAAAAGTTGCAGACAAAAACACACTGAACCTACATCCTCCTAGGGTATTCCAAAATATTCCAGGGGAATTGCCTTATGTTTCCGTTGCAGATGAAGCGTTTGCATTGTATAATAATTTACTTCGTCCCTGTGGTGGGCGAGATCTTGACATCATTAAGCGTATTTTTAACTATCGCTTAAGCAAAGCAAGGCAATTTGTAGAGTGTGCTTTTGGCATAATGGCCAGTAAATGGAGGATTTTTCACCGACCTTTAAATGTCTCCACTGATTTTGCGATTGACATAGTGAAGGCTTGTATTGTTCTACAAAATTTCATCCATAAAGAAGAGGGTCTTAATACTCTGTTTGCGGATACGACTGTAGATGTGGACTCTGACCTGCGAGAACTGCCACGTACACAAGCAGTATGAGATGGCGTGTCAGCGAACACTATCAGAAATCAGTTCGCTAATTACTTTGTTTGTGAAAATGGGAAAATTCCGTGGCAAGATATGTTCGCCTAGTATATTCATATTTTATGTGAAACAAACAATAGTGCAGAGAGAAGGAATGTGGTGTGCAATGTTAAATCAAACTAAATAAATTTGAGATGAAGTTAAACTACATACCTATATCATTTCTTTCCTTATCTCCGAGCGTTTTAAAATATTCTTTAAGATGTGTACACAAATCC
The DNA here is from genome assembly GCF_021461385.2 of Schistocerca piceifrons. Taxonomy (NCBI): domain Eukaryota; kingdom Metazoa; phylum Arthropoda; class Insecta; order Orthoptera; family Acrididae; genus Schistocerca; species Schistocerca piceifrons. Next base: position 535,001,096 of record NC_060138.1, read on the forward strand.
TTCCACGCTTCCAAATCAGCCGTCTATCCATATATTCTTCGGTTGTCTTATCCCACAGGTCTAGTCGTACCTCCACCAACGCAATCAAAACTTCACAATCAATATTCAGTTCAGCAGTCATCTTGAAACAACAGGTAGCACGTATGACGGCTCCAGGCGCGACTAAACTCTCCCGGCACCCGGCGAGCTGCCGGCTCGTGGACACGGAGACATGTTCCAACATGTCCAACTGAGAACCCGGCGCACCGTCCCGCTGCCGGCGTTGCAGTGGGCAACCGGAGGTGCATCCAGCAGCCGGGCCGGTTGTTTTGCCGTGTCGTCCCGTGGACAAGCCCTCATAAGAAACACTGTGTCACTACAATCCCTGCGAATCTGCCGGACTGGTGGCCGGCGGATATTCTTCTCGTGGACAAGAGCCCTATGAGTGTTAAGTATGGACTGTTGCGTCAGCATACTCTGAAGGGAACCTAACTGGTATACATTTCTCATCTTCTGTAGCAGGGGTACAATTACTTTTTCGCATTGTTAATACAACCAAGAAAAAAAACTGGCGCACCACGAAGGAATATCGTGAATGGGACGGAATTCGGGAGAAGTGCTGTACATGCACAGAAAAACAAATGATTACAATTTCAGAAAAATTGGATGATATACTCAAGAGAAAGAATTTAACAAATTGAGCAAGTCTTTAACGCATTGGTGTACTTTTGATACTTATGCAAGCAGTTATTCGGCTCTGCATCGATGGAATTGTTGGATGTCCTGCTGAGGCACATCGTGCCAAATTCTGTAAAACTGGCGTCTTTGATCGTCAAAATCCCGAGCTTGTTGGAGGGCCCTGCCCATCATGCTCCAAACGTTCCGAAGTGCGGAGAGATGTGGCGACCTTGCGACCTTGATCATACTTCAAAGGCTTTCCAAATGGATGACTAAAACTAGTAGTAGTGAAAATAAAAAGTGTACAGCCAGAATCAAAGTAACTAACGTACATGAAAATACTGCATTTTCTGTGTCAGTCAACTTCTTGCGACGGATGTATAAATTGAAATCAAGAGAAGTCACAGAACGTATACAAATTCGAATACACTATACTGAGCGGCCTTGTACTTGTACATTGATGAAGACACTGCACTAGGCTTTGGGAGAAGACGGATTAAAATGGCATGCGGGGTATCTGGATTCCATAGTTTCCCACAAATGACTTGAGCAAATACTGGATTGGTTCCTTAAAAAAACCTTATCAGATTTCCTTTTCCATCGTTATAAAACTTTCGCTCGTACTGAACTGTTAAGTAACATTCAAATCAAATGGTTCATGGTGTGGGTTCCTGTAGTCATGTCCTAGTTCATGAACCACGGGCGACGTATGAGTGGCCAAGTAAGTAGTCCCGACAGTCGGGATACCAGTTACTTTGGAATAAGGCTGGGCATCTCGGACATATTCTGAGTCGTGGCCACCTTTGTGCTCATACGGCAAAGACTACCAAATCCACCGGTTAGTCCCTCAGCTGTTATGGGTAAAACCCAATGGCACTCGGGGCAAGTAGGGCTAGCAACCTGCTTCACTGGTACTTTAAATATGATGCTGGCAACAATCAGAGCAAAATGCCTCGGACCTTTGGAGGTGACGGAGTCCCACCTCTAACTGACAAACCACGGACTCCTAAGATACGACTTGGCAAACAAATGGTAATGAGATGGGGAGCTATTAATATCAATGGGGGCTACTCCCGGAAGAAGGTAGAGCTGGCAGAGACTGCAAGTAAGATGGGGCTGGACGTTTTAGCTGTTAGTGACATTCGGGTAAGGGGTGAGAAAGAAGAGGAAGTGGGAGAATACAAGGTCTACCTGTCAGGAATCAAAGCAGGAATAGCACAATGGGGTGTAGGACTTTACATCAGGAAAGAAATGGAACCCAGCGTAGTTGCAATAAGGTATGTAAACGAACGACTGATGTGGATAGATTTGACAGTGTCTAGCAAGAAAATTAGGATTGTGTCAGTATATTCGCATTGTGAAGGGACAGATCAAGATAAGATGGATAGTTTCTATGAGGCACTCAGTGATGTAGTTGTTAGAGTAAAGGACAAGGACAGTGTTCTGCTCATGGGTGATTTTAACGCCAGGATTGGAAATCGAACAGAAGGGTATGAAAAGGTTATGGGTAAATTTGGAGAGGATATGGAGGCCAACAGGAACAGGAAACAACTCTTGGATTTCTGTGCCAGTATGGGCTTAGTAATCACAGACTCCTTTTTTAAACATAAGAACATTCACCGGTATACTTGGTAAGGCAGGGGAACCAGATCTGTCACTGACTATATAATAACAGATCAGGACCTCAGAAAGGCTGTTAGGGACACACGTGTATTCAGGGGATTCTTTGATGACACTGATCATTATTTAATCTGCAGTGAAATTGGGATTGTGAGGCCGAAAGTGCAGGAGGTCAGGTCCATATGTAGGAGAATAAGAGTGGAGAAATTTCAGGATAAGGAAATCAGGCACAAGTACATAACAGCGATCTCAGAAAGGTACCAGTTAGTTGAATGTAGTCAATTACAGTCATTGGAAAAGGAATGGACAAGGTACAGTACTAGAAGTGGCTAAAGAATGTCTTGGAATAGTAGTGTATAGAAGTAGAATGAAGCAAACAGCTTGGTGGAACGACACAGTCAAGGCAGCCTGTAAAAGGAAAAAGAAGGCGTATCAAAAATGGCTACATACTAGAACTCAGGTAGACAGAGAAAGTTATGTTGAAGAAAGAAACAAAGCCAAACAGATAATTGCAGCATCAAAGAAGAAATCTTGGGAAGATTTTGGAAACAGGTTGGAGGCTATGGGTCAAGCTGCTGGAAAACCATTCTGGAGTGTAATTAGCAATCTTCGAAAGGGAGGTAAGAAGGAAATCACACGTATTTTGGACAGGTCAGGAAAACTGCTGGTGAATCCTGTGGATGCCTTGGGCAGATGGAGGGAATATTTTGAAGAGTTGCTCAATGTAGGTGAAAATACGATCAGTAATGTTTCAGATTTCGAGGTAGAATGGGATAGGAATGATGATGGAAATAGGATCACATGTGAGGAAGTGGAGAAAATGGTCAATAGATTGCAGTGCAATAAAGCAGCTGGGGTGGATGAAATTAAGTCGGAACTCATCAAATACAGTGGAATGTCAGGTCTTAAATGGCTACACAGGATAATTGAAATGGCCTGGGAGTCGGGACAGGTTCCATCAGACTGGACAAAAGCAGTAATCACACCAATCTTTAAACATGGAAACAGAAAAGATTGTAACAACTACAGAGGTATCTCTTTAATCAGCGTTGTGGGTAAAATCTCCTCTGGATTTGTTGAAAGGAAAGTGCAAGTATTAGTTGAGGACCAATTGGATGAAAATCAGTGTGGGTTTAGGCCTCTTAGAGGTTGTCAGGACCAGATCTTTACCTTACGGCAAATAATGGAGAAGTGTTATGAGTGGAACAGGGAATTGTATCTATGCTTTATAGATCTAGAAAAGGCATATGACGGGGTTCCTAGGAGGAAGTTATTGTCTTTTCTACGAGATTATGGAATAGGAGGCAAACTTTTGCAAGCCATTAAAGGTCTTTACACAGATAGTCAGGCAGCAGTTAGAGTTGACGGTAAATTGAGTTCATGGTTCAGAGTAGTTTCAGGGGTAAGACAAGGCTGCAACCTGTCTCCACTGTTGTTCATATTATTTATGGATCATATGTTGAAAACAATACACTGGCTGGGTGAGATTAAGACATGTGAACACAAAATAAGCAGTCTTGCATATGCGGATGACTTAGTTGTGATGGCAGATTCGATTGAAAGTTTGCAAAGTAATATTTCAGAGCTAGATCAGAAATGTAAGGACTATGGTATGAAGATTAGCATCTCCAAAACGAAAGTAATGTCAGTGGGAAAGAAATATAAACGGATTGAATGCCAAATAGGAGGAACAAAGTTAGAACAGGTAGATGGTTTCAAGTACTTAGGATGCATATTCTCACAGGATGGCAACATAGTGAAAGAACTGGAAGCGAGGTGTAGTCAAGCTAATGCAGTGAGCGCTCAGCTACGATCTACTCTCTTCTGCAAGAAGGAAGTCAGTACCAAGACTTAAGTTATCTGTGCACCGTTCAATCTTTCGACCAACTTTGCTGTATGGGAGCGAAAGCTGGGTGGATTCAGGTTACCTTATCAACAAGGTTGAGGTTACGGATGTGAAAGTAGCTGGGATGATTGCAGGTACTAGTAGATGGGAACAATGGCAGGAGGGTGTCCGCAATGAGGAAATCAGAGAAAAACTGGGAATGAACTCTATAGATGTAGCAGTCAGGGCGAACAGGCTTAGATGGTGGGGTCATGTTACGCGCATGGGAGAAGCAAGGTTACCCAAGAGACTCATGGGTTCAGCAGTAGAGGGTAGGAGGAATCGGGGCAGACCAAGGAGAAGGTACCTAGGTTCGGTTAAGAATGATTTTGAAGTAACAGGTTTAACATCAGAAGAGGCACCAATGTTAGCACTGAATAGGGGATCATGGAGGAATTTTATAAGGGGGCCTATGCTCCAGACTGAACGCTGAAAGGCATAATCAGTCCTGAATGATGATGATGATGATGATGATCAAATCTAATCTCAACTTTTTAATTCTTTTAAAAAAATTTACAAGACATTTTTACTTCTTTATGATAACTACATGATTATCCAGTCCACTCGTCTTGTATCACTAAAAATAGTATATACCACTTCCGAATCTTAGAAAAATATGGTTCTCCATCGATAATTTTAAAATGGTCCGTTCAGCAGCGTTAAAGAGGTTGCACAACCCTTCCAAATAAGTCCATCAAAATGCTGCTTCTCAGTAGCAGGGAGATAGGGTTGTCGGTGCCATTTCAATATTAAGTTTATATGCAAATTAATTAAATTGATCAAATATTCATCCCGACCGAAATCACCCCCGCCCCCGACCACACCCACCACAGCCCCTGGATGACATCACGTGTTTTTCTCAGACTGCACGGTTGCAGCAGCCACTCCCTTCCCCCAACCCTCCCTCACCCCTACTCCAACTTAACAAACTGGCAGAAATTTTGAATTTTGGCGGAAATTTCGAATTTTGGTGGGAATTTATTTGTTGCAGGACTGTGCTGACATCCTACACCACCACCCCCTCCCCCACCCAGAATTTGACGGGAAATTAAAATTGGCAATAACCTTTCAGGGACTCGAACCCTGGTCCTCCTGGCCAGACAGCCCAAGTGTACACCCCCCCCCCCCCCCCCCCGACACAATGAAACCACCAGAGGCACTTGAAACTGACAGGAAATTAAAAATAGCTGTGCCCTTTCCGGGACTCGAAGACTGAATCTGCTGGGTGGAAAGCCCAAGTGCACCACCTAACATATGGAAACTGTCCAGATGCGGGAGACGAAGGTTAGGTTAGTGTATGTTATTTATTTTAGTAGGGAAACTGACGGAAATATCGATACTAATTACATAATTAATCACAAATATTGGGCCTAATTACACAACCATACGCACAGTGCTACCCAAGGACGGCCTAAACTCGTAATACTACTCAAACACTGACGATACCATACAATTGGTGTTATCCTGCTGGGAAAAAATTTCGCAATACCACTCGAAACTAGCGACAGACCAAACTTTACCCAAAACCTACAAGCTAGCGGGAAAGAGGTTGCGGTGTAAGGTACTATTTTTATTATTTTTGACGAGAAATATATCCAACTGATGAGATGCTGGTGTTAGGCAAAGAGAGGTTTGAAAAGTGTATTACTTGTAAGCATGCAGTATCTATCGCTGTTTGACGTCAGAGTTCGCTGCAGACGTCTGCTCAAAAACCATCTTGCAACCCAGGTAATCGAAGCCAATACACGCTACTACAACTGATGGAAAAAATGTGTCACAGTTTTATGTTTCGAAATTGTCGTGAAAAAACCAGCACTCGTAATAAATGGGTCATAATGCAGCACATGTACTGTGGAAAATCGTCATCCTAAAAGACTGCAGAGAGGTGGTAGTTTTGCATTCTCCTCGATAGGTGGTAATCAACAGCATACCCAGTGGACGGTCGGTATGCGAAAGACACCATCGATATGGAGTGATGTACTGTAATACACACGCCGCAGTTGATAGCGAGATTAGTTTTAGCAATTTTACCCAGAAGTCAGAGCGAGCAATAGCTGCCACATTCTGTAGAAACAGAGTAAGCTATTGCTATAGGAGCGTGTTATGGCAACTAGATGGAAGTGGAAAGATATTGTCGTAGCTCCAACACCAATGTACGATATGGAAGATCAGCGCCAATTGAAGCCTCCTCCTGCAACATGACGTAGTATAAAAGACAGTGTGAACAGTTATGGTGGTGTTTCTTATTGAGAAAATTAGGAAGACTCAACACTGAAGCAGATCCGCGTCCCTCAGGATCCATTCACATCTATCACCCAAACATTCTATCATCGTTATTCTGTACCATCCAACAGAGAAAAATTACGAACTATAAAAGCTCCGCTAATTTCATCTGATAAATTTATACTGCATCTCTCTTCTGATATGTTGTTGTTGTTGTGGTCTTCAGTCCTGAGACTGGTTTGATGCAGCTCTCCATGCTACTCTATCCTGTGCAAGCTTCATCTCCCAGTATCTACTGCAACCTACATCCTTCTGAATCTGCTTAGTGTATTCATCTCTTGGTCTCCCTCTACGATTTTTACCCTCCACGGTGCCCTCCAATACTAAATTTGTGATCCCTTGATGCCTCAAAACATGTCCTACCAACCGATCCCTTTTTCTAGTCAAGTTGTGCCACAAACCCTCTTCTCCCCAATCCTATTCAATACCTCCTCATTAGTTACGTGATGTACCCACCTTATCTTCAGCATTCTTCTGTAGCACCACATTTCGAAAGCTTCTATTCTCCTCTTGTCCAAACTAGTTATCGTCCATGTTTCACTTCCATACATGGCGACACTCCATACAAATACTTTCAGAAACGACTTCCTGACACTTAAATCTATACTCGATGTTGACAAATTTCTCTTCTTCTTAAACGCTTTCCTTGCCATTGCCAGTCTACATTTTATATCCTCTCTACATCGACCATCATCAGTTATTTTACTCCCTAAATAGCAAAACTCCTTTCCTACTTTAAGTGTCTCATTTCCTAATCTAATTACCTCAGCATCACCCGACTTAATTCGACTACATTCCATTAACCTCGTTTTGCTTTTGTTGATGTTCATCTTATATCCTCCTTTCAAGACACTGTCCATTCCGTTCAACTGCTCTTCCAAGTCCTTTGCTGTCTCTGACAGAATTACAATGTCATCGGCAAACCTCAAAGTTTTTACTTCTTTCCGAATTTTTCTTTTGTTTCCTTCACTGCTTGCTCAATATACAGATTGAATAACATCGGGGAGAGGCTACAACCCTGTCTCACTCCTTTCCCAACCACTGCTTCCCTTTCATGCCCCTCGACTCTTATAACTGCCATCTGGTTTCTGTACAAATTGTAAATAGCCTTTCGCTCCCTGTATTTTAACCCTGCCCCCTTCAGAATTTGAAAGAGAGTATTCCAGTTAACATTGTCAACAGCTTTCTCTAAGTCTACAAATGCTAGAAACGTAGGTTTGCCTTTTCTTAATCTTTCTTCTAAGATAAGTCGTAAGGTTAACATTGCCTCACGGGTTCCAACATTTCTACGGAATCCAAACTGATCTTCTCCGAGGTCCGCTTCTACCAGTTTTTCCATTCGTCTGTAAAGAATTCGCGTTAGTATTTTGCAGCTGTGACTTATTAAACTGATAGTTCGGTAATTTTCACATCTGTCAACACCTGCTTTCTTTGGGATTGGAATTATTATATTCTTCTTGAGGTCTGAGGGTATTTCGCCTGTGTCATACATCTTGCTCACCAGATGGTAGAGTTTTGTCAGGACTGGCTCTCCCAAGGCCGTCAGTAGTTCCAATGGAATGTTGCCTACTCCCGGGGCCTTGTTTCGACTCAGGTCTTTCAGTGCTCTGTCAAACTCTTCACGCAGTATAATATCTCGCATTTCATCTTCATCTACATCCTCTTCCATTTCCTTAATATTGTCCTCAAGTATATCGCCCTTGTATAAACCCTCTATATACTCCTTCCACCTTTCTGCCTTCCCTTCCTTGCTTAGAACTAGGTTGCCATCTGAGCTCTTGATATTCATACAAGTAGTTCTCTTCTCTCCAAAGGTCTCTTTAATTTTCCTGTAGGCAGTATCTATCTTACCCCTAGTGAGACAAGCCTCTACATCCTTACATTTGTCCTCTAGCCATCCCTGCTTACCCATTTTGCACTTCCTGTCGATATCATTTTTGAGACGTTTGTATTCCTTTTTGCCTTCTTCATTTACTGCATTTTTATATTTTCTCCTTTCATCAATTAAATTCAACATTTCTTCTGTTACCCAAGGATTTCTACTAGCCCTCGTCTTTTTACCTACTTGATCGTCTGCTGCCTTCACTACTTCATCCCTCAGAGCTACCCATTCTTCTTCTACTGTATTTCTTTCCCCCATTCCTGTCAATTGTTCCCTTATGCTCTCCCTGAAACTCTCTGCAACCTCTGGTTCTTTCAGTTTATCCAGGTCCCATCTCCTGTAATTCCCACCTTTTTGCAGTTTCTTCAGTTTCAATCTGCAGTTCATAACCAATAGATTGTGGTCAGAATACACATCTGCCCCTGGAAATGTCTTACAATTTAAAACCTGGTTCCTAAATCTCTGTCCTACCATTATATAATCTATCTGATACCTTCTAGTATCTCCAGGATTCTTCCATGTATACAACCTTCTTTTATGATTCTTGAACCAAGTGTTAGCTACGATTAAGATATGCCCTGTGCAAAATTCTACCATGCGACTTCCTCTTTCATTTCTCTCCCCTAATCCATATTCACCCACTATGTTTCCTTCTCTCCCTTTTCCTTCTCTCGAATTCCAGTCACCCATGACTATTAAATTTTCGTCTCCCTTCACTACCTGAATAATTTTTTTTATCTCATCATACATTTCATCAATTTCTTCATCATCTGCAGAGCTAGTTGATATAAACTTGTACTACTGTAGTAGGCAGGGGTTCGTGTCTATCGTGGCCGCAATAATGCGTTCGCTATGCTGTTGGTAGTAGCTTACCCGCACTCCTATTTTTTTATTCATTATTGGTTGGTTGGTTGGTTGTTTTGCGGAAGGAGACCAGACAGCGAGGTCATCGGTCTCATCGGATTAGGGAAGGACGGGGAAGGAAGTCGGCCGTGCCCTTTGAAAGGAACCATCCCGGCATTTGCCTGGAGCAATTTAGGGAAATCACGGAAAACCTAAAACAGGATGGCCGGACGCGGTATTGAACCGTCGTCCTTCCGAATGCGAGTCCAGGGTCTAACCACTGCGTCACCTCGCTCGGTATATTCATTATTAAACCTACTCCTGCATTACCCCTATTTGATTTTGTATTTATAACCCTGTATTCACCTGACCAAAAGTCTTGTTCCTCCTGCCACCGAACTTCACTAATTCCCACTATATCTAACTTTAACCTATCCATTTCCCTTTTTAAATTTTCTAACCTACCTGCCCGATTAAGGGATCTGACAATCCACGCTCCGATCCGTAGAACGCCAGTTTTCTTTCTCCTGATAACGGCGTCCTCTTGAGTAGTCCCCGCCCGGAGATCCGAATGGGGGACAATTTTACCACCGGAATATTTTACCCAAGAGGACGCCATCATCATTTAACCATACAGTAAAGCTGCATGCCCTCGGGAAAAATTACGGCCGTAGTTTCTCCTTGCTTTCAGCCGTTCGCAGTACCAGCACAGCAAGGCCGTTTGGTTAGTGTTGCAAGGCCAGATCAGTCTATCATCCAGACTATTGCCCCTGCAACTACTGAAAAGGCTGCTGCCCCTCTTCAGGAACCACACGTTTGCCTGGCCTCTCAACAGATACCCCTCCGTTGTGGTTGCACCTATGGTACGGCCATCTGTATCGCTAAGGCACGCAAGCCTCCCCACCAACGGCAAGGTCCATGGTTTATAGTTCACTTACAACACGTTATAATGTTAGATAGTTGCAGTTTCCGGCCTATTATTCATATGGAATGCAATGCTGCTACTATCCCAATGTAAGAAATACATTTCCAGCGCATAATCGACTGACACCACTCCGTTGAGATAGGAGGAACCTTGGCGGAACACTGGACATCTGCTACTTGTCACTGTGAAACATGGGATTAAGTGTAGAGGTCATCACCTTAATACAGTTGTTTGGAGGCGTTCCTCATTGCTACAGACTACTCCTAATCCCATATGATGCGATGCCCTCCACATGTTTTTATTAGCATTTTTTCACCAATAAGATAACAGTATCTCTTTTTATTTGTGCTACCTCATGTGTGTTGCGAACAGCACCTTCCAGCAATGGTCAACACCGGATCAGTAATCAGGTATATGACTGCAAAACGAAGGAACAATGCTTTTCGAAACGGAGCACCGAGACATCCGCTACCCTGGCAATGGAAAGATGAGATTAACTGTAGGGTCACAACGCTTAAATAGCTGTTGGAAGCACTCTACAAATGCTTCGATTCTCATCTGTTCCGGTTTTCTCACAGTCCATGTTTCACTACCATATAATGCTATACTCCAGACTACATTCTCAGAAATCTCTCCCTCAAATTAAGGACGATATTTGACATTAATAGACTTCTCTTGGACAGGAATGCACTTTTTGACATTGCTAATCTGCTTTTGATGTCCTCATTGCGTCATTTAGTGTCTAGGTAGCAGAATTCCTTAACTTCATCTACTTCGTGACCATCGACCCTGATATTAAGTTTCTCGCTATTCTCATTTCTACTACCTCTCATTACATTCTTCGATTTACTCTCAGTCCACACTGTGTACTCATTAGACGGTTCATTCCGTTCAGCAGATACTGTAATTCTTCTTCATTTTCACTCAGGATAGCAATGTCATCAGCGAATCGTATCATTCATATCCTGCCACTTTGAATTTTAATTCCGCCCCAGAATCTCTGTTTTATTTCCATCGTTGTTTCCTTGATGTACAGATTGAACAGTAGGGGCGAAAGACTACATCCTTGCCCTACACCCTTTTTAATACGAGAACTGCGTTCTTGGTTGTTCACTCTTATTATTCCCTCTTAGCTGTTGTACATATTGTATATGACCTGACTCTCCACATAGCTTACCCCTATTTTTCTCAGAATTTCGAACATCTTGCAACATTTTAAATTGTCGAACGCTGTTTCCAGGTCGACAAATCCTATAAACGTGTCTTGATTTTTCTTTAGTCTCTCTTCCATTATTAACCACAACGTCAGAATTGCCTCTCTCGTGCCTTTACTTGTCCTAAAGCCAAACTGATCGTCATCTAGCACATTTTCAATTTTCTTTTCCATTCTTTTGTATATTATTCTTGTAAGCAACTTGGATGCATGAGCTGTTAAGCTGACTGTGCGATAATTCTCGCGCTTCTCAGCTCTTGCCGTCTTCGGAATTGTGTGGATGATGCTTTTCCGAAAGCCAAAGTGAATACTCGTTTTGTCGCCAATACACCCCTAATGTTTTTGGAAATTGTGATGGATGTTATCTATTCCTTCTGCCTTACTTGATCTTAAGTCCTCCAAAGCTCTTTTACTTTCTGATTCTAATACTGGGTCCCCTATCTGTTCTAAATCGACTCCTTTTTCTTCTTCTATCACGTTAGACAAATCTTCCCCCTCATAGGGAGTTTCAATGTATTCTTTCCACCTATCCGCTCTCTCCTATGCATTTAACAGTGGAATTCCCGTTGCACTCTTAATGTTATCACCTTTGCTTTTAATGTCACCGAAGGTTGTTTTGACTTTCCTGTATGCTGAGTCTGTCCTTCCGACAATCATTTCTTTTTAGATGTCTTCATATTTTTCCTGCAGCCACTTCGTCTTAGATTCCCTGCACTTCCTAATTATTTCATTCCTTAGGGACTTGTCTTTCTGTATTCCTGAGTGTCCTGGAACATTTTTGTACTTCCTCCTTTCATCGATCAATTGAAGTATTTCTTCTTTTACCCATGGTTTGATCGCAGTTACCTTCTTTGTACCTATGTTTTCCTTCTCAACTTCTGATATCGCCCTTTTTAGGGATGTCCATTCCTCTTCAACTGTACTGCCTACTGAGCTATTCCCTACTGCTGTATCTATAGCCTAAGAGAACTTCAACCGTATCACGTCATTCCTTAGTACTTCCGTATCCCACTTCTTTGCGTATTGATTCTTGCTGGCTAATGTCTTAAACTTCGGCCTACTCTTCATCACTACAATATTGTGATCTGAGTTTATATCTGCCCCTGGGAAAGCCTTACAATCCAGTATCTGATTTAGGAGGAGGAGGAGATTGGTGTTTAACGTCCTGTCGACAACGAGGTCATTAGAGACGGAGCACAAGCTCGGATTAGGGAAGGATGAGGAAGGAAATCGGCCTCTCCCTTTCACAGGAACCAACCCGGCATTTGCCCGATGCGATTTAGAGAAATCACGGAACACCTAAATCAGGATGGCCGGACGCGGGATTGAACCGTCGTCCTCCCGAATGCGAGTCCAGTGTGCTAATCACTCCACCACCTCGCTCGGTGTAACTGATTTTGGAATCTCTGTCTGACAATGATGTAATCTAACTGAAATCTTCCCGTATCATCCGGACTTCTCCAAGTATACCTCCTCCTCTTGTGAATCCTGAACAGAGTATTCGCAATTACTAGCTCTAGTTTATTACAGAACTTAATTAATCTTTCTCCTCTCTCATTCCTTGTCCCAAGTCCATATTCCCTGTAACCTTTTCTTCTACTTCTTTCCTTACAACTGTATTCCAATCCCCCATGACTATTAGATTTTCTTCCCCCTTTACACACTGTATTACCCTTTCAATATCCACATATACTTTCTCTGTCTTCATCTTCAGCTTGCGACGTCGGCATTTATACCTGAACTACCGCTGTCGGTGTTGGTTTGCTGTAGATTCTGATAAAAATAACCCTATCACTGAACTGTTCACAGTGACACACTCTCTGCCATACCTTCCTATTCATAAAGAATCCTACTCCCGTTATTCCATTTTCTGCTGCTGCTGATATTACCCCATACTCATATGACCAGAAATGCTTGTCTTCTTTCCACTTCACTTCACTGACGCCAACTGTACCTAGACTGAAGCTTTGCTTTACCCTTTTCAGATTTTCTAGTTTCCTTACCACGTTCAAGATTCTGACATTCCACGTCCCTACTCGTAGTGTTATTATTTCGTTGATTATTCTATCTTTTTCTCATGGTAGCCTCCCACTTGGCAGTCCTTCCCGGAGATTCGAATGAGGGACTAATCCAGAATCTTATGCGAAAGGAGAGATCATCATGACACTTCTTCAATTACAGGCCACATGTCCTGTGGATACACGTTACGTGCCTTTAATTCAGAGGTTTCCATTGCCTTCTGCATCCTCATGTCGTTGATCATTGCTGATTCTTCCGCCTTTAGGGGCAGTTTCCCACCCCTAGGACAGGAGAGTGCCCTGTACCTCTGTCCGTTCTTCCTCCCTCTTTGACAGGCCGTTGGCAGAATGAGGGTGACCTCTTACGCCGAAAGTCTTCGGCCGCCAATGCTGATTATTGATCAAAATTTAAGCAGCGGCTCGATTCGAACCCTGTACACACTAAAATACCCACTAAAGTAGTTAATAAAAAAAGGCGTAGGTCATTGATGAAGTGGATTATCTTGCGGTAATTTCGTTTTCTGCAGCAGCGGAATTGTTGCAGCTGCCTCACGCCAAACCAAATTAGCCGTCTATATTGACCTGACACAGCGGCAACACTTCCGCTGCTCCAGAAAACTAAATTACCGCACGATACCCCACTTCATCAATGGTTACGCCATTTTATATTGCTTCTGTATTGGCGTGCTGCGATGTTTGGGGATTTCAAAGTGTAACCAGTCTGTACAGCTTTATAATCATTAAATATTTGGGCGTTTCCTTGTATCATCTATGATATACTCACTGAACGGCAGATCGATAGTTCCTAAACTTGGTACCTGCCTCGGCTGCATGACGAAATATGTTGCTTTTGTGGACACAAACAGCAACAAGCTGTTCGCGAAAGTTCAAACCGTGAGTTGAGTCAGCCCGTGGCCGTGGAGGATGTGTGTTCAAAAGTAATTTATAACTTTATGATGGTACTTATAATGTGTTGCATACATTAGACGACAATATATTCCACTGTCTCATAAGGTTTGTGAACATTTTAGTATATACTGATATTAACTCCTGTGAATACAATTTACGAGCCGTACGTTTTGTATTGCAGTCATATTTTGTCACTGCACTTCCATTACGATTAATTTAGTGCTCACTCGCTGTGACGGAAACTATAAATGACGCTGAGATATCTCACACCATAATGAGTGAGTGAGTGAGTGAGCGTCCGCTGTTTTTGTTACAACGTGCGAGCATTCTCTTAGGTATCAGTGTAAATTTCACTCTTCTACGTATGTGTGTCATAAATATTATCAAATTATATTTGTATATGCAGGTTCAGCCAGTGAAGCACCTAAAACCGAAGCTAGTCACAGAAATATGTAATGCTGACATTAAAACACCAACTTTTGTGGAAATAATATCTTTCTCCAGTAATTTGAAGGCTGTAGAGTATCTATTATAAATATTTTACCGACGGTTTTCAGTGCCGATCTAGCAGCGTACTGACCGACGAAAAATGATTTTATGCTTCTTCACGCGCCCTAGTCTGACTTACCTTATTCCCAAGTGCCGCACGGCACGGTTGTTTTCGGATATCGGTTTCGAAAGTTTTACTAACGGCTTTGGTGGGACCGATGTCGCCTTTCTTCCAAAGGAACCCACTGCATTTCCCTGAGGATCTCTAGTGAGCTTTCATATGGGCGGAAATAACCTGTTGTAATCCTTATCGTAGTGTCTGAACTCGTTGAAATTCTGCAGTTACGCCTACTTCATGTGAATAACAAACAGGGGAACAACAAATTATAATTTTCGCACTAATATCTTGCATGCCATTTCCTCCACAGACGCATGGCAGTTTCCCAGAACCCTTTCAACAATTTTACGTCTCCCGGTCGCCTTCCCTACAACTGATATCACATATTCGTAGAGTTTCAAATGGCTTCTTAATGTTGTTGTTGTTGTTGTTGTTGTTGTTGTGGTCTTCAGTCCTGAGACTGGTTTGATGCAGCTCTCCATGCTACTCTATCCTGTGCAAGCCTCTTCATCTCCCAGTACCTACTGCAACCTACATCCTTCTGAATCTGCTTAGTGTATTCATCTCTTGGTCTCCCTCTACGATTTTTACCCTCCACGCTGCCCTCCAGTACTAAATTGGTGTTCCCTTGATGCCTCAGAACATATCCTACCAACCGAACCCTTCTTCTGGTCAAGTTGTGCCACAAACTTCTCTTCTCCCCAATCCTATTCATTACTTCATCATTAGTTATGTGATCTACCCATCTAATCTTCAGCATTCTTCTGTAGCACCACATTTCGAAAGCTTCTATTCTCTTCTTGTCCAAACTATTTATCGTCCATGTTTCACTTCCATACATCGCTACACTCCATACAAATACTTGCAGAAATGACTTCCTGACACTTAAATCTATACTCGATGTTAACAAATTTCTCTTCTTCAGGAACGCTTTCCTTGCCATTGCCAGCCTACATTTTATATCCTCTCTACTTCGACCATCATCAGTTATTTTGCTCCCCAAATAGCAAAACTCCTTTACTACTTTAAGTGTCTCATTTCCTAATCTAATTCCCTCAGCATCACCCGACATAATTCGAGTACATTCCATTATCCTCGTTTTGCTTTTGTTAATGTTCATCTTATATCCTCCTTTCAAGACACTGTCCATTCCATTCAACTGCCCTTCCAAGTCCTTTGCTGTCTCTGACAGAATTACAATGTCATCGGCGAACCTCAAAGTTTTTATTTCTTCTCCATGGATTTTAATACCTACTCCGAATTTTTCTTTTGTTTCCTTTACTGCTTGCTCAATATACAGATTGAATAACATCGGGGAGAGGCTACAACCCTGTCCTACTCCCTTCCCAACCACTGCTTCCCTTTCATGTCCCTCGACTCTTACAACTGCCATCTGGTTTCTGTACAAATTGTAAATAGCCTTTCGCTCCCTGTATTTTACCCCTGCCACCTTTAGAATTTGAAAGAGAGTATTCCAGTCAACATTGTCGACAGCTTTCTCTAAGTCTACAAATGCTAGAAACGTAGATTTGCCTTTCCTTAATCTTTCTTCTAAGATAAGTCGTAAGGTCAGTATTGCCTCACGTGTTCCAGTGTTTCTACGGAATCCAAACTGATCTTCCCCGAGGTCGGCTTCTACCAGTTTTTCCATTCGTCTGTAAAGAATTCGCGTTAGTATTTTGAAGCTGTGGCTTATTAAACTGATTGTTCGGTAATTTTCACATCTGTCAACACCTGCTTTCCTTGGGATTGGAATTATTATATTCTTCTTGAAGTCTGAGGGTATTTCGGCTGTTTCATACATCTTGCTCACCAGATGGTAGAGTTTTGTCAGGACTGGCTCTCCCAAGGCCGTCAGTAGTTCCAATGGAATTTTGTCTACTCCCGGCGCCTTGTTTCGACTCAGGTCTTTCAGTGCTCTGTCAAACTCTTCACGCAGTATCGTATCTCGCATTTCATCTTCATCTACATCCTCTTCCATTTCCATAATATTGTCCTCAAGTACATCGCCCTTGTATAGACCCTCTATATACTCCTTCCACCTTTCTCCTTTCCCTTCTTTGATTAGAACTGGATCTGAGCTCTTGATATTCATACAAGTGGTTCTCTTATCTCCAAAGGTCTCTTTAATTTTCCTGTAGGCAGTATCTATCTTACCCCTAGTGAGACAAGCCTCTACATCCTTACATTTGTCCTCTAGCCATCCCTGCTTAGCCATTTTGCACTTCCTGTCGATATAATTTTTTAGACGTTTGTATTCCTTTTTGCCTGCTTCATTTACTGCATTTTTATATTTTCTCCTTTCATCAATTAAATTCAATATTTCTTCTGTTACCCAAGGATTTGTACTAGCCCTCGTCCTTTTACCTACTTGATCGTCTGCTGCCTTCACTACTTCATCCCTCAAAGCTACCCATTCTTCTTCTACTGTAATTCTTTCCCCCATTCCTGTCAATTGTTCCCTTATGCTCTCCCTGAAACTCTGTACAACCTCTGGTTCTTTCAGTTTATCCAGGTCCCATCTCCTTAAATTCCCACCTATTTGCAGTTTCTTCAGTTTTAATCTACAGGTCATTACCAATAGATTGTGGTCAGAGTCCACATCTGCCCCTGGAAATGTCTTACAATTTAAAACCTGGTTCCTAAATCTCTGTCTTACCATTATATAATCTATCTGATACCTTTTAGTATCTCCAGGGTTCTTCCATGTATACAACCTTCTTTCATGATTCTTAAACCAAGTGTTAGCTATGATTATGTTGTGCTCTGTGCAAAATTCTACCAGGCGGCTTCCTCTTTCATTTCTTAGCCCCAATCCATAATCACCTACTACGTTTCCTTCTCTCCCTTTTCCTACACTCGAATTCCAGTCACCCATGACTATTAAATTTTCGTCTCCCTTCACTATCTGAATAATTTCTTTTATTTCATCATACATTTCATCAATTTCTTCGTCATCTGCAGAGCTAGTTGGCATATAAACTTGTACTACTGTAGTAGATGTGGGCTTCGTATCTATCTTGGCCACAATAATGTGTTCACTATGCTGTTTGTAGTAGCTTACCCGCATTCCTATTTTCCTATTCATTATTAAACATACTCCTGCATTACCCCTATTTGATTTGGTGTTTATAACCCTGTAGTCACCTGACCAGAAGTCTTGTTCCTCCTCCACCGAACTTCACTAATTCCCACTATATCTAACTTTAACCTATCCATTTCCCTTCTTAAATTTTCTAACCTACCTGCCCGATTAAGGGATCTGACATTCCACGCTCCGATCCGTAGAACGCCAGTTTTCTTTCTCCTGATAACGACATCCTCTTGAGTAGTCCCCGCCCGGAGATCCGAATGGGGGACTATTTTACCTCCGGAATATTTTACCCAAGAGGACGCCATCATCATTTAATCATGCAGTAAAGCTGCATGCCCTCGGGAAAAATTGCGGCTGTAGTTTCCCATTGCTTTCAGCCGTTCGCAGTACCAGCACAGCAAGGCCGTTTTGGTTATTGTTACAAGGCCAGATCAGTCAATCATCCAGACTGTTGCCCTTGCAACTACTGAAAAGGCTGCTGCCCCTCTTCAGGAACCACACGTTTGTCTGGCCTCTCAACAGATACCCCTCCGTTGTGGTTGCACCTACGGTACGGCTATCTGTATCGCTGAGGCACGCAAGCCTCCCCACCAACGGCAAGGTCCATGGTTCACGGGGGGGAGGGGGGGGCTTCTTAATATTGCCGTTAAATATTTAAATGATCTGACAATCTCCAGAAGTTTACCACTAATCTCGTAATCCGATATCCTAGGGTTGTTGTTCTTTGTTACAGGCGTTACCTTGCATCTATCCACTTTTAAAGAGATCTGCCATTCATTGGATCACGCGCAAGTTTTGTTCAAATCGTTTTCCAGTTCCTTACGGTCTTATAACGATGACACTGATGCAGTGCAGAGAATCGTCAGCTAACAATCCGATAAAGCGGCTGACTCAGATAAATAATATATGTATATCGAGAACAATAGTGACCTTACCTCGCTTCCTTGGGGTGCACACTGTTTTAAGTACTTCTACTTCCGCTGAACTTTCGTCGTCAAATCAAAACATATTGTTTTATATTCTATAACAATTCTTTGGGCTAGTAGGATATTCATTAAGACACTTCTTAAGTTCGCGTCTTGATTATTAGACCGACCATGTCGTACAGTGCCTAAAGCCTTTCAGAAGGTCAGGAAGTGAAAATGTACTTCCACAAAAAAAAATGGTTCAAATGTCTCTAACCACTACGGGACTTAACATCTGTGGTCATCAGTCCCCTGGAACTTAGAACTACTTAAACCTAGCTAACCTAAGGACATCACGCACATACATGCCCGAGGCAGGATTCGAACCTGCGACCGTAGTAGTCACGCGGTTCCAGACTGAGCGCCTAGAACCGCTCGGCCACACCGGCCGGCCGTACTTCCACATCTGCCTCGACCATTTGCAAGGTAACTTATGCGAATGAAGAAAGCTATGTTTACTTTTCCGTGCTTTTGATCTACCGTTCTGGCGAAGAGACGCGCACGCAAGCACTAGCTCCCAGTGCCGACACAGTACAACAAAACGCGACCATTACATTACATTGCTGCGAGGGCGTCCCGAGCGGCTGGCCCGGCCTTGCTGGCAGACATGCCACGGCGGCGACTCACGTCACTTCATTTGAATGAGAAACCTGCTCTGCGCGACCTTCAAAAATAATTCCCGCTCGGACAGCGAGAGCCTGGCGGGCAAAAACGTGCGCCCGCTGATCTACATACCGCGGCCCGGACGTAAACACGTGCTCTGCGCGTCGCAGCCGCGGCCGCTGCTTCCAAGTCGCACCGCCAGCGGCGATCGACAACCCGAGCCGACCTTCGCAGACTCTCTTGGTTTTCCGTATGTATGAAGCCAGACACACCCGATTACTGCAGCACACGAATTACATGTCTGGACCACTCGAAAAGAATAGACCTTTCACCCGGAGGGGTAAGCCGGCCGCGATGGCCGAGCGGTTCTACGCGCTACAGTCCGGAACCGCGCGACTGCTGCGGTCGCAGGCTCGAATCCTGCCTCTGGCATGGATGTGTGTGATGTCCTTAGGTTAGTTAGGTTTAAGCAGTTCTAAGTTCTAGGGGACTGATGACCTCAGCAGTTGAGTCCCATAGTGCTCAGAGCCATTTGAACCGGAGGGGTATTATCTATTAACGCAGTCGAGAAAAGCATATGGTGCTTTTAGTAGTACATTTACTAAGCACTTAATAAAATCTTTAAATAATAAAATATCATGGTGGGATGTTCTGTGATACATCGAAAGCATTTGATTATAGTGGCTGTAATATTCTGTTTGAGAGTTTAGTTTTTATAGAATATATAATTTAGCACATGTCTGGTTAGTTCTTACTTAATAAAAAGAATGCGTAATCCAGAATGAGATTTTCACTCTGCAGCAGAGTGTGCGCTGATGTGAAACTTCCTGGCAGATTAAAACTGTGTGCCGGACCGAGACTCGGGACCTTTGCCTTGCTTAGAGCACTTGCCCGCGGAAGGCAAAGGTCCCGAGTTCGAGTCTCGGTCCGGCACAGTTTTATTTAATCTGCCAGGAAGATTCAGAATGCGTAATGTTACCCTAGGCTGTTTGATTAATAGAAAGAGGTACGTTACATCAATGGAAGTTCCATGGGATTCGATCATTGGCACACTAGCGTCTTTAATTTTTTCTTAATGATCTGCCGTCTTTTTTTATAGTCAGGAAGCAGACTTAATTCTGTTTGGAGATGATAGTAGCATTGTTGTCGAGCAGAGCAAAGACGCACCAACAGAGAAAAAAGCAAATGATGTTTTTGTGAAAGTTACTGGCTGGTTTTACACAAATGTGCTAGCTTTAGCTTTGAAAAAACACACTTCATCCAGTTCTGTGCTGTGAAAAATATCGCATCTCCTAGTATAACAACAAGAAATAATGGACAGGGTAGGAAGTTCGAGGAAAAATAAAGAGAATTCTCCACAACAACTCCACCTATAACATACAGGAATTCTTGAATACAAAGAACTATTCATTTCTACAGAAACACCTGTAAATAGCCAGCGTGTAACATTTAAATACTTTTTTCATGTTTTTGTTAGATATATTTATATAGTTAAAATCTGCGTACTCTGCATATTGATTATAATTACTTACTAAACTAAAAATCTCTATATAGATCCACTCGGCAAACAATAATAATAATAATAATAATAATAATAACTTCCCAATAATCTTTAAAAAATTATGGAACATAAATGCAATAGCACTGTGCAAACAAATGACGTTCAAACCACAACGGATACAAAGCAATGAATGATTAAACGCAAGCAATGAGTGGTTAAGCGCAGGACAACAGCGGGCTATGGATTCCATCCTTTTTGGCATAATGTCACGTACCTCCACGGCTGTCTTTCGGATACTGCATTCCGCAGAACTCGAAGCTCGAAAAAGGCTCGGAAATTCTTTGGTGATTACATGAGACAATTTTTTCCAAAAATAATTAATAAAAGAATTTTTCCCACACTTGTCGCCAGTCTCCCATCACTCAGAACAGTTTGAAATTAATACTTTCCTAGCGATCTAACCGAAATCAATATTTTAGTGAGGAATAAAAAGAAACTCGATGGTTACAGCCGGGTGCTGTGACCGATCGGTTCTAGGAGCTTTAGTCCGGAACCGCGCTGCTGCTACGGTCGCAGGTTCGAATCCTACCTCGGGCATGGATGTATGTGATGTCCTTAGGTTAGTTAGGTTTAAGTAGTTCTAAGTTTAGGGGACTGATGACCTCAGATGTTAAGTCCCATAGTGCTCAGAGCCATTTTTTATGGTTACATGATCCACTACTGTACGTTGACTTTAATAATGAAAACAAGAACTGGAAACGTTTTCCAATAAACATTTTCTTTGTTAAACTTTCTTAAGCATGTAAGGCCTTAGCTGGAAAACAAAGCAAACATCTATCGTCGTCTAAGACGAAAATATTCTGTTGAACAATTTTGGAAATACTCTGCAGTTTTGATAGTAAAGAAGTACTGCTACCAAGGAACTAATCAGTTCCTTTTAGATACGGAGACTACTTACGTTCGGTTCTAAGCCAATGAGACGTTTTGTAACACTGATACACTGAATGCAGACTATTTGTAAACCACTAAGCGCTCACATCTGAGAAACTTCAAGACCCCGGACTGCGAAATAATAAAAAAAAAGAAACCATTACTGACGCAGACAAAGAGGTACTACTTACATAAGAGATTAAAGTGCTTAACTTTGGTCACATAAGTAACTTACCTCTGACGTGGGCTCACTACATTTAGAATATTCTGCATTCGCGAAACGCGCGGGTAGTGTTAGACTTGCTTCTAAACATAAGACGCTATTCAAAACCTTCTGATTTATCTCTCAGTGTTGCAACTCATTAACTATTTCGATGAAATGAACACTCTAATATGCTTAGCAAGACCAGCTCCAAGGCGGGAAGGAAACAATAGCTTTATATTACCTCTCCTTTCTCACCGTCATCGCTGCTGATCCGTATACCACTAATTTGCTTTAGCAGATAATAGCAGTTAATGATAGAGATATTTGAAATGACGTAGGCAGTGAAAATATTTTAACACTCACATATGTTTTGTATTTTAATCAGTTACAAACGCAGATGTGGTTCTCATTTTGCGTCCGCTCCATAGAACTGTCACAGGAAAAGAGAGAACATAATCTCTGTTATTTATTTTATAGCCTTCGTCGATGACAAGTGAAAATGATTTGGTAGCAGAGATACATTTTGCTCAAGTGAGCACATAATCAATTACAAAAAACCGTGAACACAAAAATGATCAAGAATAATGCTTCTTTTAACACCACGATACTAAAAGGATAGAGTTAAGTTGCAGCCGGAAAAAGACGTGATGTCCCTGCTCATGTGATATCGTAGTCGATGTTATTAGAGAAGGAAGAAAATAGAAAAGAATGTTTAGGTTTTAGCGTCCCGTCTTCGACGAGATCAATAGAGACGACGGAGCACAGGCCAGGAAATCAGCCGCGTGTTTTGAAAGTACCCAACCTGGATTTTAGCTTAAGCGGTTTAGGGAAATCAAGGAAGAGTAAACTGCCGTTGGCTGAACGGGGATTTGAATAGTCGCCTTCCCGAATATGGGTCGGTAAGACGAGGAGAACAATATCTGATTGGACAATGTGGGGAGCTCCGCCTGAACTGATTGCTGGAAACGCAAATCGGGGGATTCGAAATATATTCCTCCACAATATGAGTTGTGAGACGTAATCACTGCGACACCTTGCTCGTGATGTTTGCCAGTTTATCAAACAAGCCACCCCACATGCGCAGATACTTCAACAAGCAAGCTGCATAAAAATCTGGTAGTTTTTCCCTGTTCGTTTAACCTACAACTTTTGAATATTTCCGATCTGTATCTTAGTCCATAACCGATTCCAAGTGTTTTCTTTTTTTTATCTCGTTACATATCAGAGCATAGCTATTTTACGAAAAAAACAGCCGACTGTGAAGACAATCTGAGTTAGAAACTCACAGGTCATGATGCAGAGAGCTTGTTTACATTTTAAGAAATCCACGATTTCCTCTTACCAAAGTGCATTTCAGGATTTCTTGGGAAATGAATCGGCGTTTTTCTGTATCATGACCACTGAGAATTCGTAGACTTCATGTTATGGTCCGCAAGCTGATACATCACTTTTCGAGTGCTGTAACTTAGTTCCACGACATAATCTGTTATTCAGAAAGCAAAGCTCCACTTTTCGTTGGCTGAAACAATAAAAGTCTCTGACGACCCGTTTAACGACGGCGAAAGCCAAGACCTTGAGTCTACACAGTACACAAGGACACATTGTCTCTTGGAACAGTGAGGTTGCTATCTTCGCCTTACAGAAAGAAAGAAAAAAAGAAAAAAGAAAGCGGATATGAAAGCAGCTGATTCAGCAGTTGTAGACTAATATGTGATACATTTCATTAAAACAAACAACATAAAAGCCAGTTAGTTGTCACAAGAAAATATCAAATCTCGACTGAATTCCCTAATCGCGCAGAGACTAGGTCCAGCTCTGCTAAATGTAAAACCATCCTTCTGCATGTTTGCGTTTTTACTTCGTTGCGATGTCAATGTTTAGGTGTCCTAGGTGTGATTTTTTTACAATGGTCGTCCATGAGTGGTGAACATATAATGGAATTGTGCAGTCCTCTTCCACAGGAAATCGCATCGAAGAAATCAGCTGCTTACAAAGAAAATATCCGTTGAAGATGCCCGATGACACATGTTTGAATACCAAAGTCAACAAATTTTAGTTTAAAAACGCGGATAACTAATTTTAAAAAGTCCGTATCAGGCATTACATTTAAGACTATTCTATATTCTCGATATGTTGCATAAACCACATTTATAAACTGAATTGCCGCGTTTGAGACCGTAAAACCCATCTAGTCAATAAATACACGAATTTTGAATTTGGAAATTTGTGGTAAGTACCTATGAGACCAAACTGCTGAAGTCATCGGTCCCTAGGCTTACACACAACTTAATCTAACTTAAACTAACTTACGCTACGGACAACACACATACACACCCATGCCCGAACGAGGACTCGAACCTCCGGCCGGTCAGTGTGGCCGAGCGGTTCTAGGCGCTACAGTCTGGAACCGCGCGACCGCTACGGTCGCAGGTTCGAATCCTGCCTTGGGCATGGATGTATGTGAAGTCCTTAGGTTAGTTAGGTTTAAGTAGTTTCAAGTTCTAGGGGACTGATGACCTCCGAAGTTAAGTCCCATAGTGCTCAGAGCCATTTGAACCATTTTTCGAACACCCGACGGGGGGAGCGGCGCGAACCGTGGCAAGGCACCTCAGACACGAATTTGATTGCTTCTTTGTTAAAAATAGACTTTATCACATTTATGTCACCAATATCAAGTTGTTGAATAATGTAATATTGATAGTCGCTTCGTTATATGAAGGCAGTTTCTGGCTGGCTCTGAGGACTATGCGACCTGCGATTATTAAAGCTTGTCTGATATAATGCATTTCTTGATAATTTTATAGTTATATTCTACCTTTATTTTGATAAGTTTTACGGACGAATGGAAAAACTGGTAGATGCCAATCCTGGGGGAAGATCAATTTGGATTCCGTAGAAATGTTGGAACACTTGAGGCAATACTGACCCTACGACTTATCTTAGAAGATAGATTAAGGAAAGGCAAATCTACGTTTCTAGCATTTGTAGACTTAGAGGAAGCTTTTGACAATGTTGACTGGAATACACTCTTTCAAATTCTGAAGGTGGAAGGGGACAAATACAGAGAGCGAAAGACCATTTACAATTTGTACAGAACCCAGATGGCAGTTATAAGAGGCGTGGGGCATGAAAGCGAAGCAGTGGTTGAGAAGGGAGTGAGACAAGGCTGTGACCTATCTCCAATGTTATTCAATCTATATACTGAGAAATCAGTAACAGACACAAAAGAAAAATTTGGAGTAGGAGTTAAAATCCATGGCGAAGAAATAAAAACTTTGAGGTTCGCCGATGACATTGTAATTCTGTCAGAGACAGCAAAGGACCTGGAAGAACAGTTGAACGGAATGTACAGTGTCTTGGAAGGAGGATATAAGATGAACAGCAACAACAGCAAAACGAGGATAATGGAATGTAGCATAATTAAATCAGATGATGCTGAGGGAATTAGATTAGGAAATGAAACACCCAAAGTAGTTGATGAGTTTTGGTATTTGGGGAGCAAAATAACTGATGATATGAGGATATAAAATGTAGACTGGCAATGTCGAGAAAAGCGTTTCTGAAGAAGAGAAATTTGTTAATATCGAATATAGATTTAAGTCTCATGAAGTCTTTACTCAGAGTATATGTATGGAGTGTAGCCATGTATGGATGTGAAACATGGACGATAAATAGTTTAGACAAGAAGAGAATAGGAGCATTCGAAATGTTGTGCTACAGAAGAGTGCTGAAGATCAGTTGGGTAGATAACATAACTAACGAGAAAGTACTGAATAGAATTAGAGAGAAGAGGAATTTGTGGCACAACTTGTCTAGAAGAAGGGATAGTTTGATAGGTCAATGTCTGAGGCATCAAGGGATCACAAATTGAGTATTGGTGGGCAGTGTGGAGGGTAAAAATCGTAGAGGGAGACCAAGAGATGAATACACTAAACATATTCAGAAGGATGTAGGTTGCAGTAGGTACTGGGAGATGAAGAAGCTTGCACAGGATAGAGTGGCATGGAGGGCTGCATCAAGCCAGTCTCTGGACTGAAGACCACAACAACAACAACAAAATGGTTCAAATGGCTCTGAGTACTATGGGACTTAACTTCTAAGGTCATCAGTTGCCCAGGACAGTATATATGAGTGTGTGTGTGTGTGTGTGTGTGTGTGTGTGTGTGTGTGTGTGTGTGTGTGTCTGTGTGTGTGTGTGTCTGTGTGTGTCTCAGCTGAATTGATGTCACTACCCGCTCGGATGGCCGTGCTTGTAAAAGCGGCTCTTCCTGGAAGGGGATGATACACCGACGCCGGAAAGAATCCGCGCGCCATATCAGCGACGGGGGCCGGTGTGCTGTACGAGGTTTACAACATGTTTCCCTCACCCACTAGGTGAATGCCGGACTGGTACCCAAATCCCGCCTCAGTCACACGATTCGCAAAAATCTGTAAAACTTTCGTACACTTTCGTATGGGTAACACTATGCGCATAGAGGTGGGGTACACGTATTCCATCCCGGCGGGTAAAAGAGTGGCGCCAGGAAGGACATCCAGCCACGCTTTAAATGAACCACGCCAAGTCCGGTAATAACCCTTCACCGATGCGGGACAAAAGCACAAAAGGAAGAAAAGAGCTGAATATTAATGTCACTAACATGAAATGAATGGACTGATGCAATGCAATGACGTTAAATCAGAGCAATGAGTATGAGTGGACCTGGGATTTATTGTATACGTCGTGATTAATGAAAAATCGTACCACCGGACATGCACGAAAAGCAGGAAATCCATTCTCGAGTGTCGCCTGGTACAAATATTCTGCGGTCACAGCATATTTCATTGAAGGTTCAGTTCTGACAAGTTTTCTGTCACTATATTTTCAACGATTTCAATCCCACAATGCATTCATTTCATTTTATAGTCTAATTAAAATTGTTTGATAGCTGACGTCCGTCACTTGCCGTAGCAGTGTTGGCACGTTGGCTGCTGGCTACAGCTCGGTTAAGGCGACACACAAAACCGTGAATCACATCACAAATCCAGAATGAGGTAGGAGGTAGGAGACGAGATACTGGCAGAAGTAAAGCTGTGAGTACCGGGCGTGAGTCGTGCTTCGGTAGCTCAGATGGTAGAGCACTTGCCCGAGAAAGGCGAAGGTCCCGAGTTCGAGTCTCGGTCGGGCACACAGTTTTAATCTGCCAGGAAGTTTCATATCAGCGCACACTCCGCTGCAGAGTGAAAATTCTCATTCTGGAAACATCCCGCAGGCTGTGGCTAAGCCATGTCTCCGCAATATCCTTTCTTTCAGGAGTGCTAGTTCTGCATGGCTCGCAGGAGAGCTTCTGTAAAGTTTGGAAGGTAGGAGACGAGATACTGGCAGAAGTAAAGCTGTGAGTACCGGGCGTGAGTCGTGCTTCGGTAGCTCAGATGGTAGAGCACTTGCCCGCGAAAGGCAAAGGTCCCGAGTTCGAGTCTCGGTCGGGCACACAGTTTTAATCTGCCAGGAAGTTTCACATCACAAATGCTGTTAATTTGTAACGCGGAGCAACGTTGGAAGCAGCCGCCGTGAGATGTAACGAAAACGCGACGCTCTCTGTCGACTGCTGACTTTAAGTGACCAATGATTGAACTGCGGCGGACGACGCGTTTTGTAACCCTGAATTTCAACTAATGTCCTAAGCTAACCACAACCGGACAACCGGGTAATGTGTAATGTATCCAAGACAACGGAGGTCAACAACCAGCGGCAGAACTAAAATCACGTTCGCTTTGTTCAAGGCGGTTGAAGCTAACTTCTACGAGCAAACTCAAGACAGAAAACCTCCAGTTTCAGCGCTAAAAAAAAAAAAAAAAAAAAAAAAAAAAAAAAAAAAAAAAAAAAAAAAAAAAAAAAAACAACGTTTCACCAAGCAACGCCGGTCAACTGCTGTTTGTGTATGAGAAATCGGTTGGAAACTTTGCTCATGTCGGAACGTTGTAGGTGTCGCCACCGGCGCCAACCTTGTGTGAATGCTCTGAAAAGCTAATCATTTGCATATCACAGCATCTTCTTCCTGTCGGTTAATTTTCGCGTCTGTAACACGTCATCTTCGTGGTGTAGCAATTTTAATGGCCAGTAGTGTATAAGAAATTTTTAAAAAAATAACATATAAATCAGTTAACTGAATAAAAATAATAATGAGTGTCCTTTGATTAGATTTAGAAGCAGAAAAATTCCCTGTATTTCGTTGAGTTCTAACCTACGATCTTCTACACGGCATGTTATTGCGCTAACCACTGCGCTACAACAGTACGTTGCGTAACGGTGTTACAGTTATGACTGGTACGCAGTAGCAACGATCAGTTGCAGCCTTCAAAAATCGGCTTTACGTAAAGTCGTGCGAAACTTACGTAACGTACGCCAACCTCTGTGATTACACTAACTGTAAGTGTGATGCCGAATGATGAATCGCGCCCAGTACCAAAGGCTGCAGTAGCACTTCGTTAATGCTGCGTATGAAACGCTTGCGTATTGTTGGCATATCGTTTGTGTGTGTGTGTGTGTGTGTGTGTGTGTGTGTGGTTTTTGGTTTGATTATGATGTCTGATAAAATGCGCAATAAAAGAGCCAGATGCAGGATTCGGCAACGAATCACAACAAGAAATAAATTCATAAGACGTACTGTTCTCCGTTTAAGCTCTAAAGCTTTGTAACCAGAATTTTGAGTGAGCTAATACATTGGTAGTTCCTTCAGAAATACCACTGTACATAAGTAATAAAGCGGTTAACACAAGGAAATTTTTTCTAAAGCGTCGCTTGTTAAGTGATTAAAACAAAATACCTTTGACTGTCAACTGAAGCTCTTAAACGTCCAAGTACTCGACGTCTAAGAAAATTGCCATCATAAAAATAGCGAGATTACAAGCCTTGCCCCTAGTAAAGTACCATCCGGACACTCACTCGCCGTGACATTAAAGAGCTAGTGCAAAATAACCAATCAAGCATCTCGCTACTGCGCCGCATCTCGTCTCAGAAAAGCATCTCCTTAAGAACCTTGTCCAGCTGAGCTGACACTTCCTCTCGAATGACCTCAACGTCGACTAGACGTTTTGCTCAACCCTCTCCCTCTTCCCTCGTGTTTCCAAACGCTATTGTCACATTTGCTCGGTCCTGAAGAAGTGTGGTATGACTTGGAAAGCACGTACGTTATGGGACAACAGGGGAACAAGAAGGAAGATTACGCGGCTGAGCTGAAGCATATCGCGTGGTAATAGAAATGGAGGCCGCGGAAGTATTGCCCCACGCGTGTGCTGCCACGCCTGTAAGACACGCTTCCCACGCCTTGACCACGATAACAGCCGCGCCGCGACGACAGCACGACACAGCTAGGTTGCAGCACGGCACACGGGGAGCTGTACCTCTGTACTGAGAACGACACAAGTTGTGGCCTCTTTCAAGACTCTCCTACATACAGAACGTCCCACATCGGGGTTTACAATGTCTGAACTGTAATAAAATGTTTGTATCTCATTATTGGCCGGGAGACCCCAACTGGGATGCCCGCCCGCCTAATACAAGTCTTTTTACGCCGTATTGGCGACTTGAGTGTCTATGACGATAAAATGACGATGAAGAAAACACAGCAACCAGACCCCGAGAGGATAAAATCTCCGACCCGGCCGGTAATCGAACCAGGTCTCCTGCATGTCAGTCAACCGCGCTGATCACTCAGCTACGGAGGCGGACTTTGAACTTTAATAACTCGGACTAAAACTACACTCACGTTCAGAAAAAGACAGAACACCTTGAACGACTAGAGATGGGACCTTCATATTCACAGGACATGTATATTACTATGTTCTGCAGAAATGATTAGAATTGGAACCATGTAGGCCCGCAGGTTCAAGGTCAACATCGATATCACGGAGCAACACCACCTACCGGTAAAATGTGCCTGCGGCTGCTACAAGCCGAAGGTAATGGATCATGTGACTTGAGCAGACGTGTAGGAGCCTCATACGCCTATTCACAAACCATACCACCAAATCAGTGAGTTTGGAAGAGGGGGAAATACTGACATGAGAGAATGTGATGCATCCATCCGGGAAATCGTTACTCGCGAGGGACCAAGTGTTTTGGCAGTGCAACGGGTGTGTGCAGAATGGTTAACGGAAGGCCGTGCAACACGATGAGGTGGGTTAGGTCGCACCAACCGGACCAACCCCCGAGAAGTTCGACACCTCACCCGAATGTCATTGCAGGACAGATCTACGTCCTCCTCGGCTCCAGTGTAACACATTTTACACTACCAGGGGTGACAGTCCGTCGCCGTTTATTCATGCATGGGATACGCGCGCGTCGCTCACTTCTCCGCCTTCCTTTGACAATTGTGCAGAAACGTGCTAGACGGAAATGGTGCGGGGAACGACGTCACTTGGGACAGGAATGGCATCAGATAGTGTTTTTGGACGAATCCAGGTAATGTTCGTTTGAAAGTGGTGGCCGCATATTGGTTCGCTATTGACAGGGAGAGCGGCGACTACATTCGCACAAGATACACAGTGCAAACTGAAGGCCTTTTGGTGGGTGGTGCTATTGGGTACAACCAAAAATCAAGTTGGTGCGTGTCCAGGGCACTGTGACCCGTGTGACCTACGTGAATGACATCCTGCAAACAGTAGTCATACCCTTTCTGCACAACAGCCCAGGCGCCATATTTCAGCAAGACAACGCACGACCACATGTTGCTGCATGAATACATGTCTTCTTAGTGTCACAAGACATCCTATTGACCTGGTCCGCCAGATCACCAGACTTGTCGCCAAAATAAAATGTATGGGATATGGTGAAATGATGGGAGCAGTGCTCCGAGTCAGTGCCAAACAACACACATGAACTTTGCAACCAGGTGAATCCAGCATGGATGACTATATCACTGGACGCCATTCGCGCCTTATACGCATCGATTCCATCATGCATGCAACAAGGTATCAGGGGCCATGGCGTACTTTGTGCCTACTACGCAACAGGACACATACTGAAGTGAAGTGACTGAAATGCTAATCATTTCTGCAGACCACACTAATGTACACGTCCAGTGAGTATGAACGTCCTATCTGTAGTGGTTCAAAGTGTTCTGGTTTTCTCTGAACATGACTGTATTAATTTTTAATTCAATAGATTTCTCGATATTATACACGTCTGCAACGCTGTGGAACGATCGACATACACGTGTTACGGTTGCCATTGGAATGGATTCAGAGGCAGTGACAATGCCTCTCTCATGGCACACGTCGTGCTTGGCTTTTTGGCGTAGACGGCATGTTTCAGAATTCGTCACAGAAAGAAGTCTAAAGGCGTTAGATAGGGAGATCTGGGTGGAAACTCAACACTCCCTCGTCGATCTACCCATCTCTCATCAAATTTTTCTTACAGGAATCGCCGCACGTCACGATGGCAATGTAACGGTGCACCGTCATGCTGGGGAAAAAAGCATGGTAGAATTCGTTCCTGCAACATGGTAAGGTGCTTTATACCTGCCAGTGTTCACTCGAAAAAGAAAGGTCCTGCAAGTCCTCTGACAGGCATACTACGCCACACTGATAACCTGGGAAGATTAACAGCTCGTTCGTCCGCGACATGCGTATTACCTCTTGCCCAGCACACACGATTAAGCCGATTGGCGGTTCTGTTCCAACGACATCAGCAACTGTTCATTATTGCAAATCCATTCACATAATTTGAGGTGCCTATCCGGATCGTCCTCATTCATTGTGTGAAGCAACCTGAGAATATAAGGTTTCCGTTTACTTGCTTTGCAATGCGACGAACACTTGATTTGTTTACACCTGATTCGCGCTCAGCTTGCTAGTACGGATTTCTTCGGGTATCTTGTGCAAGCTGGTACCACTGCGACCACCAATCTGTCAGCTGCAACCGATTTCTTCCTGCCTTACCGCCCTTTCTTCAGATCACGCACACTTCCTTCCCTCTAAAATTTATCGCGTAATTTCGTTATTGTTACACGTGACGGTGAGGCAGTATGAAACTCTCCCCGCCATCGTCTCTGTACTTCCTTCATGTTTTCGCATTTGCAATAACACTTAAAAATCCACTTTCTTTGCTCCGAGGACAAGTTTCCAGCCATCTTGTTATTTACATGTAGTTACTGGAAACTGAAAATAAAAAGAAAACCAAATGAATGGCTGCACACATTAGTCATGAGAGCACCATATAATCACAACTGGGTCAAGTTATCATCAGTTCCTCCTCAGTTATCAAAGCTCAGACAGTGAAAATCCCTTTCTAGAAAACCCTATATTTCACCATATACCAAATAACACTGCTTCACAAAAAAGTGAAGCATCCAGAAGACACGGTCGGATGTCAGTGTAACTTCGTACACGTACACACCATGATGGTCTGTGGACTGATGGGAGCCGCAATTCTCTGTGGGAGGTGCTACGGCCAGCAGAGTGCATTAGTGTTGTTCGTTCGTATGTAGTGTTTTTGCTAGGCCTGGTAGGGTATACAAGGGCCGTGAGCGACGTCAGAAATTGAGTGGTCACTATGAACGACACTGAGATGCCAGTTATCCGCGTGAGACAGCGTCACCAGCACCTGACGGTGTTTGAAAGAGGCCCCCTTCTGTCCATTTGGTCATCTGATCGAATCGTGCAACATTCATATTTGTGGGGCGTTTGGATTTGATAGTGGCCCGATATTGGACCGAATTGGAAAGTGTGGGAAACTATATTCGTCGTCAAGGTTCCAGTCGAGCATATCTGGACACGAGGGAGGACCGCCGTACTGTGCACTTCGTCAAGTAGATGGGCTCCCTGCAACATTGTTCTGTGTCATCCCGCACCATTGTTCTGTGTCATCCCGCACCATTGGTTAAAAACTAGCAGCAGCCGGACGAGGGGATTACAGTCACATGCGTAGGCTCCCGATAACAACACAGCACAAACGGCCGCATTAGAAGTTGGACAGTAACCGGGAAGCGAGGACTGCTGATGGATGGCGTCACATTGCGTTCTGCGAAAAATCACGGTTTTCTGTAAACCCGTCGTCGGCGAGTATGGCGGAGACCTGGGCAGAGGTCCGGGTTCCTCAAATGTGTAGCGGAACATAGTGGTGTTATTCCTTGCGTCATCGTGTGGGGAGTCGTTGAGTATGACTTCAGGTCACGTCCGTCCCGATAGCTGAGTGGTCAGCGTGACGGATTGCCGTCCTACGGGCCCGGGTTCGGGGATTTCCTCCGCTCAGGGACTGGGTGTTGTGCTGTCTTCATCATCAATTCATCCTCATCCGGCGCGCAGGTCGCCCAATGTGG
This sequence comes from Schistocerca piceifrons, assembly GCF_021461385.2. Taxonomy (NCBI): domain Eukaryota; kingdom Metazoa; phylum Arthropoda; class Insecta; order Orthoptera; family Acrididae; genus Schistocerca; species Schistocerca piceifrons. Next base: position 535,034,533 of record NC_060138.1, read on the forward strand.
CGTCGAATGTAATAAGACCTGCACCAAGGCGGTCAGACCTGCCCCGCAAGGGACCTCCAGCCAATGACGCCAAACGCTCATTTACATTTTTTTTTACTTCAGGTCGCGGCTGTTGGTGATTGAGGCACAACGGTACGTCACGGACATCCTGTGTCCTCATGTGTTATCTCTTCTGGGACATTATCATGATGCTTTTTTTTTCGACAAATTATTGGCCGTCCACACTTGACTTGTGTCTCTATGAACTGTCTGCTTAATGTTGAGATATTCCCGCGGCCAGCAAGGTCTCCAGATCTGCCCGTATGGAAAATGTGTGGTATCAGCTCCACGTCACCCCGTCCCAGTGCCAATATACAGGACATCAAGGACCAGTTTCAACAGTTGTGAGCACCCTGGTTCAAGAGAGGATTCAACAGCTTGACAAAACCCATCCCAAACCAACTAGAGCGGGCATCCAGGCCAGAGGCAGTGCAACTTCATACTGATAAGTGGGCTCATACAGCCATGTTTTCCGTAAATCTGACTCGATATTGTAATCACAGAAACAAAATCACATAGCCTCTGAACCCATGAAGTTTCGTTTCGTTTCCTTCTCCCTTTCTCGGTGATTCACTTTTTTTATCAAGCAATGTATGTAACAGCACTAACAGTATTCTCTCACTTCTCGCATTGGTGATTTCTAATGAAATTCGGATTGATAAAAGCTGAGCAAATTTTCAGTTAGATCTTGATGAGATTTGAAAATGGTACAAAGGCTGGCAACTCGTTTTAAACGTTCAGAAATGTAAAAGTGTGGACTTCACAAAACGAAAGAAACGTGCTATCCAAATAATGCAATACCAATGAGTCGCAATTGAAATCAGTCAACTCATAAAAATATCTGCCTCTAACGAACGGCATGGATATAAAACTGAAAGGCTCATCCGTTGGTAAAGCAGGTCCTACTTCCAAACATTGGTAGTATACTGAGAAAATGCAATCAGTCAACAAAGGAGATTGGTTACAAAACACTGGTGTAGCTCTTCTTAGACTAGTGCTTAAGTTTGCGGCACCTATACCAAACAGGACTGACAGGGGATATTGACGTACACAAAGAAAGCCAGTACATATTGCCACACTGTCATTTGTCTGATTCAAGGGAAGACGTCACAGAAATGCTAAAAAACCTGAACTGGCAAGTGACTGGAGATAGATGTCAACTATCCATCAAAGCCATACAAATGTTCTAGTACCAGCAATACGAGAACAGTCTATGAATATATTACAGATTCTTGCGTATCGCTCCCACTGGGACGCTGAAAACAAGATTGCACTAATGGCAGAGCGCAAACAGGCATTTAAACAATCATTCTTTCCGCACTCCCGACATGAATGGAAAAGAGATATGCTTTAATCAACTAAAAGCGAAGTACCGTCTGTCAAGCATTCCACAGCGGTTTCCAGAGTGTGGATGTAGATGCTAGTTAACATCTTGTCCGTAAATCAGCGCTAGTTAATACACATAAATTAAATGCCCTTTTGTGTTAGGCAATTATCATTCTGAACGAATGAATTCAAACTTTTACTTCAGCATACGCGAACACTGGGAATATTGTGTGAAGTACATAACCGCTCATCTTGCATTGGTCTCGTGGTAAATTGCTAAATAATTTTCCGTATCTACCCAGTTACTGCATAATTAAGCACATTTTTTCATGTGTCTATAATAATGGTACCTTCAATTGGTAGATCTTTACAGCTGTAACTTATACTATAAAAGTCATACTAGAAAAGACTCCGATAGCTGTTGACTGAATATTTCTATTGTGGTTACAATTTCGATCTCGCTTTAAAAAAATCATAGGGCATAATGTGCCAAACCATTAATACTAGAAATAATACAGAAATGAAATTTAATCTTAATTTTCAAGTTAGAATTAAGTCCGTTTCATTTCTGTATTGGTTAGGGTGTGATGATATCCTTGGATATTGAAACTGTTGGTATAATAAAGAGATTCACTTAGCAGTTGTCAATGTTTTTTGCAACATGACTTTAAAATGACGATTGTGTATTCACAACACAGAGTAAGACGACCTAGTACGATTATTGATTCATAGTAATTGATTTTCTAGAGCACCATTGTTACCTTCGAGAAAACGAAAACGGAAGGTGAAAGTATAGTTATATGACTCACGTTGTGCAAAACGCACAATCGTGAGACTGAGGAAACATCTGATAATTACGTGTGGTGGCGGCAACAACAGGCAATGTCTGCAACATACACTTAAGCGGATGTTGCCACGTGAAGTAGGTGACGAGACCAAATGTGGAGCCCAGCTAACGTGGCATAGGCTAACTAAATACGATGAATTAGCTGGGGTTGGCTGTTTCTACCCATCCTCAGTTTCATCACCAGGATACGGGCTGCATAGCACGAATGATTACAGCTTCTATTCCAATCACGGGAACGAGCGTAAAGGTCACGGTTCTAGACGGAAAACCTTCCTCAGCGTCTTATAAATAACGTAATACAACACTGCTGATTTAAGGCCTCCGGTTAGCTGGAACGAAACGATCGTCATTGGGAAGTGGCATCATAATTCAGACCTGTTTACTTCACAATAGGTTGACAAGGACCCTGATTTATTCATCTTCTGGACACGCAGCAGTAAAGTGACTCGTGTACCTTTATGATGTACCACATAATTAACCTGACTTCATGCAATTATTAAAGATGAGCGTCTGTGCGCTACTGCCACAACGCTTCACGTCTAGACTCGACTATTCGACTTCTAGGCAGACTGAACAAATAGCGTCATTTTCTCACGGCTAGTATACCATTACATATTACATATCCACTAAAGTAGCAGAAGGAAAGCAATGAAAATCACCACCATCTGGACTTCTTCCGGAGGGAAACAAAAGAAGACGAATCGTCGTTCAGCATTCCACCGCCCTTGTATAGTATTATGCTCGCTGATGAAACATATCGGTTAGGAAAATTATACCATCAATATTACGTGGATTTATCTAGATGAAGATGACAGTAAATTTTTCAATTTTAAATATGTTGCCACAAGTTTCATTAACAGAAAATTTTTCTAAAAGCAAAAAAATTTTCGTTGTACAAAGATATTCATTAACGAAACTAAAAACACGGAACGCACACTTTCGTAACTTACCCACACAGGAACCTCGAACACTGGGCCATTAGTCCGGCCTCCATACCAGTTTAGGTAGTCTCCTCTCGCACCTTGCGACCTGCTGGTGACTGATCAGTCCATCAATGTACACTTCAGGAACCTCACTGCCTACGAAGAGCTCATCAACACGACCTATCTTCATTTTCTGAAAGACGTCGCTTTTGTCAAAACATATGCTCTACCTTGTTTCAGCGCACCCGCAACAACGGAGATTGGTCCGGACGGTCAGAGTGCTGAACATCTGCTCAACAATATTATTAAGCCTTACACTGTAATAGGTTCCCCTCGTACGCACAGTGACTAATAAGCTCTCCAACCTGTAGGAGCGAGCACGCTTTGCATTTTACAGTAAACGGAATTTTTAATCACATGTTCCTTGACACTGATTTTGAACCTGGTTGTTGTTTCGAAAACCTTATTGCTACTGACAAACTCTCAACTAGGCACCTACACACTGAGGACAGGTTTGCCTTTGATTCTAACATGCGAACCACTTTGTCTACGTAGTTAAGGAAGAACTTACATCTAAAACTGAATTTTGAACTTCTGTGCGCCCGCACGTTTCCATACACACTAGGGAAGTGTCCTTAATACGATTCATTAGGCTAAGGAAAAGGTATCCACAATCCGTGGTTATGATTCTGTTGGAGATTGTATGCGCCTATCTTCCTCTGAACCGATCTACCCAGACAGTTATAGGTGGTTCTGGGACTACAGCGTAATGTAGACTCCCAACCACGGAGCAGCCTAGCGTTTTCCACGTTGACAAATCACCATTATAGGTGAAACAAGCGAAAACTAACGAAAGAACGACTGAGGAGCGAATTCTAATCTTTGTTTTGTTTTCTGGCACATATAGTTTATCCTTTCTTTTTCTTTTTGAACTTGTATTTGCCAATTTCGTCTTCATATGAGTATGCTCATTCGTCAACTCAAGAGTTGTCATGAAATTTATAGTGAACATTCTTCGTTCTCTAAATTAGAATTAAATTATTCCCTTTTTCAAAACAGAAACTGAAGTGCTTCGATCACTAATTCAAGTATCCACATATTTATTGGGCAACTGTGCAAAAATCTTACCAAGTGGACCACAACGTCCAATAAATACGCGACTGTTAGTGGTTAAGTTAACTTGGTCCGTTCATTGTTTTTAAAGAAATTGAGTAGCACTCTTCTTAACTTCTGAGTGCCAATCTATGGCTTCATTTCCAATAGCTTCTTGAATGCCAATAATTTCATAAATAATTTTATGAGGCTTCTCAGTTATCTTTTGTACACTTTACGCAGTTCTGAGGAGCTTGTACAATATTGAACAGGAGAATTGCCAGAAAAATGGAAGATTATATCGTAGAAAATAAAACGGAAATTGTATTTGCCTTTATCCATGGCTTTTCCTACTGTTTTTATTTCAGCTATGCCCCGAACTACGACTGGAATTACCGCATTCATACTACTTTTTAAGTAACCTTATTTCCTGCTGCGTCACAGAGAACAAGCAGAATTCCGCTACAGCCACACCGAGTAATCAGTGTTATTCAAGTCATCAACGAAGAATGACAAGTTTATTTTAAATTGTTCGACATGCTTAGCAGATCATGAAATAGAACGTCACAGGATGCTCCGTCTAAAAATAATACGAGTTTCCAGCACATATGTCCTGTAATGCGCCAAACCATCTTTAGCCGGAAAAAAAAAACGCATCGCTTATTTGTATGACCTCAACTTACCATCGATGTTTATGTGCTAGAAGAATGAAGAAATTAAGTTGTTTGTATAGTTTTCTTAAATTTTTGTGTTAAGATACTGCAGAGATGTCACACTTGATGGTCGAGAAAGGCTGTGTCCTGTCAACTCAGCGAGTTTGCAACGGCCAGCCGATTGCTGAATTGCGGGGTGCGGCAAAGATAACAATGATTCAGCTGGCCACTACGAAACTTTTAGGATTTCAGCGGTATTCGGGTGGTATCTGAGTATTGGTCGATATTGAGCCTCAAGAGATATGATCTCAAGAGTGTGATGAGATCGGCTCACACGTACGATATATGATCTACTCTGCAATGGAGATAGAACTCAAATGTGTTCAGAAGAGTTCTCAGTCGTTTAGGAAGATATTTTGAGAAGATTATCGGCTTGTGTAAGAAATGATTATTTCGCTGATTTTGGTAGAGTGTCGACTCACCAGGTATAGGAACAACTCCGATTGATTGAAGTGTGGGATTAGTTTCTCTTAGATGTGATTAATGGTGCGTTGTGCTGCTTAATAGCAACGCGATGGTAGGCGAACCGTATGTCAATATTTTGTGAGATTTTCCGTTGTATAGCGTATGTGAAGAGACGTGTTCACGCAAAGTCGTTATTTTGTGGTTGAGCATTAAAGCACGCGCTAAGGAATAGTAAAGTTGCATCGTATTATTGTGGTTTATTGGTGTACGCAAGCACTAAGGAGTAGTTACTTTGCGATATTTGGTTAGGATTTAATGTGTGACTTCGGCGTGAGCGTCGCAATATAGTCACTTCCGGAAGTCTCGCTGAATGCAGTGAATGTGTAGTCTAACGGTAGTCGTAAGCAATAGTTATTTATTGAGAAACAATAGGAAGTTTATTGAGAATGTGATAGCTTTTTCATTTGGCCCTAAATGACAAATCAGCAACTATTTAAAAGAGACCACTTTAATTCTCTCTGAAAGAGATTACTGAGTGCTGTGTTTTGAATTTTAAATATTAGGGGGTCACGGAAGTCAACGCCTGAAGTGGTTGAGCTTTGTCTGATTATTTGAGTCCATGCAGCTGAAAAGCGGTGGTGACACTCAGGTTTCTTGTTTTATTTTCTTTTATTACATTTCCGCTTAGTGGGGTTTTGAATAGATAACCAGCATTCGAAAATTAAAACGCTGACTTATGCCTGTAGTTGGTTTAATTGCAGGAAATAAAGAAAACAGTTTTAAACTGGAAAAGTCAGTAACCGACTTGTCTCTTATCCCCAAAACTGTTACAAGAAAAAATAATCGAAGGCTTATTTGCAAGCAGACTAATATCTGGAATATATCTTTTCGGAATAAAGTAAATCCGAAGGCCAATAAAGTAAAAGACTCGAATATTGGTAAAAGCAAAGTTCAAAGAAATTAAAGAAAAGTAATAGTATTTTTCAGTGAACGACTTGTAACGAAAAGAAATACACTCCTGGAAATGGAAAAAAGAACACATTGACACCGGTGTGTCAGACCCACCATACTTGCTCCGGACACTGCGAGAGGGCTGTACAAGCAATAATCACACGCACGGCACAGCGGACACACCAGGAACCGCGGTGTTGGCCGTCGAATGGCGCTAGCTGCGCAGCATTTGTGCACCGCCGCCGTCAGTGTCAGCCAGTTTGCCGTGGCATACGGAGCTCCATCGCAGTCTTTAACACTGGTAGCATGCCGCGACAGCGTGGACGTGAACCGTATGTGCAGTTGACGGACTTTGAGCGAGGGCGTATAGTGGGCATGCGGGAGGCCGGGTGGACGTACCGCCGAATTGCTCAACACGTGGGGCGTGAGGTCTCCACAGTACATCGATGTTGTCGCCAGTGGTCGGCGGAAGGTGCACGTGCCCGTCGACCTGGGACCGGACCGCAGCGACGCACGGATGCACGCCAAGACCGTAGGATCCTACGCAGTGCCGTAGGGGACCGCACCGCCACTTCCCAGCAAATTAGGGACACTGTTGCTACTGGGGTATCGGCGAGGACCATTCGCAACCGTCTCCATGAAGCTGGGCTACGGTCCCGCACACCGTTAGGCCGTCTTCCGCTCACGCCCCAACATCGTGCAGCCCGCTTCCAGTGGTGTCGCGACAGGCGTGAATGGAGGGACGAATGGAGACGTGTCGTCTTCAGCGATGAGAGTCGCTTCTGCCTTGGTGCCAATGATGGTCGTATACGTGTTTGGCGCCGTGCAGGTGAGCGCCACAATCAGGACTGCATACGACCGAGGCACACAGGGCCAACAGTCGGCATCATGGTGTGGGGAGCGATCTCCTACACTGGCGGTACACCACTGGTGATCGTCGAGGGGACACTGAATAGTGCACGGTACATCCAAACCGTCATCGAACCCATCGTTCTACCATTCCTAGACCGGCAAGGGAACTTGCTGTTCCAACAGGACAATGCACGTCCGCATGTATCCCGTGCCACCCAACGTGCTCTAGAAGGTGCAAGTCAACTACCCTGGCCAGCAAGATCTGCGGATCTGTCCCCCATTGAGCATGTTTGGGACTGGATGAAGCGTCGTCTCACGCGGTCTGCACGTCCAGCACGAACGCTGGTCCAACTGAGGCGCCAGGTGGAAATGGCATGGCAAGCCGTTCCACAGGACTACATCCAGCATCTCTACGATCGTCTCCATGGGAGAATAGCAGCCTGCATTGCTGCGAAAGGTGGATATACACTGTACTAGTGCCGACATTGTGCATGCTCTGTTGCCTGTGTCTATGTGCCTGTGGTTCTGTCAGTGTGATCATGTGATGTATCTGACCCCAGGAATGTGTCAATAAAGTTTCCCCTTCCTGGGACAATGAATTCACGGTGTTCTTATTTCAATTTCCAGGAGTGTATAATTAATTTTTAGACAGGGAAAGCAAGTTAGCTTGTTATGGGAAAGTGATTAATTATAAATGAAAAGTTAGTCCATTTAATTCTGAAAGACTGAGACTAACGAAATAGTTTATCATGATAAAATTTCAATAGAGTCAAGGATATTGTTGTAGCTGGGCGTTATTTTTTGAGGTTATCGTTGATTGACAACGAGACAAACAGTATAAAATTATATCTTTTCATTGTAAACGTATTTGCCAATATAGGTTGCTGTTATTGGTAATGTAAGTACATCAGTCTTACTCCCCGTAGACTCTCCCATTTAGTATTTTTCTGGTCACTGATACTAGCTTTGGTAATTTTCAAGAGTGATTGCCTATCGAAGTCGCGGGATCCAAACGATACAAATCAAACGTGCGACCCCAATCGATCATGCGACTCTGGTGGCGGACGTTATAAGTATGTTTACGGTGATCGCTACAGCAACGACAAAAGAAGAGCGTTACAAAAATACTTGTAATTGCAAAGGAGACTACTTACCTTACTCGTCGGTGTTGTCGTCATGTGAAAGTCCATGTGATATGTACGCTACGGGAACAATTCCCTTTTTGCCATAGCCTGCGTATACTCTGCCAATGTCAGGCAAGAATTTGGGTAGAATGTCACATGCGTTAACTTTTCCCTGCAAACGCAATTTGTGGATATAGAGGTACTGAAACAAGTATAGTTCGTCTCTCTGCCTTGGACGCCCGTCTCTTTTAATGGAACAGATTTCCATAGCCGCTCGATGTTCTGCATGTCTACACTGGGGTCATCCGAAGACACGAACTCTACAGAGTGGTTGACGAACGCGTGATGGAATCCTTCTACTTTGAGTGTCTTTTAGGACTGAAACCCGTCTGTGATTACTTTACTACCAGGCAGTATGAAGTGCTTTATTAGATGCAGTAAATTGACCTTGTCTCTGGACGATACTCTTCTGGGACACTTGTTCAATTCCACGAAATGCCCAAATATCATCGATTTCACTCTTTGAAGGTCGTCTTTCTTGCTATTTGAGATTCGTCCACTTCCACAACTTTACTCGGTCCACCAATCGGTACATTTTCGTTCGTCACTACCACATAACACACTTTTCTGCGAAACCCGAAATAGTCGCACACGGTATTAACAGATAAGTCAGTTTCCAATGCTGTTGCTTGCAAGGATCCTCTCGAATCCAGCAAGATAGAGGAACTACGCTGGTCTGTATGAATGATTTGGAAGAGTCGAACCATGTATTCTTCCTGATACTCGTTCGTTTTCCGCACTGTCCGCAATGAAATTGTAATGGTATGTCAGCATCGAAACTCTTCTTACGACGTTTTACACGCTTTGCACCACAGTCCCTCCTTTTCTTGTCCGATAGTACTCCATATTTGCGACAAAAAGTTAAACAATATTCTACGTTCGATAAGCATGGAATTAGATTTTTCCATGTGGGAGAATCCGCCAAAGAAACGTGAAGAACACCATACATCCCACTCGCTACCAACATAAATCGTCTGGGTTTCCCTTGCAACTCACAAATAATTCTCGGAGGTATGCAATTTAGAGCAACTGAGGGAACGACGGAAAACAGATAAAAATGATCACAAATAATTGATCATAACGCCCGCTACCAGAGTCGTACGATCGATTTAGGATCGCGCGTTCGATATGTATCGTTTGGATCCCGCGCGTTCGATATGTATCGTTTAGGTCCCGCGTCTTCGATAGGCAATCATTCTTGGAAATTACTCTAGCTTTGTTGGTAGTTTGTCTGTCGAACCTAGTGAACCCTGATAATCAGACGTCGTTGTAATTAATATCCAGCTAGCTATCACTGACTCCATTATACAACGAAAAGTGTTATTGAGTCCATCCTTTCATACATAGTAAGGTCGTAGCGAGAGGTAGTGTAGTTTACAGCGTGAGAAGCTGAATATAAAATCTTACGTGACGTCGTCGTGTTAGTACAGATGATTATTTCAAGTCACACAGATTACGTCGTTGAGTGTAGGCAAGGTCTTGTCAGGACAACTTAATGTAATATTACGAGAATGAGCTACAGTGTCTGACGCTTCTTTTCACCTACGTACTGCAGTGCTGATACAGCTTGTTCATATAGTATATCTCCTACGATTGAAACGTAGTACAAAATTGGCGTTAGTGGTAGCTAAAGGGTGGCGCAGTACACCCTGTAAGCTATTGCATGTTATGTGAAAAGCGGCTGTTATATATCTTAGTCGAAAGTATTACATAGAAACCGCCAGAAGATAACATGAAATGATGCATCAGTAATGGCACATAATTCAAGTTCTACGTTCATTTGATGGAAGCTTTTATGTTGTGGATGAAAAGGATTTCCAAGATAATCTCAGTTCAAAGTGAGGTGTAAATTCATTTTTAAGTAGTAAAACTACACTTTAGACAAGGGGACTTCAAAAAATAAGTTGCACATTATTCCACGTAACTTTTACTGAACGCCGTATTATGCTTCAAAATGACACAGGTACATGACACTATTTTTGAACACTGTAACGGAGTCTATGTAAACAGCGGTCGGAACCTTATATTAAGCATTCAGTTCCTCGGCAACATAAATCCAAATGACTCTGAGCACTATGGGACTTAACGTCTAAGGTCATCAGTCCCCCAGAACTTAGAACTACTTAAACCTAACTAACCTAAGGACGTCACACACATCCATGCCGGAAGCAGGATTCGAACCTGCGACCGTAGCGGTCGCGCGGTTCCAGACAGTAGCGCCTAGAACCGCTCGGCCACCCTGGCCGGCGCAACATAAATCCGTTCCTTAGTCACGGAGCCATTCGAGAACTGCTGTGTGACGATCCACATCGGTGGAAAAAATCTTTCTCCCGTATGTTATTTCAAGTTGCCGAAAAGAGGGACTTGCATTGGGCAAGATCTGAATTGAAAGGCAGAAGCTTCCAAATTTCCCATAGAAAACGTTGAAGCAAAACTTGTGTTGTCCGTGTCGTGTGAGGTTTTGCATTGTTGGGCTGTGGAACAACATCTTTGGTTAATGTTTTACATCTCTTATTCTTTAAGGTGAAGCGTATCGATGACAGCGTGTTACAGTGCGAATCGCCATTAATGGCTGAGCCCTTTGTCATAAACTGTGTGTACACAACTCATTCACGGTCGCAGAAAACTGTGACCATGGCCTTCCTCGCTGATGGTGCAACTCTGCTTTTCTTCCGTGGAGGCGACGAGGTGTATGTCCATTTCATAGACGTTTTCTTTGTTGCAGGTGTGAAATTATGGAACCATTCTCATCACACGTAATGATGCGGCTTAGGATATCACTGCCTTCCATTGCGTGATGCTCAGGAATTCCACAGATGCCATAAAACTTGCATCTTTGTGTGTAGGCGACGCAAAAACCAGCGTGAGCAGAATTTCAGATACCGCAGACGACTTCATACAATGGAATGAGCATTGTCTATTAAGATGCGCACATGCTCAATAAGGTCTGCGTTAGTCACTCTGCATTCCTGCGAATCAGTTCCTCGGTTGCCTGGACGTTGTCGACCGTGACTGATGTCGGTGGCCTTCTGTCCCGATCAGCATCGCCCACGTCTGTGCAGCGTTTCAAATTGTTGACACCATTTCACTACATTTGGACACGACACTGCATTTAGTCCAGATACCGCCAGAATTTCACGGTGAATCTGTGGGCAATTTAGACGTTCTGCTCACAAGAATCGCATGTCCTTCAGCTATTCCAGCTGCTGTGCCAATTCACTCACAAACTGTGATGCACCTATTCTGCATATTGTGGCGCAGCTGTCTCTGCAGGACACCCGGAACATGTAATACTCCCTGGCAATGTTCCATTCTTGTTGCGCAACGGTCATAGCGTGGAACGACATGGTGCAACTTACTTTCTGAAATCCCTGCTTAATTAATTACACAGCTACGACTAAAATTACTACATTGCAAAGAAGAAAACTAATACGCGCTAAGATACCCATAACTATCGAGACAATGGAACATAATTACAAATTCATTGATCCAGATTGCGGTATCAAACACATATCCAACAACAAATTGCCAAAAATTTCAGCAGCTTATTTTTTCTGGCTTAAAGTCGACACCGGTTGCATTGCAAAATTTCAGTCTGTATATCAAAATGCGAGCAGTTTTGATAAAAACTCACAAGCTGCAACGATTAACTTCTACAAAGTAATGGAAGCTTGAACAATGAACATTAAACAACAGACCAGAGGATAAAGAGAGCAAATATGATATTTCTTATGTGGGTGGAGCGATACACAATACTCCGCAGGAAAAGAATCGCAAATATCAAACAAGAATAAAGGCCATTTAATTTAAATAAAGATGTAAATGAAATGTAGAAACAAATGGAAGGAACACGTAGTAAGAACGGACAGAACAAAGAAATTAATGGACTATGGGTCAACATGTGGAATGAGATATATGGCAGAGCGACGGAAAATTTTTCAAGGCGAAGTAAACTAGAACTTTTTTACTCTACAATGCTGCTGCCCGTGATAACGATGTGCAGATGCTGCTGCTGCTGATGATGATGAGGGTGATGACGACTACGATGAATCTGCATTACACAAATTACAGTTATATCGGGCCTTCGGTGTCATCCTGAACCTCCACATTTTTTCGTGTAAGGAAACGGCGCTAATCACCGCAAACAACTGGCTGAATCTCAAATGCAAAAGAGAGATGGTATATTTCGTACCTCTTTGGCTTGCTACGAATTTAATATTAATTCGACTCCGCACCATCCTTACGATTACATGACATGATTTGCAAAATTTACTAGAGCTATGTATCACCACAGTAACTTTCTTGCGTATATCCAGAGGTTCTTCGACCTTCCTGTATGCATATTAGCAAATGATTCGCCATTTTTCTCGCCACTAAGATGTATTCAAGGCTGCATTTATGAAGTTCGCTACTGTGAAGCTTAATGTAATCCTGTATTTCAATGAGAAATACAACATCAGATACTACGTAAGACATCATGCATTAATAATTGTGAAAACACTGTCACAGTATGTTGCAGAAATTCTCAACTTCCAAGGATGCAATGAACTTCACAGAACAGATAGTGATCGCCTCCTTTGACATATAATAATAAATTTCACTTACTAAATGAAGTAAAAGAATTGTTCTAGATTTACTGAAAAATATGAGGAAATGAATCCACATTCGAAGAACGGCATATACACGAGTTTAGCAGTACCTTGACTTGTACGACTCTAAAGATTACCGAAGCTCAGTCACTAAAGAGCCGTCAAACATAGTGAAATCGTGGAAATAACTTCCCCATATCAGTCTCATCAACGGCAAAGTGCGCGCATCTGGATGTGTCTGATTGGCGTCCTGGGCAGGGGTTTGTTATATCAACACTGAACGCCATAGTAATACGTGTGTAAAAACCAGTGGGTAGAATAAAATTAGACGCAATCATCGACGGGTATTGGACACCCTTTGTGACTAACGTAAGAAGGATGATTAGGGCTTAAATTCCCGTCGACGTCGAGGTTATTAAGGACGGAGCAGAAGCCAGCCTTACGCGGTTTGGTGGGAATCCAGGAACAACTTCGACCCGGATAGCCCGATAGGGATTTGAAACGCTGACCTACCGAAGGCGAGTCTAGTGTCTTGTCACTGCGCCACCGCACTCGGCTGCAGCTCCGGAGGACGGTAACATTGAGTACATGATCATTACACATAAAACTTGTCAAGAGAGTAACTTGTTTATCATTCATCGTGATGTGTTTCCGCCAAAGCCATCATTAGATCAAAGTAAAACTTGTGGCATAGACAACATATGACAGACTCACTTATCACGTAGTTATCGCTGAAATACGTAGTACAGTTGTTGTCGATTTAATTATTTATGGCGATTTCATAATGCGATAGGTTTCGTTGTGGGACATTCCTAAGCGTTGTCAGCAGAATTAATGATATTAGATTATCAGAACGGGCTCACGTCTTGCACGGGTACCTGTGGTGTCTCAGAAGTTGGGCAGATTTTTCGTTTATTGCGTCATGATACGTAACCCTGGCAAATATCACTGTAACACACAGTATAGTTATTGATGTAATAAGCTGTCTCTGTATTTCTGGTTTTATTCTGATCTGATGATGGCTAAGGTCGGAACGCTTCATAAGAAATAAAAAACAGATGACTTTCTGTAGAAATTCTGTGTTCAAGTGCTAAGAATGGTCGCTTACTATTATAAAGATCTCCTCTCCTAGAGCATGACAATAACGCACGTTGTAGATTCACCTACTTCGTTGATGCTGCAATACTGCAGTTAGTGTGCACCTGACTGCGCCGTCCATTTCCCTCCATCTACTGGGAGCTGGCCTGGAAGCTAGCATGCTATTGCCTTGGCTTTCACTGTCCACAAACCGTACACACACATAAAATGTTCAGAAAATAGCTATAATATTAGTCCAACTTCTGGTAACATTAACAAAAATGGTAGTGACTACACACAGAACAGGCAAACAGTTTCCATTTTCGCCTATCTGTTAGAGATGTATGCAGCTATTGGTTGGGAAAAACATCTGGGAACTTTTAGATTCCGATCCATAACTTATCTAACTCACCTGATTTCGAATCAATTAATCAAGATGAGTGAGCATACACTCGCTGAGGCACCATGTCTGAAGTTCCTGGATATCCAGAGGGATAATAAAGTGAACTGGCAACAGTGTGTGGACAAGTAAACCGAAAAACTCAGTTCTGTCTGATTTGCACACAGAAACATCTCTCACCGTGTTAACCTGCAGACAGGACTGCCACCATAGCCTGCAAACGGTGCAGTTACATGAATGTGATCACCGCCTACGTTCGACGTCAACGTGCAGACGGCAGGTAATGTCACTAAAAGTGGAGGCTATATAAAGCGTTGGCGGGGGGGGGAGGGGGGGGGGGGGAGGGGGGGGGGGACTCGGTTAACACTGCTATCGTCGTAACGCGGAAACAGAGCAATTTATCTGAAATCTAAAATGTAATGGGTATTGGATTTCGGGGCGAGGGTGGAAGCATTTTCGAGTCGAGGTTGAAGTATACGAGGTGCGACAATAAACTAATGGGACTGATTTTCTTTGCAAGATGTGGCAACCCTGCAGGCTTATGTAGGCACAATATCTTTGACCTTGGTCTATAAGCTGCTTCTAGTCCAGCCCTCACATCGGTGCAAGTGCCGAGTCGTGATCTGTGCTCTAATAAGTTAACATGTGTTTGTGTCTCTCGTCACGGAAATGGAACCGTATAATAATATTGCGCAACGGTATGCCATTTCTTTTTGCGTTGAATTGAGTGAAACGGCGACGACAACTTACGGTAAGCTTCAGAAAGCTTTTGGAGAGGAGGTTATGTCAAGAGCTCAAGTTTTTCGTTGGTATAAAATGTTTAGTGAAGGCAGAACGAATGTTGAAGATGAAGACCGCAGTGGACGACCATCAACCTCACGGACGGATGTCAGCTTGGCCAGGGTGCGTGAACTCATACGATCTGATCGAAGATTATTCATGAAAATGATTGCAAAAGAACGGAACATCAATCGTGAAACGGTTTGCCTAGTAATAACTGAAGATCTTGGTATGAGAAAGATTAGTGCAAAAATGGTCCCCAAAAATCTCACACCACAACAGCAAGAAACACGGGAAAATGTGGCAGCCGATCTGATAGAGCAAACGGAAAACAATCCAGAATTGTTGAGCCGTGTTATCATTGGTGATAAAAGTTGGTTTTTTCAGTACGATCCAGAGACAAAAGGCCGAAGTTCGCAATGGTGCTCAAAGGGATCACCCAGACCAAAAAAAGCTCGCATCTCAAAGACAAACGTGAAATGCATGCTTGTGTGCTTCTTTGATTCCAAGGGAATTGTTCATAAAGAGGGCGTACCTCCTGGACAAACAGTTAACCAATATTACTACAAAGAAATTTTAGACAAACTTCGCAAAAGAGTTCTTCGTGTCCGTGCCAACATTACTGATAATTGGATTCTGCATCACGATAATGCGCCATCCCATACTGCTCTGTCAGTACAGCAATTCTTAACCTAAAAACAAATTTCAGTACTACCACAGCCCCCTTATTCACCATATATCGCTCTGTGCGACTTTTTTCTATTTCCAAAAGTCAAAACGGCGATCAAGGGACACCATTTTCAAACAACACAAGATGTCCACAAAGCTGTGACGAGGGTCTTGGAGGATATTACAGAAGATGAGTTCCAGAAATGTCACCATCAGTGGCAGAAGCGCTGGAAAAAGTGTGTGCAATCAGAAGGGAACTACTTTGAAGGAGACATCACTAAACTTGACTAAAACGGTAAGCAACATTTTTTCACATCGATCTCATTAATTTATTGTCGCACCTTGTATAGTGCATGGCGAAATGGCGCTACCCAAAACCAGCGTCGACGCAACAGAGGTGGATCATAGAAGACACGGGCGAACGAAGGTTACGGAAATGTGCAACTGTTGAGCAACTGACCGTCCAGGTGGATCAAGGGGCTACCAACAATATCTATTCGACCGTTCAGCGAAAATTGCTGCGTATGGGCTTCCGCAGCAGGTGCCTGTTTGACGCACCCATGTGAACTGCTGTCCATCGGCGACGAATACTGGAATTTGCTTGCCAGTATCGCAACTGGACGTCCACTGAGTGGCGAAAGCTGTTCTTTTCAGATGACATACGTTTTACGCTTCGTCAGCATGAAAAGCCTGAAAGCAGGGTCCAGGCCGGAGGAGGAAGCGTTACGGTCTGCGGAATGTTTTCGTGCCATTCCCTGGGTGATCTCGTTATCTGGAAGGCACATTCGATCAACACAAGTATGCATCTATTCTTGGGGACTATGTCTATCCCTACATGCAATTTATTTTTGCTCGGCACGATGGTAAGTACCTGCAGGACAATGCAACCTGACACACAGCTCGCAGTGGACGTGCGTGGTTGGAAGAGTTTTCCGTACTCTTCTGGCCACCAAACCCCCAGACCTACACCCAACGACAATCTGTGGGACCACCTCGATTGGGCTATTCGCGATAAGGGTCCTCAACCGTGAAACCTAGCGCAGCTGGCCACGGTACTGGAGTCGGCGTGGCTCTACATCCCTGTCAATGGCTTCCAGAACCTGACCGACTCTTTTCCTGCATGTCCGCGCTGCAAAAGATTGTGGTTCAGGCTTTTGACATATGGTCACATTGGTGTGACTGCACAGTTTTGCCCCCATGGCATAATCTTCTGGGGTTCTGCAACGAAGGCGAAAAAAATTACATTGTGTTCGAAAAGTCTAGAACAGGAATATTTAAACACAAAGAAAGGAATATTAAATTAAAAAAAGGAGAACCACTTGTATGAATATCAAGAGCTCAGATGGAAACCCAGTTCTAAGCAAAGAAGATAAAGCAGAAAGGTGGAAAGAGTATATAGAGGGTCTGTACAAGGGTGATGTACTTGAGAACAATATTATGGAAATGGAAGAGGATGTAGATGAAGATGAACCGGGAGATATGATACTGTGTGAAGAGTTTGACAGAGCACTGGAAGATCTAAGCCGAAACAAGGCCACGGGAGTAGACAACACTCTATTAGAACTACTAACGGCCTTGCGAGAGCCAGTCCTGACGAAACTCTACCATCTGGTGAGCAAGATGTATGAGACAGGCGAAATACCCTAGACTTCAAGAAGAATATAATAATTCCAATCCCAAGGAAATCAGGTGTTGACAGATGTCAAAATTACCGAACTATCAGTTTAATAAGCCACGGCTGCAAAATACTAACACGAATTCTTTAAGGACGAATGGAAAAACTGGTAGAAGCCGACCTCGGGGAAGATCAGTTTGGATTCTGTAGAAATGTTGGAACACGTGAGGCAATACTGACCCTACGACTTATCTTAGAAAATAGATTAAGGAATGGCAAACCTACGTTTCTAGCATTTGTAGACTTGGAGAAAGCTTTTGACAGTGTTGACTGGAATGCTCTCTTTCAAATTCTGAAGGTGGGAGTGGTAAACTGCAGGGAGCGAAAGGCTATTTACAATTTGTACAGAAACCAGATTGCAGATATAAGAGTCGAGGGGCATGAAAAGGAAGCAGTGGTTGGGAAGGGAGTAAGAAAGGGTTGTAGCCTACCCACGATGTTATTCAATCTGTATATTGAGCAAGCAGTAAAGGAAACAAAAGAAAAATTTTGAGTAGGAAGTAAAATCCATGGAGAGGAAATAAAAACTCTGAGGTTCGCCGATGACATTGTAATTCTGTCAGAGACAGCAAAGGACCTGGAAGAGCAGGTGAACGGAATGGACAGTGTCTTGAAAGGAGGATATAAGATGAACATCATCATCATCATCATCATTTAAGACACATCATCATCATCATCATCATTTAAGACTGATTATGCCTTTCAGCGTTCAGTCTGGAGCATAGCCCCCCTTATAAAATTCCTCCATGATCCCCTATTCAGTGCTAACATTGGTGCCTCTTCTGATGTTAAACCTATTACTTCAAAATCATTCTTCACCGAATCCAGGTACCTTCTCCTTGGTCTGCCCCGACTCCTCCTACCCTCTCCTGCTGAACCCATGAGTCTCTTGGGTAACCTTGCTTCTCCCATGCGTGTAACATGACCCCACCATCTAAGCCTGTTCGCCCTGACTGCTACATCTATAGAGTTCATTCCCAGTTTTTCTCTGATTTCCTCATTGTGGACACCCTCCTGCCATTGTTCCCATCTACTAGTACCTGCAATCATCCTAGCTACTTTCATATCCGTAACCTCAACCTAGTTGATAAGGTAACCTGAATCCACCCAGCTTTCGCTCCCATACAGCAAAGTTGGTCGAAAGATTGAACGGTGCACAGATAACTTAAGTCTTGTTACTGACTTCCTTCTTGCAGAAGAGAGTAGATCGTAGCTGAGCGCTCACTGCATTAGCTTTGCTACACCTCGCTTACAGTTCTTTCACTATGTTGCCATCCTGTGAGAATATGCATCCTAAGTATTTGAAACCGTCCACCTGTTCTAACTTCGTTCCTCCTATTTGGCACTTAGTCCGTTTATATTTATTTCCCACTGACATTACTTCCGTTTAGGAGATGCTAATCTTCATACCATAGTCCTTACATTTCTGATCTAGCTCTGAAATATTACTTTGCAAACTTTCAATCGAATCTGCCATCACAACTAAGTCATCCGCATATGCAAGACTGCCTATTTTGTGATCACATATCTTAATCTCACCCAGCCAGTGTATTGTTTTCAACATATGATCCATAAATAATATGAACAACAGTGGAGACAGGTTGCAGCCATGAACTCAATTTACCGTCAACTCTAACTGCTGCCTGACTATCCATGTAAAGATCTTTAATTGCTTGCAAAAATTTGCCTCCTATTCCATAATCTCATAGAACAGACAATAACTTCCTCCTAGGAACCCCGTCATATGCCTTTTCTAGATCTATAAAGCATAGATACAATTCCCTGCTCCACTCATAACATTTCTCCATTATTTGCCGTAAGCTAAAGATCTGGTCCTGACAACCTCTAAGAGGCCTAAACCCACACTGATTTTCATCTGGTCCTCAACTAATACTCGCACTTTCCTTTCAACAATACCTGAGAAGATTTTACCAACAACGCTGATTAAAGAGATACCTCTGTAGTTGTTACAATCTTTTCTGTTTCCATGTTTAAAGATTGGTGTGATTACTGCTTTTGTCCAGTCTGATGGAACCTGTCCCGACTCCCAGGCCATTTCAATTATTCTGTGTAGCCATTTAAGACCTGACATTCCACTGTATTTGATGAGTTCCGACTTAATTTCATCCACCCCAGCTGCTTTATTGCACTGCAATCTATTGACCATTTTCTCCACTTCCTCAAATGTGATCCTATTTCCATCATCATTCCTATCCCATTCTACCTCGAAACCTGAAACATTACTGATCGTATTTTCACCTACATTGAGCAACTCTTCAAAATATTCCCTCCATCTGCCCAAGGAATCCACAGGATTCACCAGCAGTTTTCCTGACCTGTCCAAAATACTTGTCATTTCCTTCTTACCTCCCTTTCGAAGACTGCTAATTACACTCCAGAATGGTTTTCCAGCAGCTTGACCCATAGTCTTCAACCTGTTTCCAAAGTCTTCCCAATATTTCTCCTTGGATGCTGCAATTATCTGTTTGGCTTTGTTTCTTTCTTCAACATAACTTTCTCTGTCTACCTGAGTTCTAGTATGTAGCCATTTTTGATACGCCTTCTTTTTCCTTTTACAGGCTTCCTTGACTGTGTCATTCCACCAAGCTGTTTGCTTCATCCGACTTTTACACACTACTGTTGCAAGACATTCTGTAGCCACTTCTAGTACTGTGTCCCTGTACCTTGTCCATTCCTTTTCCAATGACTGTAATTGACTACATTCAACTAACTGGTACCTTTCTGAGATCCCTGTTATGTACTTGTGCCTGATTTCCTTATCCTGAAGTTTCTCCACTCTTGATGAACATCAACAAAAGCAAAACGAGGATAATGGAATGTAGTCTAATTAAGTCGGGTGATGCTGTGGGAGTTAGATTAGGAAATGAGACACTTAAAGTAGGAAAGGAGTTTTGCTGTTTGGGGAGCAAACTAACTGATGATGATGGAAGTAGAGAGGATATAAAATGCAGACTGGCAATGGCAAGGAAAGCGTTTCTGAAGAAGAGAAATTTGTTAACATCGAGTATAGATTTAAGCGTCAGGAAGTCGTTTCTGAAAGTATTTGTATGGAGTATGGCCATGTATGGAAGTGAAACGTGGACGATAAATAGTCTGGACAAGAAGTGAATACAAGCTTTCGAAATGTGGTGCTACAGAAGAATGCTGAAGATTAGATGGGTAGATCACATAACTTATGAGGAGGTATTGAATAGAATTAGGGAGAAGAGAAATTTGTGGCACACCTTAACTAGAAGGAGTGATCGGTTGGTAGGACATGTTCTGAGGCATCAAGGAATCACGAGTTTAGTATTGGAGGGCAGCGTGGAGGGTAAAAATCGCAGAGGGAGACCAAGAGATGAATACACTAAGCAGTTTCAGAAGGATGTAGGTTGCAGTAGGAACTGGGAGATGAAGAAGCTTGCACAGGATAGAGTAGCATGGAGAGCTGCATCAAACCAGTCTCTGGACTGAAGACAAGAACAACAAACGAATATTCTACTAACCACTGCTACTACAATGTGTCTGAATACCTAAACTCAGGTAAGTAAAATCTGTCTAATATTTGTATCACATAGATACTAATCATGCCAGAGTATACACCGCTTATAGTGGCTGCGTGAAGTTAAAATACGTTGTGTTTAGTATTAGAGAATAACATAACCTGAGTTGTTTAGCAGAAGGGCAATTGATTTTTTTCACATTACCTGTTTTCCTCATAACACTATCTATATAAAGTAATCCAAAAATAATTGCCTTAATAATGCTCCCCGCAAGACCGCTACGGTCGCAGGTTCGAATCCTGCCTCGGGCATGGATGTTTGTGATGTCCTTAGGTTAGTTAGGTTTAACTAGTTCTAAGTTCTAGGGGACTAATGACCTCAGCAGTTGAGTCCCATAGTGCTCAGAGCCATTTGAACCTTAATAATGAGTGTGGGTAGATTATCACTCGTCATGATCTGATGTTAGTATACTCTAGTGAAATAGCCAGCATTTGTTTTTTCTCCTGTTAATGTATAACTTCGCTTCTTCCACAGTCCTAAGATTCTGCTTCATGATGGACTTGTCGAGGCACGACGTGAGAGTGAACGAATGAATAAATGAAACCAATATTAAGACGCAATAATTGGAACCCCTCCGCAAAGTCTGAGATATCACAGACTACCAATGCAGAAACTGAGAATGTGCTGAAAATCTAGCATAATTAATTCTGGTGTTAACGCTCGGAAATTTCCGGCAACAAAAAATACCATGTCATGACATAAAAAAAGTCGTCACCTTATGTGTCAGCATTGGCGCTCACAGCCCACGTGACTTTAAAGTGCCGGTCTCCCAGTAAGAGAGAGCACGGACTCTTCTCGATGTAAATAAGAAATTTCAACTCGGAACTTCATTCCAGTTCATTATGTAAGTGCTCATCATAACATCAGTTTTACAACTGAAAGAGCAAATCGTTCTTCAGGCCACAGAAAGACAAGAAAATAACATCGGTGACAGAAGCATGCATGTAAAGTATTGTGACATTAAAACGAACGTTCGATTTGATGATTTTACCTTTCATGCTGAAGAACGGTGGGGAAATTGCAGTCTCTGTTTATTAGCACCACTAATGGAAGTTTCCGATATTCGATCAAGTTAAATGCCGGGTTCTGACTTTGAAGTGCAAAAAAGACTAATCTCCTTCCCCGTCATCGCTCTATCTTGAATTATATCATTGTCGACGGGATTTTAACGTCCATTTTTTCTAACTTCATGTTGAACATTATGTCGCAGTAAACGAAACATCGACGTAAATTTAGAATTTTATCCATCTTTTGCAGCTTTAGTTGTATATATTGAAATAATCAGCAACTAGCTGCATAAAGGAAATTTTATTTCCTTAACCAGTTTCAGACACTTAGTGCCCTTTATCAGAAGATTATAGCTACCGTATTGTTTGCGAGTGTCAACAGTACGATGTATGAAAGCATATTGCTGTTGTCTAACATGTGGTTTATACTGCCTCCACAAAAATAGTATATTGTAGAAGCACTACGAACCACATGTAAGACCATAGCAATATGCTGCATGCATCTTATTGCTGACACTCGTAATTAATGCGATAGTTATAAACTTCCGAAGAAGGACTGTAAGTGGCTGAAACCGGTTAAGGAAATTAAATTTCTTTTACGCAGCGAATTGCTGATTATTTCGATATATCGACGTTAATGCTGAGATACCCACAGGCTGGCGCGATGAAGGTGAACTGTACAGTGAGTTGACTCTTTTAACAGCAAACACGAAGGCCACGAGTTTTTACTGGAACCCAAGGTGTGGTTCCTCTGGATTTCTCGGAGATTCCTTGGCGGACCTCGCTGGAAATATCCACCAGTGAGGCGAAGAACTTAGCAGACACGGTACGATGTGATAGCGCTGCAGAAGAGCGAAGAGGGACGGAAGCCCGCCACGCCACGCCGCGCCCCACCCCCGCGCCAGACAATGCAGCCCGTCCCGGTCGCTCGCAATTTCCCCCTCCCGTAGAATTGAGACTCGTTAGACGTGAACTTGAGCTTAACAATTTGAATCACGTCGGCTGTGTGATGAGATGATAACAACAATCTTCCACTTAGGAAGCCGTGAGCGTGGGCGGCAGACGCGGCCAGCGGCGCGGCATAGCGTGGGGCGCTCTGCGGTCTGTCTTCCCGAACCTTCCCGCTGGCCAAAAGCCGGCACGGACGAACCGTGCATTGTCCAGCCAGCTAGAGGGACAGCACAACCGTCGGATTTACCCAACTTGCACAGACGCTGACTTTCTCACGGCTATTGTAGTTCCTAGCGGGAATGCACTGAATTTATTTAACCATTTACTGACTATACGGCGTTGTCTGTTTACGTTTTTAGTCCAGGAATGAAATCTGTCGTCTGTTCGTCTTCGATTCTAATGATGGCACGGGGGTATGAAAGGGGCGTATCTTAGGTGAACCATATTTATTTCCAAATAGTAGGTCATATACTTAAGTGGTTTGATTGACATTTTCGAAGGTTTCAACGTTACGGTTACATGCTACCCCTTCCTTCTCCTACCTCGACCCTATTCCTAGAATTGTTAGGGGTCTCCTAGATCCACAGTACCTTCTTTTGCAGATAGTACGCCATATGTGTACCACGTTTGGTTAAAATTACTCCCAACGCAACACAGTTATATTGGGCTCCATGTGGTTCCCAAGTCGTGCAGCGACCGTAAACCATAAAATTACCAAATATGCAGCAAGCAGTCGCAAAATCATGTTTTATTTATTCACTATTTATGGAGATCTTTTGTCATCATAGATCAAGCTAGCGTGTGCCTTCTCAATAAGCAGGTGACGATGAGGGGAGTCCATTTTTGAGAGTTCTTCGCCGAGCATTTGCTTGATGGGAATGGAAATGATAGGACAAGGACAGACGAGAGGGGGAGGAGGGAAGAGTGAAGGAGGGTGGGGGGAGGAGATAAATAAATTGGTGATATGAATGATGTTATTGTGACTTAGTTTGCGTTGACGCCCTTTAATTCGGCTTTTGCCGTCTTGTCGGCAACACCAACAGATATATAGTGTAGATTTATATCTCTTGATATACGGGCACACAGTAAGAGCCCCTACGAGTTCTCAATTCATCCTATCGAGCCAGTGTTAATTTTCCCATGTATGAAGTGTGCTAGCACTTTATTTTTGCATTTGGCCTTGCTTCGTTAATACGTTTGTTTCGTTCGTGTCCGTAATTTTCTTATCTCAACTTAGTTTACATTACAAGTGCATTCAGCAATGTGACGCCATCTGCCAGAAAAAAAGTCCGATCTTCCTCAATGTCATTAACTGTACGCTAGATGGATGCCAACACCGTTTTACGTTTTGACATTACGATTAACTTTTGCTCTTGGATAAAAATATCATAAACAATTAAACTCTTTTACAAAAATTTTAAATTTTTTTCGATGGTGTGCTTCTCATCTATGTTTGTTCCTTTTTACTAATTTGAACAACTGCTTTTTGGCGTCTATAACTGTACTATATGGTTGACAAAATCTTTGTCAATATATCCATTTCATGTAAATATTTTAGTATTATATCATTATATTTTACCTCACTTTGTATGTCATACCTCTTTCTTCATCTTTTCATTTTTATTTTAGCTGTATCTTTTCGCATTGAGGACGGGTTTGCTTTTCAGCGCCTGAGTCTTACTGTGATTTGGCATTTCTTTATTTTCTGCAAGCGATGAACTTATGTCGTGAACTGCACTATTTAAGACCGTGCCTCACCCATGGGAAAATCGTACAAGTACCACTTTTTAAGTACCTGGGAGAAATCATCCAGCCATCAGGGATCAACCTAAAGGCCAATGAGGAAAGAATAAAAAAACTACAGAAAGCATATAAACTCACGTGGAACTATTATAACAAAAAGTCCATATCCATTAACGCAAAATTGAGGCACTACAACACTGTCGTACTTCCGGAGGCACTGTATGCATCTGAAACAACACAAATAGGTGGGCAAACTAAAATCAAAGAAATAGAGAAACAAGAAAGGAAAATTCTCAGGAAAATTTTTGGCCCGATACAAGAGCAAGGAATCTGGAAGAAGAGACCAACATCAGAATTATATAAATACACAGACAAGATTACGGATACAATAAGGAAAAGAAGAATGCAGTTCTACGGACATATCTACAGGATAAATGAAAACAGAATTTCAAAGCGAATTCTTAAAGTCATCAACTCAGGCCGGGGAAAAACAAAATGGATAAAAGAAGTTGAAGAGGACCTCAGACAAGCACACATAACAGTAAACGATGCAGAAAATAGAACTGAATTCAGGAACATCATCAAAAAACATAAATTTGACACCGCAACACAGAAGAGACAAGGATGCAAATGGACAGCGGACTGAAAGAAACAACACAGTGAACACATGAAGAAAATTTGGGCTCAGAAAAAAACATAAACAATCATCATAAAGGAATTCAAGTTCAAACGCTCGCTTAAATGGGAATAATCGAAAATAATAATAATAATAATAATAATAATAATGTAAGAACATCCCTATCAACTTTCGTTTATGTCGCACGACTCTTTGGCGTTGCGATTTGTTTCAGTCAGTATCTTTCCATATAGTACAGCGGTAATTTCGAAGAAGCCTTGGGTATCGAAGTCGTGTCCACACTAAAAGCGATATATACCGAATGCCTCACTGTCGAGGCGGCAAAGTAGGATGTTGTTTCTTGCACTGCCAACGGCATATTATATAACGGTGTAAACAGCAATGACTGAACGTGTCTTGATACCTAGTAAAAGTACACTTTCATGGCGGGAATTAAATCCTCGAATTTGTACAGCCAAAAAGTGCTTAGAGTTTTGTTGGGAGTACAGCGGAACAAAAGTGTTGCGTCGAATATCACGGACAGACATGCGTTAAACTTTACAAGAAAACCTGTGATATTGAGTTCCCCTTCGAGCTACATCGCACAAAATGTAGAAAAATGACGTCAATACTGAAGAATACTTGGTTTGACACGTCAAATTTTAAAGAATGTTATTGTGGTTTCCTGCTGGGTGAGAGTTATACCGCTTCTCAAAGTGAAGTGACTGTCAAGACTGTGTGACTACTACGGATTCTGCAGCGAAGTATGTCATGTCATTGTCACAAACAAGAGTCCCCATCGGTGGTCACAACAAAATCGTGGAAAGTGACGAGTCGTACATCGCGACTCGTAAGTACGGCAAACGACGTCTCCTGAAAAACGAAGTCCAACACATTTGGGTCTTTGGTGGCATAGAGAGAGAATCGAAGAAGTGCTTTTTCTTCGTGTGTACTCTCGGGGTAAGGCAGCTTTAGTGCCCCCCATAAATAAATTTTACTTGGTACGAGAGTCATAAAAAATGGGTGGAAATCATATCGAAATTCGCGGAAAGAAAGTATCGAGCGGCTATGTCGCAGTCGAGAACTGACAAACTCGACCATGGTAGCGTTGATATTTGGTAGGAAAGGCGTCCAGCATAATCCTAGACGAGGAGAGAACATACTGTATACTATTCGTGCGAGAGAAATTTCAATAACTCGTGGAATGTTACGTCACCAAAAAGTTCTGTGTTGGCAGGCCACCTGCAGCTTTCTACTCGCTACAACACGATATCACCTGTCAGTTGGCTTTGTTGTCTGCAGGCGGGTTGGGCTGACGTCCCTAAAAAGATTTTTCTGAGATAAGACGGCCTCTGCTGGCGACAGGAAAGGCGAGAGTGCAGACTGGTGTTAGGCAGCAAGGATCCAACGACAGGTAGCGTAAGCGGCGGCACATCGTGTTCGCGACGATCGGCAGTGGCGTTATCTCCGCAGAGGATGCAACAACGAAGCGGAGGAGTCAACCGTCCACACATTCTCGAGCTGAGGACGCGGCTCAGGGAGGCAAGCGGAGCCGAGCACAGCCCGTCCTTCCGGAAGACGGCTGTCGGCACGCAACTCACACACTTCCGCTGCGGCGGGCGGCGTGTGTGTGTGTGTGTGTGTAAGTGAGCACCCGCAATGGCGCGTCTTGCCAACTCTGCTGTCTCACTTGGTTCCCTGCTACACGAAACGATCACTAGGGACCATTTCTCACATACGCTGCTTTACAACTGCTAACGAAATTTCGCACAAGTGGTCGAGTACTGCTATGGGTACCGTAAAATGGCGTGAATGAAAACAATATGTTGAAAAGAATCGGAACTTCCAAAAAAACTTCCACGCTATCATGTCGGAAAACAAAGGAAAATATCATTCAAAGATGGATAAAAGGAATTCAAAGAATTGTTTGTCTAGGTTTGTTGGGAACCAATCAACAGGAAATTATGAACTTCGAAGTTGGCGACGCTTTCAACTGATATTTTGTTCATTCTATGATAAACATATAAAGAATGGAAGAAAAATGCAGATCTGTTACAGGACGATCAGTTTGGTCTTAGGAAAAGTAAAGGCACCAGAGAAGCTGTTCTGACGTTGCGGCTGATAATGGAAGCACAACTGAAGAAAAATCAAGACACGTTCACAAGATTTGTCGACTGGGAAAAAGCGCTCGAGAATGTAGAACGGTACAAGATGTTCGAAATTCAGGGAAGAATAGGGGTAAGCTATAGGGAAAGACGAGTAATTCAGTATGACTGGAAAACCAAGAACGAAGTGCCCGGATGACAAAGAGTGTGTGACAAAGATGTAGTCTTTCAAAAAATGGTTCAAATGGCTCTGAGCACTATGGGACTCAACTACTGAGGTCATCAGTCCCCTAGAACTTAGAACTACTTAAACCTAACTAACCTAAGGACATCACACACATCCATGCCCGAGGCAGGATTCGAACCTGCGACCGTAGCAGTCGCGCGGTTCCGGAATGTAGCGCCTAGAACCGCTCGACCACCGCGGCCGGCTGTAGTCTTTCGTCCCTACTGTTCAATCTATACATCGAATAAACAATGGCGGAAGTAAAAGAAAGATTCAAGAGTGGGATTAAAATTCACGGTAAAAGGATATCAACGATAAGTTTTGCTGATGACTTTGCTATCCTCAGTGAAAGTAAACAGGAATAACATGATTTGTTGAATGGAATGAACAGTCTAACCAATACAGAATACTGATTGAGAGTAAATCGAAGAAAAACGAATTTAATGAGACGTAGCAGAAAAGAACAACGAGAAACTTAATATCAGAATTGGTGATCAAGAAGTAGACGTAGTTAAGGAATTCTGCTACCTAGGCAGCAAAAGAATCCATGATGGACGTAGCAAGGAGGACATAAAAAGCAGACTAGCACTGACAAAAAGACCATTCTTTGCCAGAAGAAGTCTGCTAGTATTAAACATAGATCTACTTTGAGGAAGAAAAGACTGAGAGTGTACGTTTGGAGGACAACACTGTATGGTAGTGAAACGAGGACTACGGGAAAACAGGAACAAAAGAGAATCGTAGCATTTGAGATGTGGTGCTACAGACGAATGTTGAAAATTAAGTGGATAAAGTAAGGAATGAAGAGGTTGTGCTCAGAGTCTGCAAGGAAAGGAATGAATGGAAAACACTGACGAGAAGAAGGGACAGGATGATAGAACACCTCTCCAGAGATCAGGGAATAACGTCCGTAGTGACAAAGGGAGCTGCAGAGGGTAAAAACTGCAGAGGCAGGCAGAGATTGGAATACATTCAGCAAATAATGGAGGATGTGGGTCGTAACTGATATTCCGAGATGAAAATGTTGGCACAGGAGAGAAATCCGTGAGGCGCGCATCGGACAAGTCAGAAGATTGACACTAAAAAAAAAAAAAAAAAAAAAAAAAAAATATATATATATATATATATAAACGCTGATTTTCTTACATCGAATTTTATTTGGGAGCACCAATCTCCGTTTTCATTGTTTTAATTTGAGTACATGGTAGACAAATTTGCAGTCCCGCTTCATTCATTTTTAAAGTATACTTTAAACTGACTTGTGTATCAGCTAACTGAAAAGGTAGAGTTGTCTTTATGGAATTATGGGATCAATAGACACAGTAATCGCCAGTGTTTCTTCATAGGACGATTAAGAATTTGACTGAAATGAAGAAGCACCTGGCGCTACTCTCAACCAGAAGACTGTGCTGTGATTATGAAGACAATGGTTATGTTAGTGTTTGTTTGAAAAAAAGGAGGCCGGTTAAAAACGTATATTTTAACAGAATAATTTTCAAGAGTTATTTTTTTTTCTCTGCGGATACGACTTGAACATTCAAACACAATATTTTAAACATGATGTCAGTGACGTAATGTATTAAGAAAGAAACCATGTTCATCAGTTTAATGTTACAGCGAAACCATTAGAGATATAAAAATCTTTATTTGACAACAGAATAAACAGCCACAATTCATGCAATATTTTTAGTTTATGTATTGAAGAAAGCTTTTTCAAATCAGATAAATTATGTTTCTCATTCTCCTAGAACCAAAACAGATTTTGACATGTCCCTATTCACGCCAAAGACGAATAAATACAAAACTAATAAGACTAACTTTCTCTGCATTCGTCTCTGAAGGGGAAAACCAAGTTTATACTCTTTATGTTGTAAAATCTTAGGCTAGGCCACAAAACTAATGATGAGTTTAAATTTAAGCACAAGACCTATAATCCCCTATAATTTTGATTTTCATACCTCATTTTAAAATTAACAATTTTTTTTTACAACTAGAGCAGCTTCTGTACATCTCATTTTACGTTATCTATATCTAACAAGGTCTGAAGAAATATGTAGCGAACATGTTCATTTTGGCCGACTTGTGTATTTATTTTCAAACGGTTCAAATGGCTCTGAGCACTATGGGACGTAACTGCTGTGGTCATCAGTCCCCTAGAACTTAGAACTACTTAAACGTAACTAACCTAAGGACATCACACACACCCAAGCCCGAGGCAGGATTCGAACCTGCGACCGTAGCGGCCACGCGGTTCCAGACTGTAGCGCCTAGAACCGCTCGGCCACTCCGGCCGGCGTATTTATTTTCACTTCGACGTCCACGACACTCGTGATGCCCAAAGTCTTAGATGTTCCTTTGGCAATATAAGCATTCTTCCGTCGTGAGATCATATATGCATCACACTCTTAACCGAAGTGACACTTCATCCACCTGACGCCGACAAATGAACCCTCCACGTTGATAATTACTCAGACGACCTTCTGCAAGACCGCTGCAAGAAGCTTAGTCACTGTACCCATCAATATCTCATCATTTCCGCCTAAGACAGTGTGTTGGGTCTAGCGCCTACAGAAGGTTCAACAGATTCTCCCCGATACCGCTGTTACGTGTTCCCAGTAATTCACATGCAAAACCATCCACACATATTATAAAAAATGGATGTGTGTATGTACCACATCTCCTCCTTAACCACTGGGCGGATTTTAACCAGAGTTCGTGTGCGTATCCATCACCATCAGGCAAGAATCGCCGTGGGGTAAGAACCACATATCCATCATAGTTCAGTTATGGCGCCATAAATAATGAGAAGCGTGATAAACTGCCGCATCACAAGACGTTTGCGCGTATTGCCTCTGTGTTGCTAACTCTACTCGCAATAAATTTCGCAGACAGTAGAAATAAGATCTGAATGTACTTACAAAATTATATTTTTGTACGAGACATTGTTTTTAGAAGATATTACGTCATATAGATTCAGCAGCGTGGAAATGAAACTACAGGGCAAAATTCGCTAAGGATATAGATCAAATATGTGTATAAATAAGTGTGAAATACGTGAATATATGTCACACATGGGTACTCTGGGAATGCTGACGGTAGAAAGCTTCTCCGAAACCAATGCATCGATTTATTCAAATGGTTCAAATGGCCCTAAGCACTATGGGACTTAACATATGAGGTCATCAATCGCCTAGACTTAGAACACCTTAAACTTAACTAACCCAAGGACATCACACACATCCATGCCCGGGGCAGGATTCGAACCTGCGACCGCAGCGGAAGCGCGGTTCCGGACTGAAGCGCCTAGAACCGGTCGGCTACAGGGGCCTGCATCGATTTGTGCCAGACATGGTAAATATATTACTTACTATCTGGAAAGAAGTACTGTGGAGGCTAATGGGGTGGGTGTGATACCTTGAAAAAGAAGGCGGGGAGGAGGAGATGAGCAAAGAGGGGAGAGGAAGAGATAGAACCAGATAGGTGGAGGTGGACGTGTACAGAGAGATGGAAGAGGATGAGGTGGACGGAGGGAGGAGGAAGAGGCAGATAGAGTGGGGAGGAGAAGATAGACAAAGAGGGGTGGGATGAGGAACTGGTTGGAGGGGGAAGAAGGAAATGGACTAACAGGATTGGAATACACAGCCGGGCAACGACGGGTAAGTAGTTTGTTATTCATATAATTTTATACATTATTTCGAGCTTATGTGGCTGTATTGATCGCAAATCGACAGAAAATTGAAAGACAGTAGTCACTATTTTACACAGCTCTTTACTTCTATATTCTCTTGATTTCATTTTAAAACAGTCGAATTAAATCAGGCGATACTGAGGGAATTAGATGATGAAATGTGGTACTAAAAGTAGTAGATCAACGTTGCTGTTCAGGCACTAAAATAACTAAGAAGCGGAGGCCACAGCGTTAGGATCACAGATTTACTTCTAACTTCGTACGCCTTCAGTAGGCCACTAAAACAACATAATGTGCAAGTAGTAAGGTGCACTACTCTGTCACTTCCCAGAAAATAGTAAGGCAAGTTTTACACTTCTATTCTGAGCCTTATGTATGTGTGCGTAGATACGGAGCGTGAGAGATGATGTTGGTCACGTGATTAGCGATCGAGCTTCGTACGACACACGTGTATGAAGCGACGGTTCGACTCCCGCTCAAATTTAATTTTCAATCTATATTTTTTTTCATCACGACTCATATTATTTAATTTTTATAACATTTGAGAGATAATACAACGAAAAAAACACGTGTATTTTCATGAAGTTTCAATTTAAGTTTTCCATGTCTGCATGACAAATATCATCCTGCAACGTGTGATGTCGGGAGCACATCCGACGAGTAATTGTACATTAATGTTGTGGTTTGGCACATTGTGACTTATTATATTAGTAATTAGGAATAACACCATTCGCATCATTATTTATCGAGGTTTCACCTGAGCTTTCTAAGCCTGTCTCTCGCCCTTGAAACTTTAATTACTAATAGTAAATAGTCAAATAACATATGAAATTCAGTGTTGATTAAAAACAGTCTTGGTTGCAATTTTAGTTTTGTTATTCTTTCAACTACGCGTTTCGCCTTATTTAGACATCTTCAGGTTGATCTACACAGAAGACAGAGAACAAATGCATCTATTTAAGAATCGCGATCGCGTTGTGCAGACTTGGATAACCTAAAAGCATGTATAAACAGATCAAATACTGAAAGAGCAAATACCTTAATTTGGTATTTCTTAAAACGATCCTTTAGACAGTGCAGCCAAAGGGCATCGTCGAATACACTGTCTAATGGATCGTTTTAAGAAATACCAAATTAAGGTATTTGCTCTTTCAGTATTTGATCTGTTTATACATGCTTTTAGGTTATCCAAGTCTGCACAACGCGATCGCGATTCTTAAATAGATGCATTTGTTCTCTGTCTTCTATGTAGATCAACCTGAAAATGCCTAAATAAGGCGAAACACGTAATTGAAAAAATTAAAAAAATAAAAATTGCAACCAAGACTGTTTTTAAACAATACTGTTAAGCACTGGTTTGTTGTATGCCACATACGGATTGGAAGAATTTTTATATGAAATTCACTGCAACTTCATGAAAATGCACGTGGGTGATCAGTAATGAACAAAATATAGATTAAAAGAAAATGGTAGAGAGATTCAACCGTCACCTCGTCCAAGGCTCACTTGTAACGCGCAAACGCTAGCCTCTTGATCACAAAGACTTCCGACAACTGGTACCATCGCACAGATACATCAGTTACATAACAGATGCGTAAAACTTTTCTTGCGATTTTTTCGGAATTGCCGGAGTAGTGCATCTTACTGCTTCCACATTGTTTTTTTAATGGCCTACTAAAGGTTTACAATGTCTGAAGTAAATCAGTGATCCTAACGTCGTAGCCTTCCCTTGCAAGATGGCTCAAGCAGAGAGGATATAAAACGCATACTGAAGTAAAGCATTTGTGAAAACGGGATATTTGTTACCATCGATAAAAATTTAAATGTTAGAGAGTCTTTTCTGAAAATATTTGTTTGAAGTGTAGTCTTGTGCGGAGGTAAAATCTGGTGTTAAGCAGTTCAGGCGGGAAGAGAACAGAAGCTTTTGAACTGCGGCGCTGCAGAAGAATGCTGAAGATTAGGTGGGTAGACCGGATAAGTATTGACGAGGTACTGAATGGAACCGGGGAGAAAAAGAATTTACGTCACAATTGGACTAAGGGAACAGTTTATGCGACACATTCAGACCAGTCAAAGAATGACCAATTTTTTAATTGGGGGAGGGAAGATGGGGTAAAAATTGTAGAGGATAACCGGTGCTTGAATACAGTAAGTAGGTTCAGGTTCAAATGGTTGTACTTTTGCGGAGGTTATGCAGAGAGGAAGAGACAAGTACAGGACGCACTAGCACGTAAGGCTGCATCAAACGAGTGGTCGGACTTGAGACCGCAACTACTTTACATTGTTAATTTCTACTCAGCTATTTCCACTAATATTCACTGTGTACAATCGTATATGTAATATTGGAGCATTTTTGCGTCTCCGTTTCACAGAAAATCTTTGTCCAGGATATAAACATTCCTGTCACATCGCTTGTGAAGCACATGTCCGACGTTTCTGAATCTTGAAATTAAGAGTAAATCAATGTAAAGTGCTCTCAAGAGAAAGACGCAAATACTGTGTGTGTATCTGAGAGCCAAGCAGTTCTTCACATTAAATACCGCACAACCCAACGAGGATTTCCGAGTCAAAATCCGCAATACATAAAAGCAGGTATTCTTCAGTAACTTTTCCTGCCTGCTACCAACAATTCCTGCAAATACTCAATAGCATTCATTTCGTCTTTCAATTCAAATTAAACAATTGTGGTCTAAAAGCCGAAATAATTTCCCACAGAGTGCCGCAGCCGACGACATGGTGCTAACACCAGCAGAGCCATAATACGTAAATGCACCCATCCGATGACGGATATATATATATATATATATATATATATATATATATATATATATATATATATATATATATATGAAACCTGTTACAGTCTGACAAAAAAGGTAAAACCATTCAAAACAGAAGTGCTGGCCATTACTCGTATACTCTAACCCAAAAAAAAACTACGCACCATGGAGGAATTATTTGGATGGGATGGTCCGCTAGATGTGATGTACACGTACACACAAACAAATTATTACAATTTCAGAAAAATTGGCTGATTTATTGAAGAGAAAGAGCTTTCACAAATGAAGCAAGTCAGTCACGTCTTGGTCCGCCTCTGGCCCTTACGCAGCCAGTTATTCGGCTTGGCACTGATTGATAGAGTTGTTTGATGTTCTCCCGAGGCATTCTGACAAGCTGGTGTGTTAGATCGTCAAAATGCCGAGATAGTTGGAGAGCCCTGCCCATAAAGCTCCAAAAGTTCTCAACTGGCGAGAGACCCGGCGACCTTGCTGGTCAATGTACTGTTTGCTAAGAGAGAAGACAAGCAATACAAACTCTCGCCATGTGCGGGCGGGCATTATCTTTGCTGAAAGTAAGCCCAGGATGACTTGCCATGTGCAGCAACAAAACGCGGCGTAAAATATCGTCGAGGTATCGCTGTGCTGCAAAGGTACCGCGAATAACAACCAAAGGGCTGCTGCTACGAAAGGTAATATCACCCCACATCGTCACTTCTGGTTATCGGGCAGTATGACAGGTGACAATCGGGTTGGTGTCCCACTGCTCTCCGGGGCGTCTCCAGGCACGTCTTCGGCCTGAAATATCATCGACTGCAGTCCCGCTTCGAAATGAACCCCGATGAGCAGCGAAGGTGTGTCTGGAGACGCCTCCCTCAGCGGTGTGATACCAATCTGACTGTCGCCTACCCTACAGCCAAAAAACCACGTCGCCAGATGTCTCCCCAATTGAGAAAGTTTGGAGTATCATCGCTTTCTATTTTCCAGTGAACGTATGGAAACATTCTAAGTGATCGAATACATGTGCACATGTAGCCACAATTGCTGTCGATAGTCGTTCGCTAGATCTCTCATGTTGTTGCCTCTCACACGGGACTGCCAGATATTTTAATACAATCGTAGCTGTGACCAGACACTTGAAATCACTCTGGAAAACAGACTGATGAGGCAAAACACTGTGACCACTGCCCACTGCGAAAATCAATGACGTCTGGTGATGCTTCGGGTACTTCACGCTGTGAGGAAAGCACATAAGCGCAGCAGAGACGAATGGGAAATAATTCTAGAGACGCTCTGCACCGCAAATAGGGAAATATAATGACATAACCGCACTTTGACACAGGGCACATTGTTCTGTCTCGGCACCTGGCAAACGACCTCCGAAAATGGCGAAACTGGTCGGCTGTTCGCGTGCTGTTGTCAGTGGAAAATAGCAGGCGACATGGTGCAGGGCATCCTCACCGCATCACAGAACTTGGAGGCGGCAGGTTAGGTTAGGTTGGCAGATTTGACGACAGGCACAAGAGTTTCGGAGCACACGATTCACAACGCATTGTTGGACGCTGGGTTCCGCACCAGACGACCCCTGCTTGTTGATCCAAGATATAGTCAATTACAATTCCACTGGGCTCGGAACCGTCAAGACTGACCGAGAGAGGTGACCCAGTGGTTATTAGCACATTTGACGCGCATTCGTGACGACGGTTCAAATCCGTGTCCAGTCATCCAGACTTAGTTTTTCTGTGATTTCCCTAAATCGTTTCAGGGAAATGGTGGGATGGTTCCGTTGCAGGAGCACAACCGATTTCTTTCCCCATCCTCAAAACATTCCGAGCTTGTTCTGCGGCTCTAATAACCTCGATATTGACGGGACGTTAAACTCAAATCATCCTTCCTTCATCGAGACTGGAACGAGGGTCAGTAGATACGTGCCGCTTGGTCGGATACGTCACGTGTGTTGTTAAATGCCGGCCGCTGTGGCCGAGCGGTTCTAGGCGCTTCATTCCGGAACCGCGCTGCTGCTACGGTCGCAGGTTCGAATCCTGCCTCGGGCATGGATGTGTGTGATGTCCTTAGGTTAGTTAGGTTTAAGTAGTTCTAATTCTAGGAGACTGATGACCTCCGATGTTAAGTCCCATAATGCTTAGAGCCATTTGAACCATTTTTGTTGTTAAATCATCTCGATGGTCGTATCTGCTGCCACTGTCATCCAGGTGACTGGCTGCTCACCTGCTATGAGTATCATTCACTTGTGCTTCCAAGGGACCTGTGGTAGTAATCGAAGACAACCATGACAGCCGTGGACTATGTGAACATTATTGCGGACCACCTGCAACCCTTCGTACCTGATAATTTCTCTGACGGAAACTGCTTCTTCCAGGACGATAACCGTCCGTGTCTCGAGGTCAAAATAGTTATACAGTGGTTTTAGGAACATCACAGTGAACTCTTGACCATGAAATTCACGTGATGTGAATCCGATGGAACTAATCTAAGACGCTATCGGGCCCTGCTCCGCGCCCACGAAACACCCGTCTGTAACTTACGGATGTTCCGTGATCTGTGGGTGAACAACATATGGTGCCACATACCTCGGGAAGAACTTGTCAGATCCGTGCCATTCAGATTCACTGTTGTATTGCATTTTAAAGGTGGACCAACACGCTGTTGAGGAGATGGTCAAAATGTATCGGCTCATCATTATAGAGCCGGTCTTCGTTTTGAACTGCTATGAACACAAGTACCGACGTGGATCCTCCATGTTCTTCCCAACGTCACCGTCCCATGAAGTTTGTTCATATTCAGTCGGGCTCAAATCAGGACTGCTTACTGCGTTAGGTTGTTCCGAAGCAACAGATCTTTCAGCAAGAAGGGGCACTCTGTTACATTACTACACACAACAGTCGTCTATGAACAGGTATTTGGCAGTGGTCAGCAAGTAACTGGTAGTTATTTCCTTGCAACTTTCTGTCGTGACGTTGGAAAGTACCGCAACAAGGGGTTTAACTCTTTCCATGAAACAATAGCACACTCTAATGTTCCTACTTACAAACATTACAGCAACCACTACACAAATAATGTCCAAATTCACACTCTATTAACAAAAATGGTACGTGACATATGGGACTCACAGTGTTCGCTTTCCCTTTCTTCCGTGATCCGATGACGATCGTTCATACATTAATTGCAGCATTGCAGTTATTTGAAATTACTTTATAAGAACGTGAACAAACTGATACGGGTGTAAATACGCATGGACAGAATTATTCGTGTTTGACATTAAGAGTTTTATTATTCTTCAACATCTGCTAATTTTAGTTGCCGATAGTGAAATTAATAATCAACGTCCCAAAAATCACTCAAGAGTTTCAATTATTGCAGGATCCAAGTATTGGATTGGTGCGTAAGTTCGTTGTGTTTTTCCATAAGTTTAATAAACACAACAGAGACATTAATCATTAATAATGTATTCTCGTTTCGCTATTTCCAGTAGTCTGCCAACGATGGAATAGCTTTTCGATTCCGTGACGGTAGAAATCGCATGATGTTGAGGCGAAGAACTCGTCGAGCCATTTCGGAGGGCAGTTCCTTGAAGGTTATTCGACAGAGAGCGGAAAAGATGAAAATCTGAGGGCGCAAGATCAGGTGTATAAGGTGGGTCTGGAATGACTTCCCAACCCAGCTCCCATATAGTGTTTTTTGTCACTCTAGCAGTATGCAGGCGGGCGTTATCATGGATTAGCATCACTCCACGCCGTCTTGTTGGTCGTTGTTCTTGGATTGCGTGTGCAAGACGTCGCAGCTGTTGACAGTAAATGTTAGCAGAGATGGTTACACCTGATGAAGCAATTGTTAGTGCACCACACCGTCGTTGTTCCACCAGATGCAAAACATTGTCTTTTGTGGATGCGCGCAGGTCTTTGTAACGGGAGCTGCTGCTTTGTTTGGGCTCAACCATTCCTTTCTTTTCCTTATATTAGCACAAAGACGCCATTTCTCGTCACCATAACGACGCAGGATAGAAATGGTCGGTGTTATTCATAAACCAGTTGATGACGACCAGACAGAGATACATATAATGGTCACCCGCTGATTTTCGTGATTTTGTCTTAGAGTATGCTGTACCAATCACCCGATTTCTGAACCTTTCTCACTGCATGCAAATGTCGCATCAAGGTGAAATGATCACAGTTCATCACATTGTCAATTCTCGAGTACACCAATCTGGATCATTGTGGATTAATGCGTTTAAACGATTCACCAAACCCTGAAGGTCTTCCTTCTTTGCTCTGTCCAGTGGCATTATCCCCATACATGACGCAAATGTTTCTGGCTGCCTCCGCTGCTGTCATCCCGCTATTGAGCGGAAATGTTCCTATTTCTTCACATGACACCCCATTTTCTAGCGTTCATAATTCCACTCACTATCTCCAAATGACAAAATGACACTATACAACCCAAACGCAACAGTGAAATACAAAAAAAATTACAATCCAAAAATAAATCCATAGCAACCGGAATACCAACAAACAAAACGAAAACCCCACGAACTTATGCACCAACCTAACAATATGTGTAATTACTCGGTACGAAATAAAAAGGAGAGGTGTTCAAATAGACAGTTTCAACGAAGTCAGAGAAGTCTTAATGAAAGATTGATGAAAAAACGGAGCGGCAGATAGGGATTGTTAAGGTTAGAACTACCATCATATGGAATTAAGGTTGGATATCGTTAACAACAACATAATGTAATAAAAGTAATTTGGTGCAAAGCTGTATTTTCACAGCTTACAATTAAGTCCAAGTACACGTGCAGATACACATATTCGAAAACTCCGAAGTAAAATAATACCAACGTCTTTAAAGTTACGCCAAAAACAAAAGTGTATCAGGAGACAATGAGCATTTTTTGTTTCGGTATATGACCATAGGAAGCTTCTCAGTAATGGAAAACAAGATTGTACACCACTTGCCCAACGTTCGTTGTATTATCACTCTTCGGTGACGACAAACGTAGAGGTTCCTTCAAAAGCCTCTCTTCAAAGCCTCTATAAAAGTGAAATGATAGGCTGGTTGATTTTAGGTACTGAGTGTCCATTCACGATTTTCGGTTTTCTACAAAACCTTAAACATTCGGTCTGGGTATCTTCGGAAGAGCACAAGTTTCCCGCACTTAATTGCGTCTGGGACATCCAGTCAAGTGGCAGGTATAGCTGGCGACCTTGCGAAATCTTCGGACGAGCTTGCTCCGTGTGACCTACGGAGTACAAACGATCTGTTTACTTGTACCCTCATGAACCCTGGTATTTCAATTTGCGTCACCCACAGAGATGCCACATTTGATAATTACAGACACATTATTTACAAAGTTAAAAAATAGAAACTGAAAATGACTAAACGGACACATTCTCGTTGTGAATTGAGATGAAGTCTTTTGCTGAAGTTCTTCGCATATTACTTCCACAGTGAAGCTGGTGACGGACTGGTACGCGACGGTCTCCAAGGAGCAATCAGATAACATTGCAGGGGCTGCACTGCTTGTGATGATGCTGTTTGGTTTGGTTTGTGCAGCGCCCAACTGCGCCGTTATTAGCGCCCGTACAAAGTCTCAAATTTTTTCGCAGTCCAATTTTTTACACACTCCAATCTAGTCACTGTCACAAATGATGATGATGAAATGATGAGGACAACACAAACACCCAGTCCCCGGGCGAAGAAAATCCCCAACCCGACCGGGAATCGAACCCGGGACCCCGTGATCCAGAGGCAGCAACGCTGGCCACTAGATCACTAGCTGCGGACTGCACTGCTTTTCAAAAGCAGTCATCAGCTTCTATACAACGAGACTACGAGGGTTTTATTGTACAGTAGCTCTTTACTCTCCACTGTCATTTCCCCTTTCTCTGTAATCATCGTCAATCCCGACACCACGTCTCGTGTCCCATTCCACTATCTCTCTCCTTATCCAAACGTCAGTACCTCGTCGTGTGTGCAACACAATTCCTGTTGTAAAACGTAAACTATCACAGCCGGAAATGTCACAATTAATAAAATGTTCCGGGCTATAATGCCGAGGTCGAATGGATTTCACTTTAAAATCCGACGTCTCGTCCCCATTTGTGGAGGACATTTTCAAGGGGGATCGTAACTTTGTTGAATGTCCGATTCGCTTCCTGACAGCAGCGGACGTTGGCAGTCGACAACGGCCAACTGCGCTCGCATATTCAAAACATTTTACGTCACGCCACTGCGCGGAAGTTCAAGGAAGCGGAATTTCGCTGTAGTCAGTAACGAGCCAGGTTGTGAATCGGACATTAAACAAAGCCACGATCCCACTTGTAAATGTCCTCCACAGATGGGGACGAAACGTGAAATCGATTCGACCACAGCATAATAGTCTTGAATATACAATTCCTGTCTGTTACAGTGCCAAAGGTTTCAGCACATTTTCAGTTGCTCATAAAACTCATTCAATCTGTACGAAGCGAATTTAACAATTCGATTTTCCTGAACAGCCGCATTACACATTTATGGTTTCAGCGTGCTCACAATTATCGTGGTACATTTGTGATTTTTCTGTCCTTTCCAGGATGAAGTTATGTACTCTACGAATCATGGATCTAATTCGAGTCTACTTATTTTTGGTGAAAAATTATTTGAAGTGTAGAAATAAAAACTTCAACAGCCAAGATAGCTAATTTAAGCTGTCATCATCGGATCTTAACGCAAACACATCTCCGTCATACGTACAAGACGTTTCAAGACTGACACGTCATTTAAGAGCCATCCATCATGTCCATGCATCACTTTAATGCACGGACCTGGAATGACTTGTCACTACTTGACAAGATATATTGTACGTATGATGGAGATGTATTGAGATGTATTTGCATACGACGCGATGATGGCAACTTAAATTTGCCGAAACCGGTAATTAAAAATAAAATTAGCTATCTTGGCTCTTGAACTTTTTACTTCTGCATTTCACATCACTCTAGATTCCCTCCACTCTTGAACGATGTCAAGCATATGTGAAAAATTGTTTGTATAGGCGTGTGCTATAGTAGTACGTTGACAGAAATGGAGAAACACCTTCACCAATGCTACTAAATTCATGCACCACTATTTGCATGCCTGTGGGATGTGTTGATTAAAATTTCAGCTTATTTTCAGTATTTTAAAAACAAAGAAAGCCATTTCTACAGATGAATAATGTGTTCTGCGTGTCCAGATGAACAGACTTTGATGACGATAACCATCCATCCGAAATTATTTCGAAATAAATTTGCTGGACGCGAATAGGCTGTCTGTGCACCCCTCCTGGATCGACCGATAAGTTCCTAGGTGTTGATTCCTCATAGTTTCGTTCTCACTGGTGCGGGAATACAGAGTAAAAGCTACAAGCATACAGTCATGAAAGTACGAGATTGTCGTATGTGGATGTAGACAGTGTGACATATGGACTTGCGTCTCTTTCCCGTAGGCGTTAACGGACAGCCAACTGGTTAAGGAGACCCCTTGTGACAAGCGGGAAATGCGGGTTCGAGTCCCGGCCCGGCACAAATTTTCATATGGTACCAATGGGTAGTACATCTGTAGCTTATACAGATGAGGCCGAGTTATTGGCATACAGCTAATTTATTTCGAAAAAGGACGAATAATGGCTGAGTCCGCGATGGCTGCTAGGTATGCACAATGTTACTTCAATTTTTCAGATGGATGTCTCAAATTCGCACGCCCAGTGGGCTGTAGTGCAACAAGTGTAGAACGGACGGTAACAGGATGGACTCAGAACAACAGCGTGGCAGGAAGATTTGGCAAGGAGGACTACACCACGAAAAGATCGCAGGATTATCTGATTAGATCTAATGAAAAGATGACCAAAGCTGAAATCCGGGAAGAGATTACTGGTAGAATATCGCTACAAATCGACGGGTACAGATAAGTGAAAGATGGGTTGAGATCTCGAATTTCCATCACGACACAACAAACAAAAAGAGACTTCCATCGTGTAGACTATAGAGCCATATCATCTGGAACATGTGGGGAACTCTGTGGTGTTTAGCGATGAATCTCGCTTCTGTTTATGGCGGCCACACTAGCGCCAACGTTTCCATAGACGATCTATAGTCGAAACGGCATAAGATGATCTCTGACAGTTCGCACCGCTGTTGCCAACTTTCAACTGCAAAGCATAAACGGCTGCAGGCGAAACAGTAGCTACTACAGTGTGTGAAAACGCCGACGCGTTGCTATAGAAACGTTTACAAAATCGCATTACTCTATTGGTTGCGGTAGATGCGAAAATCTGGCATATCAGCCCAGCGCAGTTCTTAGGCATCCACTTACGCCTACACCACTACTGTGAAAGGTCATAGGAAGCAGCGATTCTCGAGATCCATAACGGTCCCTCTCCTGGAGTAATACTGTGGAGACTTATTAGCTAGGACAACAGGCCGCTGTTGAAAGAAGGTTGGGTGCTCGTCAGTATGTGGCAAGAATAGTGAATACTGTTGTCATACCCTTCATGACCATGGCATCAAATGGTATTCCAACGGGATAACCAAGATCCCATGCTGCAGTTCACAAAACAAACGCCTTGAGGAACGGACCCATCCTTGACTGGCCTGCGCGGTTCCCTGACTTGTCAGCCCCAGAACATTTCCGGTATATAGGAAGACATATACTTTCACATCAGCATCCAGATGGCAATGTTCATCAGCTGACTCAGGTAGGGGTTTCAGTCATGACAAGAAATTCCTCAAGACGAATTTCGGCGACTGTTTGCTTCTATGTCAGAACGAATGGAAGAATGTATTCATATCCGTGCAGTCAGACCTTAGACTATAAATGATCATACCCATTTGGACCTCATTCGTCGCGTTTCCGCATTACGATAACGACTGCATTGTTTCCGCGTCCCCCGGCATGCTTTATTCATCTTCCTCTGCTAGTGCTGTCACATTCCGTCCGTGAGTGCTTACTGCGGACTGACGTCGAACATACGCGGTGGTCACATTAATATGTCTAGACCGTGTACATCTGGCTGCTGCTTCATGGTGTAACACTTTTCATTTCCATCGATGTATTTTAAAGTATATTCGTGAGACAAAAATGGTTCAAATGGCTCTGAGCACTATGGGACTTAACTTCTGAGGTCATCAGTTCCCTAGAACTTAGAACTACTTAAACCTAACTAACCTAATGACATCACACACATCCTTGCCCGAGGCAGGATTCGAACCTGCGACCGTAGCGGTCGCGCGGTTCCAGACTGTAGCGCCTAGAACCGCTCGGCCACCCCGGCCGGCTATTCGTGAGACAAAAAGTTGTTACCTCCATACATGTAGCAGTTTGCACCT
The DNA here is from genome assembly GCF_021461385.2 of Schistocerca piceifrons. NCBI lineage: Eukaryota > Metazoa > Arthropoda > Insecta > Orthoptera > Acrididae > Schistocerca > Schistocerca piceifrons. The sequence continues at coordinate 535,078,093 of NC_060138.1, forward strand.
CCAGGAATGATTATAAAATTTCATTTAGTTACTTATCACAGTATACTTTCTTGATGACAATAATGAGCCTGTAAGTATAGAATAAGATGTGTGTAAGTCTTCACAATAATTTATTTATTTTTCTTTCTTTTTTTCTTTTAAGAAAAATGAGCTAAGTTAAGTGTCTATCAGAGTATTTCTCCTTATTTTTATTTATTTCTACTACTTTGCTCAACATCTAGATAACTACACATGCGCGGCAGCTGTAACATCTACGACACTTTGTGGCATATATTAGGTAGCGTTCTGGATGTAGCAGACATCAATGTCCGACAATTCCTTCCGCAACTCCTGCCCCTGTCCGTCAGAATACTTTTCGTGCATTCGTCACATTCGTCTATTTTCCTGTCCAGTCAACATAACTGAATGTTCCTTAACATCCATGTCTCTCATAATCTCTGAGCATCGATCAGACAATGTTACGGTCTTGGCTAAACCGACGGGCAAAATACGAGGGTTGACTGAAAAGTAATGCCTCCACCTTCGTAACTCTTCAGCAGTTGACAGCTTTGGCATCGGCACGTACTGGCATGTTCCATAGCCTCTTCTCTACAGCTCCCGTTGGCGGGAAGCCTTAGCATTGAAAGATTGTGTTGTTACAGTATTGTTACAGCGCAGACGGTAGGTCAGTGCGATTGAAGAAACGCGCAACAATTGAATTCTTGACAGCACAAGGTGTCACCCCAAAGGAGATTCATCCGAGAATGAAAACAGTTCATAGTGATCGTGTTGATGCGAGTACTATCCATCGTTGGGTGGATAAGTTTAAAGATGTTGATGCGGGAACATCTGACCTGCGTGACAAGCAAAGAGTTGGGCGCCCCGTGACAGCAACCACAGAGTTTCACAAGCAAAATGTTGACAGATTGATTCAGGACGATCGTCGTATTACTCAAAGAGAAAATGCAAGCACAAGCGGCATTTCACAAGAACGTGTGGATCACATTATCGCTTCGCTTAGCTACTGGAAGATCTGTGCACGACGCTAACTTTAAATGTGCCAGGAAATCCTCTCGCGTTACGAGAATGAAGGAGACGCCTTTCTCCATTCAATTGTGACAAGATACGAAACGTGGGTACACCATTACGACCCGGAGACTAAACATCAGTCTATGGAATATCGACACAAAGCCTCGCCCCAGAAAAAGAAATTCAAGACGCAGCCCTGAGCTGGAAAAATCGTGGCTACAGTGTTCTGGGACGCAGCTGGTGTTATCCATGTTGATTTCCTTGATCGTGGAACAACAATAAATTCAGAGCGTAATATCACAACGCTGCGAACTCTGAAACGACGGCTAACAAGGATACGAAAGGAAAAGGCAAATGTTTTCCTGCAGCATGACAATGCCAAACTACACACTTAACGTGCCACCACAGCAAAACTTCAGAGACTGAATCTCACCACCGTACGTCATCCTCCATACAGTCGAGATTTAGCACCGTCTGACTTCCATCTGTTCCCAGTAAAGAAAGACGATCTGCGGGGACATCATTATGCTTCTGATGAAGACGTTGAGAGAACTGTGAAACTGTGGTTGAAGTTGGAAACAGTGTCGACTTCTTCCGTGACGGCTTCAAAAAACTTGTTAATCGTTGGCAGAAATTTATCCAATTGGCTGGTGGTTATGTGGAAAAGTGAATATTGGTAATTAAAGATCATATTCTAAGGATTATTTCTGCGTCTGATTTATTAAAATATTCCCATTACTTTTCATTCAACCCTTGTAGTTAACCTGCTTATTCAGCACTCCGATGTTGCCGCTCAGATTCAAAGTATCTGTTACCTCAACAAAAGAAGCAATTTCAATACAAGAAAAAAAACAGAGAATGTTACACAGCCTCCTTTGGTATGTGACCGAGAATGAAGATTCGTGAACGGACGTACGTGAAGACACATTGCGTGTAGGTAGGAGTTAACGTTTTCCTGGAAAGGCAGTCTTGTGGTTTAGCAGTCATCAAACACATCTTACGAGGGTCTTTGACTATGTTTCTTCTTCGTTCAACCGCATAATGACACAGTTCGAAAGACACTCTGAGACGAAGGAGAACGTTGAGAAACAACTTCCAGCGAACAGTGACATCATCAAAACTACAACACCAATAGCATCAAAGTGAAAGAAAAAGAGATATCAGTACGCTTCTTGTAAACTAAATGATTAACTATGAAAAACGCTTTACGAAATGATTTTAAATTCAGCTTGCGAATATACAATAAAGAAACACTGTAGACACAACATACCGCTTACCTAATTTATATTCACCATAACAGTGATTCGTCAAAAATACGAGAACGCTAAACAGGATAAAAATGAGGCTTCTTCAAGTGAGATGAACAACACGTAAGTGGTTTCGCGGAATAATACAGTTTCCGATGTTTGAAGTTATCTGCGAAAGTTCGTCTTACGAGTTTCTGTAAATTAGACACATACTAGTCACCTGAGCAAGGTCCTCAACATGTTGCAGGTGTCAGTGGTGGTCAGAGCAGTGTTCTGTGTAATTCTGAGCGCACTATCTCAGACCTAAGTGAATTCGAACGCGGGAAAATTATTGATGGTCGTATGGTGGGTGCTTCCGTAACCAAGGCAGCCGAAGTATTTGTGTTTCAAAAAAATGTTCAAATGTGTGTGAAATCTTATGGGACTTAACTGCTAAGGTCATCAGTCCCTAAGCTTACACACTACTTAACCTAAATTATCCTAAGGACAAACACAAACACCCATGCCCGAGGGAGGACTCGAACCTCCGCCGGGACCAGCCGCACATTTGTGTTTCAGGAGGCCCCGTATCGAAGAGTACACGGCACACAGGGAAAGCGGAAAAACATCATCCGTTAAGTCACAACGTCAATGAAAGTGCGTGTCAAATAATCGTGACTGACGGTCACGAAGAGGATTGTAATGATAAATAAGAGGAAGTCAGCGGCAAAAGTCATTGCAGAACTGAATGTTGCAGTCACGAACCCTGTCAGCAACAATATTACACGAAGGGAGTTCCAGAAGCAGAGAATTACAGGTAAAACTACTCATCATGATGTAAATTCCTGTAACAGCAAACCGTGTGCCGAAGTTATGAAACCTGGATTATGGAGCAATGAAGAATGTAATTCGTTCGGATGAGTCTTTTTTCACACTGTTTCCAATTTCAGGCGGAGTTTACGTCCCAAATGTGAAACATGGTGGGGATTCGGTGATGCTCCGCCATTGCCGGTCCCAAGCCCGGGGCCCCATCTCGCAAGTCATGGGGAAGGAGGAGGGGGAGGAGTAACAACCTCGTAAAAAAACCTGGGACCATCTGGCTCCGGATGGTAGCACGCAGTTAGGGCCCCTACCTAGGGTTACAGGCGAAGCCCGGCCAACGGTCTCGAAGGCAGAAGAGGAACGTCGCTTCCCAACGGCAGAGAGAGCAGAAGAGCCACTGAAACATATCAGGTAGCGGCTGTACTCTATGTTAGGGGCGGCTACCAAAGGTGTCTGTGTTCCCATGTAACGGGCGGCCTGAACACATCTTCTGGGGCTAACAACTTCAGTCGTATAACTGAACGGACACGAGCCGTCCCATCAAAAAAATATTTTTTTAGCTCATGGAATGGATCGCACTATAGAATCGAGATTACCCCAGGGGGACAACCCCCGTTGACAAGGTCGACGCAAGCAGGCATTCGGATTCTGGGGGACCTGTCAAAAAGCGCATAAGGGAAGAGTCTGAGCTCCCAAGAACCTCAAAGAAGATTAAAACTAAAAAGACTTTCAGAATTGGAACCATAAATGTACAGACAATGATTAAGACTGGTAGACTTAAACAGGTACTAGATGAGATGAAAGAGAGAAGCATTGGAATATTAGCAATGCAAGAAGCAAGATACACTGATGAAGATACTGTGGAGTCAGAAGGCTTAATAATACTGAAGGGGAAACCAAGAGTTAGAGTGGGAAAGGAAAGACATGCACCTAGGTGTTTTAGTACAGGGTTCATAGTAGACAAGAGATACGAGGATGGCATAACTGAAATGAAGAACAGGTCAGAAAGGATATCAACACTTGCATTTCAAGCAGGAAACAAGAAGTATACAATAATAAATGGACATGCACTTACAAATGACAAGAACAGGGAAGGCAAGAAAGTTGCAGATAGTTTCTGGGAAGAGCTAGATGGTGTACTGAAAAACATACCATATAGACATGTAAAGACACACGTAGGAGATTATAATGCACAGATTGGAAGAGAGAAGCAACATAAAGGAGTAGTGGGCGAGTACCCTGAACACCATCGGACAAACAAAAATGGAAAAAGACTAACTGAACTGTGTCGAGAACACAAAATGAGATTGATGAAAACACACATCAGGGCCAAACCGTGTAATAAAAAGACATGGAGAAACCCATGCGCCCGCCTTGGGGAATTCCAAATTGACCACATAGCAATTAGCTGGACAAACGCTAAAGAGATCATGAACATACAGGTCAGGAAGAACACAAGAATAGAATCGGAACACTATCTTACAGAAGTTAAGTGTCTTTGCATTCCAGATAGGGACAGACTACCACAGACGAATAGAAGAACAGAAAACATAAAGGTAGACAGAGACAAATTAAGACACAATCGATCCAGATATGAGGAAGGAACTGAATCATTCAATGAAAGGGACGATATGAAGCGGAATATGGCGAAACAGGCTGAATTATGGGGAAAGGAAGAAAAGAAACGGAAGCACTGGTGGTGAAACAAGGAATGTGAGGAAGCGGTAGAGACACGCAGGAAATCCTGGAGAGCTTGGAGCAGCAAGAAGGACCCGGAAAAATGGGTGTTTCCTTAGGAGCAAGAAAGGAAGCGGCCCGAACAATAAGATGGACCAGAAGACAGAAGATGAAGCAGGAACTGGACGAGATTGAGACCAACTTCAGGAAAAACAACAGCAGACACTTTTTCGGGAAATTCAAAGAGAGTCTGATTGGATACAAGGGTAGAGAACTGTTTATATGAGATAAGAAAGGGGAGCTAGTTGTCAGTGCGAAGGAGAACTGTCGGATTTTTGCAGAGCACTTTCACGACCTGCTGAACTGTGAACCGCCTGAAGAACAGCTGGAACTGGGGACTGACACAGAAGAGAGAGAGCCACACCCTCCAACCAGGGATGAAGTCGCACATGCCATAAGCGATCTACAGAACAATAAGGAAACTGGAGAAGATGGTGTAGCAGCCGAGATGATAAAGTGGGGAGGCAACAAAGCAATAGGCAACATGACCAACATAATTCACCAGATATGGAGAACAAATAAATTGCCAGAAGGGTGGAAGAATGCAATTGTAGAACCAATACATAAGAAGGGGGACAAGAGAGATGCAAACAACTACAGAGGGATATCGCTGCTAGAGGTCGGATATAAGGTGCTGTCAAAACTCTTGCTCAAGAGAGCAAAAGAACAGGTAGAAAGTACTGTTGGCGACTACCAAGCGGGATTCAGGAAGGGAAGGGGTTATATAGAACAGATATTTATCCTGAAGCAACTGACAGAACATAGGACTTTAAAAAACAAAAGGACATAATAACCTTCGTGGACTTCACAAAGGCATATGACTCCATCGGCAGACAGACTCTTGTTAGGATCCTGAAGAACAGAGGACTTGATGGAACTAGACAAGAACTCATAAAAGAAATTCTGACAGACACAAAAGCAAGGGTGAGATTCAGAGAAGCACTGTCAGAAGAATTTGAGATCAAGACTGGTGTTAAACAGGGAGATGGATTGTCACCACTGTTGTTCAGTATAGCACTGGACGAAGTGATCAGGCAGTGGAGAGCAATAAACGAGGAAATGGGAATACCGAAGACCCATGTGTGGAACAAAAAGGACAACAGGGGTCAAGTGGACTGCCTAGCCTTTGCAGACGACATAGCAATAGTGATAGAGACGGAAGAAGACGCAAAAACACAGCTCGACAACTTAAGTAAGGTAGCTAGAAAGATGGGACTGAGGATAACATATAACAAGACAAAGACATTAAATACCACTGCAGACTGGGAAACACCGGAAGGCACTGTGTAAATGGTGTACAAATTTAAATACCTGGGAGAGTTTATAACAGGAAGGAACAGGAGCAAGGAGGGAATAACAGAGAGGATAAAGAAGATAACGTCAGCCTTCTGCATGACGAGAGAGATATACAATAAAAAGAATCTACCCACAGAGGCAAAGATAAGCCACTACAAGGCAACGGTGATGAATGCAGTATTATATGCTGCTGAGACGATGACACTAGGAAGAAATGGGGCAGAACAACTAGAGAAAGAAGAGAAAAAATACTGAGAAAAATACTAGGTGCCAGAAGACGTGGAGAGATGTGGATGCGAAGACCTAGGGAAGAATTGCACCGGAACACGAGAACAACATCCGGGGAAATCAGACTCAAAAGGGAAAGGTTTGCTGGACATATAGTTAGGATGAGTATGGACAGAATGACGAAGAGAGTGTGGGAAACAACAGCGAGGACAAGGGGAAAGACAGGAACCAAGTGGGTTGTTGAACTTCGGAAGAACTGGTTGGAATTGGGGATCAAGGTCGAAGGAAAGGAAAATTGGAGGAAGAAATATACACCGACCAGTATGCCGGAGATCAATGACAGAGAAGAATACAGGAAAAGATTAGAGTATCACCAGTGGACCCGAAGTAGAAACGGACATGGAAGATCTCGGAAGAAGAGCGGGAGAGAAGAAGAGAAAGAATGACGAGGTTCTGGGAGAAGAAGAGGAAAATGCAGTCCACGAAGGGGCTACCCGCGGTCCTACAGAGGCCGTAACGCAAGAAGAAGAAGAAGAAGATTTGGTGATGCTCGTACGGTGGGTGCTTCCGTAACGAAGGCAGCCGAAGTGTCTGTGTTTCAGGAGGCACCGTATCGAAGAGCTACACCGCATACAGGGAAAGCGGAAAAGCATCATGCTGTTCCACGCACCCCATGGTTATTCTGCAAGGTCGCATTCTGCCACGGACTGTGTGACCATTTTGGCTGGTCAGGTCCGTCGCATGGTACAACTGTTGTTTCCCTATGGTGATGGTGTGTTGCAAGACGACAGGGCCCTGTGCTAACAGTTCTCATCGCCCAGGACTGGTTTTGTGAGCAGGAGGATGAACTGTCGCATATCATAGTTACCAGATCTCAATGTTATTGAGTCTTTGTGGTCTCCTTTGGAGAGAAGGGAGTCTGATTGCTATCCACTTCTATCATCGTTACCTGAACTTGCCACTATTTTGCAGGAAGAATAGTACAGCATTCCCTTGAAAACCATACGGGACCTGTATTTATCCATTCCAAGACAAGTGGAAGCTGTTTTGAATGCCAATGCTTTTCCTACGCAGTATTAGACATGGTAATGTCTTGTGTTTGTGGTGTTTCCATATTTGTTCAAACCCTGTATATTTTGCTCTTGTTTTGACTGAGACTAGCGGACGAAACCTTGTAGCTTCCTTGCGAAATATTCTAATTCGTTAACAAAATATAAAATGGTAAATTGGTTTAATGAAATGATGTTCATCAATAAAAGCTTAAGATTCGTCAATTTTATTTGCATATATGGTGAAAAAATGTGAGCGCGCCTCTCTTTATGTCCGTTATATTAGACGGCTACCACGAGGAGACAAACTAGGTTTGACTTTCCTCATTTATTTTGAGTAAAGTGAAAATGAGACGGCGGCAGATATGAAATTGCTTAAGTGAGAGCAAAAAAAAAAAAAAAGGAAATTTATGACAAGTACCTATGGGACCAAACTGCTGAGGTCATCGGACCCTAGGCTTACACACTACTTAATCATCTAACTTAAACTAACTTACACTAAGGACAACACACATACGCATACCCAAGGGAGGACTCGAACCTCCGACGGGGGGAGCCGCGCGAACCGTGGCAAGCGCCCAAGACCGCACGGCTACCCCGCGCGCGCCAAAGTGAGAGCGTAATCGATAATATGGCTTACTTTATGCGAACAAAATTAGACGAAAAGGATACCTAAATGCACAAAGCTAAACACAAAGAGTAATGTCGCTTCCAGGGGAAGTATGATATATTACAAAGAGACCCTTTCCTATAAGAACCAATTGTTTTATTCTAATATTGATAATAATGCTCTAGAAACCTGCAAACAATAATTGTTAGACAGATGATAACTAATAAATCCTAATAAAAACGTATCATCGAAAAGGTTTCCACAGTTTCATTATTTCTTAAGTATAACAACGCTTATTATTACTGCAAAGCTTATTACTAAAGAGAAGTATCTCATGCAGTTATGTTTAAATTTGTTATGGTTGGCGAAAAGGTTAATACAGAAATCAACAGCCCCAGTTAACTGCCAATCGCTTTCCGAGAGAAAGAGAGAGAGAGAGAGAAAGAAAGAAAAATTTAGGGCCGACAAATGTAGCTCCAGTCTTCAAAATTCGGCGAGCGGCACGTACGCTCTCTCCGCAAGGCTACAGCAAACATTACCCTCGCCCTGCTGGCCCGTTTTGCTACACTATCTCTCGCCAGCGGCAATAGCTCTTACGAAAACTGTTTTCAGCGCCGTTTATTGTAATAAGAATTTCTCCGAGGTGTTTGACGCACTTTCAGGCACCTTCGTTGCGAGGAAGACATTACTGAAAGCAGAAAATATTTCAAGGACTTGTGAAAACGCGCCGGTGGCGGCGTTAACGAGTTGATGGCTGTGCGCGGCATTTATACGTCGCCAGTTGGCCAATGTTAATAGCAGCCGGGAGCCCGCACTAAACGAAGCGCGTGAAGCAAGCCAGACCGCAGCGGCGGCGGCGGCGCTCTTGCAACTGAAGCGGGCGGCTCTCTGCGGCGCCGTCTGTGAAGTAACTATGGGTGCTTAACGTCGGCCGGGTAACGCCCGCTGACACAAATGCTGACTGCCTGCAACCACATACTTCATCTGACTACGTTTTTATTAGATATTCCTCGCTCGGTATTGGGTATACGAGTGGCTACTTACAAAGGAACCATCTCAAGCAGCTGAAGAAAAGTGAAATACTGTAAACAATTACTCGGGTTAATGCGGACTGGAATCTGCACGGATAACCGAAAAACAGGTATAATTTTTGATCATAGTATGAAGGCTTTCACGACCGGATGACATATCTTCTGGTAAACCTTCCGAAATGTAAGGTCGTGGTCCATGAAACTCTTTAGCTCCTAACGTTTCGTCCAGAGTTGCGCTGGACATCTTCAGAGGGGTGTTTCTCCTCCTACTACTAGGCAAGACTCAACGGAGGAGAAACACCCCTCTGAAGATGTCCAGCGCAACTCTGGACGAAACGTTAGGAGCTGAAGAGTTTCATGGACCACGACCTTACATCCCGGAAGGTTTACCAGAAGATAGGTATAATTTTTACTATTAAATACACATATTTCATCCCAAACTGCGTCCACCTAACCACGAACTTGCAACCTGGAAAGAGAATAGTTACGAGTTATTGCGAGCTTTTGACGAAAAGAGCATACTCAATCTGCTAGCCGATGAAGAAAATGCAGCCGTTCTATTTAAGGTCGTGCTTTATGAACAGAAGATACATGGCCTACTAGATTCAAAGACGTACTAAAAGATAAACTCCGACCCGATGCAGGAAATAACGTGGAATAATCCGTTAATAAAGGCGTCGTTTCTCTCCGCGGACGTACACGGGAACCTGCCCTCAAGAGGACGTCGTTATCAGGAGAAAGAACACTGACGTTCTACGGATCGGAGCGTTGAATATCAGATCCCTTAATAGGGCAGGTAGGTTAGAAACTTTAAAAAGGGAGATGGATAGGTTTAAGTTAGATATAGTGGGAATTAGTGAAGTTCGGTGGCAGGAGAAACAAGAATTTTGGTCAGGTGAATACAGGGTTATAAATACAAAATCAAATAGGGGTAATCCAGGAGTAGGTTTAAGACACACAGCCCACACCTACTACAGTAGTACAAGTTTATATGCCAACTAGCTCTGCAGATGATGAAGAAATTGATGACATATATGATGAGATAAAAGAAATTATTCAGGTAGTGAAGGGAGACGAAAATTTAATAGTCATGGGTGACTGGAACTCCGCGCGACTGCTACGGTCGCAGGTTCGAATCCTGCCTCGGGCATGGATGTGTGTGATGTCCTTAGGTTAGTTAGGTTTAAGTAGTTCTAAGTTCTAGGGGACTGATGACCACAGATGTTAAGTCCCATAGTGCTCAGAGCCATTTGAACCATTTGACTGGAATTCGAGAGTCGGAAAAGGGAGAGAAGGAAACATAGTAGGTGAATATGGATTGGGAGTAAGAAATGAAAGAGGAAGCCGTCTGGTAGAATTTTGCGCAGAGCATAACTTAATCATAGCTAACACTTGGTTCAAGAATCATGAAAGAAGGTTGTATAGCTGGAAGAATCCTGGAGACACTAGAAGGTATCAGATAGATTATATAATGGTAAGACAGAGATTTAGGAACCAGTTTTGGAATTGTAAGACATTTCCAGGGGCAGACTCTGATCACAATCTATTGGTTATGAACTGTAGATTAAAACTGAAGAAACAGCAAGAAGACGGGAATTTGAGGAGATGAGACCTGGATAAACTGACTAAACCAGAAGTTGTACAGAGTTTCAGGGAGAGCATAAGGGAAAAATTGACAGGAATGGGGGAAAGAAATACAGGAAAATTAAAGAGACCTTTGGAAAAAAGAGAACCATTTGCATGAATATCAAGAGCTCAGATGGAAACCCAGTCCTAAGCAAAGAAGGGAAAGCAGAAAGGTGGAAGGAGTATATAGAGGGTCTATACAAGGGTTACGTACTTGAGGACAATATTATGGAAATGGAAGAGGATGTAGATGAAGATGAAATTGGCGATACGATACTGCGTGAAGAGTTTGACAGAGCTCTGAAAGACCCGAGTCGAAACAAGGCCGCGGGAGTAGACAACACTCCATTAGAACTACTGACGGCCTTGGGAGAACCAGTCATGACAAAACTCGACCATCTGGTGTGCAAGATGTGTGAGACAGGCGAAATACCCTCAGACTTCAAGAAGAATATAATAATTCCAATCCCAAAAAAAGCAGGTGTTGACAGATGTGAAAATTACCGAACTATCAGTTTAATAACTCACAGCTGCAAAATACTAACACGAATTCTTTACAGACGAATGGAAAAACTGGTAGAAGCCGACCTCGGGGAAGATCAGTTTGGATTCCGTAGAAATATTGGAACCCGTGAGGCAATACTGACTTTACGACTTATCTTTGAAGAAAGATTAACGAAAGGCAAACCTACGTTTCTAGCATTTGTAGACTTAGAGAAAGCTTTTGACAATATTGACTGGAATACTCTCTTTCAAATTCAAAAGGTGGCAGGGGTAAGATACAGGGAGCGAAAGGCTATTTACAATTTGTACAGAAACCAGATGGCACTTATAAGAGTCGAGGGGCATGAAAGGGAAGCAGTGGTTGGAAAGGGAGTGAGACAGGGTTGTAGCCTCTCCCCGATGTTATTCAATCTGTATATCGAGCAGTAAAGGAAACAAAAGAAAAATTCGGAGTAGGTATTAAAATCCATGGAGAAGTAATAAAAACTTTGAGGTTCGCCGATGACATTGTAATTCTGTCAGAGACAGCAAAGGACTTGGACGAGCAGTTGAACGGAATGGGCATTGTCTTGAGAGGAGGATATAAGATGAACATCAACAAAAGCAAAACGAGGATAATGGAATGTAGTCGAATTAAGTCGGGTTATGCTGAGGAAATTAGATTAGGAAATGAGACACTTGCAGTACTGAAGGAGTTTTGCTATTTGGGGAGCTAAATAACTGATGATGGTCGAAGTAGAGAGGATATAAAATGTAGACGCAATGGCAAGAAAAGCGTTTCTGAAGAAGAGAAAGTTGTTAACATCCAGTACTGATTTAAGTGTCAGGAAGTCGTTCCTGAAAGTATTTGTATGGAAGTGAAACATGGACGATAGATAGTTTGGACAAGAAGAGAATAGAAGCTTCCGAAATGCGGTGCTAGAGAAGAATGCTGAAGATTAGATGGGTAGATCACATAACTAATGAGGAGATATTGAATAGAATTGGGTTGGTTGGTTGGTTGGTTGGTTTGGGGAAGGAGACCAGACAGCGAGGTCATCGGTCTCATCGGATTAGGGAAGGACGGGGAAGGAAGTCGGCCGTGCCCTTTGAAAGGAACCATCCCGGCATTTGCCTGGAGCGATTTAGGGAAATCACGGAAAACCTAAATCAGGATGGCCGGACGCGGGATTGAACCGTCGTCCTCCCGAATGCGAGTCCAGTGTCTAACCACTGCGCCACCTCGCTCGGTGAATAGAATTGGGGAGAGGCGGAGTTTGTGGCACACCTTGACATGAAGAAGGGACGGGTTGGTAGGACATGTTCTGAGGCATCAAGGGATCACAAATTTAGCAATGGAGGGCAGCGTGGAGGGTAAAAATCGTAGAGGGAGACCAAGGGATGAATACACTAAGCAGATTCAGAAGGATGTAGGCTGCAGTAGGTACTGGAAGATGAAGAGGCTTGCACAGGATAGAGGAGCATGGAGAGCTGCATCAAACCAGTCTCAGGACTGAAGACCACAACAACAACCATTTGGCATGTCTGGGTTACCAAAAACCCACGAACATGGCGTACCATTAAGAACGAGCATAAGTGCTCATGGCTTACCGACGTATTAACTGATGAAACACTTGGGCGCTCTGCTTCAGTCGCATGTGGGGAAGAACGACACATACGTAAAGTATTGGGTTCGTGCAGTAGTTCGGAGTGTTATTCCCTAAGTTTAATAAACACAACAGATAGACGTACCAAGGACTTTAGTCATCAATAATATATTCCCCATACCTATTTAAACACTCTCCAAAACGCTGGGGTCACTTTTCGATTCCCCGTCTGTAGAAATTACGTGGTTTTGAAGCGAAGAATTCGTCCAGCCATAACGGAAAAGGTGAAAACTTGAGGGCGCAAGATCAGCTGAATAAGGTGGCTGCTGAATGAGTTCCCTACCCAACTCCTGTACTGTGTTTTTATCAGTCTAGCAGAATGTGGGCGGGGAATAGCATCACTTCACGCAGTCTCGCAGGTCGTTGTTCTTGGACTGCCCTCTGGTCGTTGTTCTTGGACTTCGTTTACAAGACGTCTCAGTTGTTCACAATAAATGTCAGTAACGATGGTTACAAGCCGGGGAAGGAATTCGTAGTACAACACACCGTCGCTATTCCATCAGATGCATAACATTATCTTTTGTGGATGTGCGCAGGACTTTTTACGGGGACTTGCTGCTTTGTTTGGGCTCGACTATTCCTTTATTTACCTTATCTACATCTACATTAACATTCATACTACGCAAGCCACCTGACGGTGTGTGGCGGAGGGTACCTTGAGTACCTCTATCGGTTCTCCCTTCTATTCCACTCTCGTATTGTTCATGGAAAGAAAGATTGTCGATATGGCTCTGTGTGAGCTCTAATCTCTCTGATTTTATTCTTATGGTCTCTTCGCGAGATATACGTAGGAGGGACTCCTCGGTACAGGTATGTTCTCGAAACGTCAACAAAAGCCGGTACCGAGCTAATGAGCGTCTCTCTTGCAGAGTCTTCCACTGGAGTTTATCTATCATCTCCGTAACGCTTTCGAGATTACTAAATGATCCTGTAACGAAGCGCGCTGCTCTCCGTTGGATCTTCTCTATCTCTTTTATCAACCTTATCTGGTACGGATACCACACCGGTGAGCAGTATTCAAGTAATGGGCGAACAAATGTACTGTAACCTACTTCCTTTGTTTTCGGATTGCATTTCCTTAGGATTCGTCCAATGAATCTCAGTCTGGCATCTGCTTTACCGACAATTAATTTTATATGGTCATTCCATTTTAAATCACTCCTAATGCCTACTCCCAGATAATTTATGGAATTAACTGCTTCCAGTTGCTGACCTGCTATATTGTAGCTAAATGATAAAGGATCTTTCTTTCTATGTATTCGCAGCACATTACACTCGTCTACATTGAGATTCTATTACCATTCTCTGCACCATGCGTCAATTCGTTGCAGATCCTCCTGCATTTCAGTACAATTTTCCATTGTTACAACCTCTCGATACACTACAGCATGATCCGCAAAAAGCCTCAGTGAATGGCTCTGAGCACTATGGCACTCAACTGCTGAGGTCATTAGTCCCCTAGAACTTAGAACTAGTTAAACCTAACTAACCTAAGGACATCACACACACCCATGCCCGAGGCAGGATTCGAACCTGCGACCGTAGCGGTCTCGCGGTTCCAGACTGCAGCGCCAGAACCGCGCGGCCACTTCGGCCGGCCTGCCTCAGTGAACTTCCGATGTTATCCACAAGGTCATTTATATATAGTGTGAATAGCACCGGTCCTACGACACTCCCCTGCGGCACACCTGAAATCACTCTTACTTCGAAAGACTTCTCTCCATTGAGAATGACATGCTGCGTTCTGTTATATGGGAACCCGCGTCTATGGCCCTCTGAGTCTCGTGGACGAATAGCGCGAGCTGGGTTTCACACGACCGTCTTTTTCGAAACCCACGCTGATTCCTACAGAGTAGATTTCTAGCCCCCAAAAAGTCATTATACTCGAACATAATACGTGTTCCAAAATTCTACAACTGATCGACGTTAGAGATATACGTCTATAGTTCTGTACATCTGTTCGAAGTACCTTCTTGAAAAAGGGGATGACCTGTGCCCTTTTCCAATCTTTTGGAACGCTACGCCCTTCTAGAGACCTATGGTACACCGCTGCAAGAAGGGGGGCAAGTTCTTTCGCGTACTCTGTGTAAAATCGAACTGGTATCCCATCAGGTCCAGAGGTCTTTCCTCTTTTGAACGATTTTAATTGTTTTTCTATCCCTCTGTCATGTATTTCGATACCTACAATTTTGTCATCTGTGCGACAATATAGAGAAGGAACTACAGCGCAGTCTTCCTCTGTGTAACAGCTTTGGAAAAAGACATTTAGTATTTCGGCCTTTAGTCTGCCATCCTCTGTTTCAGTACCATTTTGGTCACAGAGTGTCCGGACATTTTGTTTTGATCCATCTACCGCTTTGACATAAGACCAAAATTTCTCAGGATTTTCTGCCAAGTCAGTGCATAGAACTTTACTTTCGAATTCGTTGAACACCTCTCATATAGCCCTCCTCACACTACATTTCGCTTCGTGTAATTTTTGTTTGTCTGCAAGGCTTTGGCTATGTATATGTTTGCTGTGAAGTTCTCTGTGCTTCCGTAGCAGTTTTCTAACTTGGTTGTTGTACCAAGGTGGCTCTTTTCCATCTCTTAGCATAAAGACACAATTTCTCGTCACCAGTAACGATACAAGATAGGAATGGTCGGTGTTGTTCACGAGCCAGTTGATGACGAGCTGCCAGAGATGCACATATGGCCACCTGCTGATTTTTGTGATTTTGGCTAGGAGCATGCAGTACCCATATACCAGATTTTTGCAACTCCCCATTGCATGCAGCTGTCGCAAGATGGTGATCACAGTTCATCACATTTGCTAGTTCTCCAGTACACTGACGTGAACCATTGTGGGGTAATGCATTTAAACAATTAATATGGTGTTAAAAGCTAAAGTGGATTCCCAGGGGACGGCCAGGGCTTGCCAAAAGCACATGGGCACCTGGTGCGGGTTTTTGTTCCGAAAGAAGAAGTCTGCCACACTGTGTGATGAGGAGACCGTCATGTTGCTTTTAATGAGCGACTGCTGTTCACTTGCCGCATGTAGATGGTTGTGTAACTGACAAGGGGAGGCCAAGAAGTTGGGATAACGGATTTACTTCTAACTTCGTACGCCTTTAGTAGTTCATTAAAACGACATAGTGTGCGACTGGTAAGTTGCACTACTCTGGCAACTCCGAGAAATTCGCAAGAGAAGTTTTACGCGTCTGTTGTGTAACTGGTGTATGTGTGCGTAGGTGCGGGTAGTATAAAGTCATTGCGGTCAAGTAGTCAGCGTTTGCGCTTTGCAATAGGGTCGTGGAGGAGGAGGCGACGAGTCGAGTTCCGCTAACACTTTTTGTTAATCTATATGGTTCTCGTCACTAGTCACATAATTTAATTTATATGGCATTTGAGAGGTAATATAGTGAAAGAATAAACCACGTGCATTTTCATGAAGTTGTAGTGAATTTCATGTTATGTGACTATTTACTATTTGTAATTAGATTTTCAAGGACGAGGGACAGGCTTGGAAAGCCCGTCAGACCTCAATAAATAAATTACGCCAATGACGATATTCACAAGCAGTAGTATAGTAACTCACAGTGCGACAGACCACAAGAGTAACGTATAATTACTCGTCGGGTGTACCCTCGACATCTCACGTTGCAGGATTCTATTTGTCATACAGACATGAAAAACACAAATTAAAACTTCATGCAAATGTAAGACGTCTTTTTTTCATTATATTACCTCTCAAGTGTCATATAAATTAAATCGTGCGACCAGTGATGAAAAAAAAAATATTTATTAAAAATTAGTATTAGTGGGATTTGAACCGTCACGTCCCTGTTGCAAAGCGTGACCGATACCCGCTTTTTTTATCTCATTTCGTTCGTTATTGGTCGTTGTATTTGTTCGGGGCGGACGTCTAATGGCGTTTGTTCAAGTTCGTCGCTGATCCATTAACTCGGTTTTTTTTTATTATTATTACAGAGGGCAGCTAAGACACTGGCCAAGCACGGTGAGCTACCGTGCCGGCATCGCTTGACCACATTCACTTCTTACTGCCGGCATCTTCGCACGGACACACCAGTTACATAATAGACGCGTAAACTTCTCTTGCGATTTCCTCAGAATTTCTAGAGCAGTGCACCTTACCACATGCACACTACGTTGTTTTAGTGGCCTACTAGAGGTGTACAAAGTCAGAAGTAAATCCGTGATCACAACTTCGTGGCCTCCCCTTGTGAGATATAGCTGGAATGGTAATCAGAGCCTTCAGAGAAAACCAATTTCAAAGAGAAAAATCATAGTTACAGCGATGAAAAGCTCTAAAATATGAGAAAACCATGGCGCCCTACTGGCTTTTAATTTTAGGATAACTAAACAGAGGACACTATTGTAAGTAGCTTTTGTGTCAACGGATTCTGCTGCTGTGGTAGAGGAACCTTCAATCAGACAGGAAACCAATTAGAGAACACGCATGCACCTTCATTAAGGAAGTATACTTAACTTGGTAAGCAACAAGATGCAAGAATCGTGTTGCGTGATACGATTCGTAACACACTCGAATCTGATCTGTACAGGGTGGCTACTCGAACATGAAGAAAGATATCCCCGAGAATTTCGGGTATTTCCAGGTAAGTATTACAAATTTACGGGTGAATATATTCATTTCTTTCTCATATATCATCACTACAGAAATTAATAAGAAATGGTCATCGCCTAAAAGGAAAAGAACTTCACAGAATAAAAAAATGTTTGAAGTGTTTTGTACAACAAGCGAAAAAATAACAGGGATCAGCTCTGTACACAAGAAACAAAGCGACATATAAACATGCGCTAGTGTCGTGTAGCGGTGAGCCGGTGACATGTATTAGCCACCTGAAAAACTGTTTCGCCTCTGGTGGTCTGCACAGGCTTCGAATCTCGAATTTAATGAATTATCTAGAGAAAAAAATCAGTCTACAAATCAGCACGGATGCAGAAAGCATCTCTAATTCTCCAAATATCTCGCCTTTTTCACACATGATATCTTGTAGTGAGTGGGGAAAGACCAACGTGAAGATTCTATCATACGGAATTTGTTTCCAAATATGTGACTGGCTCAAAGGCCTTCTAATTGACAGAATCCAGAACGTTTTCCTGCAGGGCGAGTAATCATCATAGAGAAAGGTGAAACATCAGGAGTACCACTTGGAAACGTGATAGCACGGCTCCTGTCTACCATGCACATAAACGACCAGTTGGTTAGGGTGGACCTTAACCTGACACTGTTTGCTGAGGAGCCTGTTCTGTATGGGAAAGTTTAGTCATTGAGTAACTGAAGGGGGATTCCGAATAAGTTAGAATTTCTATTGCTTGCTATAACTGGCTGTTTGCTTTAAATATAGATAAATGTAAGTAAATAAGGCTGGGTATGAGAAACACTCACAAAATGTGAAAAGATGGAGCCTGTGGTATGCTGCTTGACTCAAGTCACGACGATTAAATATCTTCTTTCACTTGTGCCTTGTCCCACAGTGCGTAGGGTCGGCATGGTTACAATCCGATTTTGCATGTTAATTAGAAGTGGTGGCCCGATGCCCTTCCTGCCGCCACCCCGTAACCCCCAAGACGGAATCAGCAACCCCGTAACCCCCAAGACGGAATCAGTGTATCCCAGCTGTCTGCGTCTAGTGTAAACCATGAAATAGTGTAAACGTGTTTCAAATGCCTGCGAGTCGCGTAACTGAGGTGGGACGTGGGGACTAACCCGGTATTCACCTAGTGGGATGTGGAAAACCGCCTAAAAACCACATCCAGGCTAGCTGGCACACCGTCCCTCGCCGTTAATCAGCTGGGCGAATTCGATCCGGGGCCGGCGCGCTTACCCGAGTCCAGGAAGCAGCGCATTAGCACTCTCGACTAACCTGGCGGGTCACGACGATTAAGTATCTAGACGGAATACATTTTTCTCATAGCGGGTACCACAGCAATGAATTTATTAAAAGACGGTGGCATTTTCCACTTTTCCTGTGTTAATTTTAATTATTCACAACTAGATTGTCATTTGATTTTATGGTTCTATACAAAATAAAGTACATTATATTACCTCCACGAATAGTAATGTAATGATGCGAAACGTATTTTAAGCCCGCCCGGCTAGCCGTGAGATCTAACGCACTGCTTCCCGAGCGGGAAGGCGTGCCGCTCCCCGGCACGAATCCACGCGGCGGATTAGTGTCGAGGTTCGGTGTGCTGGCCAGCCTGTGGATGGTTTTGAAGGCGGTTTTCCATCTACCTCGGCGAATGCGGGCTGGTTCCCCTCATTCCGCTTCAGTTACACTTTGTCGGCGATTGCTGCGCAAACACTGTCTCCACGTACGCGTACACCATCACTACTCTACCACGCAAACATTTGGGGTTACACTCGTCTGGTGTGAGACATTTCTGGGGGGGGGGGGTCCACTGGGGGTGTTCAGCACAATAACCCTGGCTTCGGTGTGGGGGCGGCGCTGGGGTGAGTGGACTGCTGTATCCTGTTACGGGGTTGTGAACCCCAGAGGGGGGTTGTGAACCACAGAGGGCTATGGCAGGGACGAAGCCTCTCCGTCGTTTCTAGATACCCAGATCAATACAACAATACAATACAGACGTATTTTAAATACATTTACCTGCAATAGAAAACTATGCCTTACATACTGAAATGTCAGTGTTCTGAAATCCTCATTTTCTATTCGTTTTTTATTCACAAATGGTGTCTTGTTTGTTTGACAGCTTGGTAGTTTGACATTGAAATAAGGTATTATATCGATCGAAAAGGTAAAGCTAAGCATGGAATAAATGGATTAATAATTTCAAATACTGTGACTATATATTTATGTGTGTAGTTGACGAAAGTTATAAAAGTAAAAAATAAAGTAGTATGAAAAATAAAACAAAAAATAAATAAATAAATAAATACTGAAATATATGGTGAGGTGATATTACATTCTATATTTCAATTTTTGTATAGATGTTTTCTGATTAGTCGTAAGCAGAATGTAACTGAAGACATCAAGGAACTTTCTGTTCTGAACATCTGTTTATTCACTAAGAAGTGTATCAGGTTAGCTTTTTAAAAAACCGAAAATTTCAATTTTTTTAAGATATTTATTTGCTTCCCTTCCTTAGCATAATTCAGAATTTGGATGTTTTCGTTAATGTTTTTGGATGTTTGTTTGTTGTTTTGTACAGAACTACAAAATCGTTTGAGAATGGCATAGAAGGCTGAAACTAGTTGTGAATAAGTAACATCAATACAGTAAAAGTGGAAAATGACACCATTTCCCAACCTAGACCTAACGTTGCGAAAAGACGTGAAATGGAACGAACATATAAAGTCGGTTGCATGGAAGGCAATGGCCCGGCTACAGTTCATTGAGCCACGTTTGGAATAGTATAGTGAATCTACACCGATGGAAGGAAACATTTTAACCACGGCACACCGCCAGATTCAGTGTCACCTGGTAACGTTGCGGGCGCGTCACTCGGTAAGGAATGTATGTAAGCAGACCAGACGCGAATGGGGAAACATTCTAGCGACAATACTGGCCACAAATAGGGAAATCCACTGATATAAACGACTCTGAAAAGGGCAAATTGTTATCGTCCAATGCCTGGGAACGAGCATCTCGCAAAGGATAAAGATGGTCGTATGAAAGTAGACCGTATTCCATGCGAACGGCGATACATGCATCGCACCACGGTAGTGGCAGTATTATGCCACGATAAACATTCACCTGGGCTTCCATGAGACCTGTGGTTGTAATCGAAGGCACTAGCAGCTGTGGACTGTGTGAACATTATTGGCTCTGAGCACTGTGGGACTTAACAGCTGTGGTCATCAGTCCCCTAGAACTTAGAACTACTTAAACCTAACTAACCTAAGGACATCACACACACATCCATGCCCGAGGCAGGATTCGAACATTATTGCGGACCCCCTGCATCCAGTAGTGCTTGATATCTTCCCAGACGGTGATTGCATATTCCAGCAGGATAACTGTTCGTATCACACCGCCAGAATAATGGCACAGTGGTTTGAGCAGCAGGGTAGTGAACTCTTGCTGATTTCTTGACCAACAAATTCGCGTGATGCGAATCTAGGGGAGCACATCGTAAGGCAATCGGGTGCCAGTTCCGCGCCCAGAAAGCACCGGCCAGTAATTTGCTGCAATTCTGTGACCTGTGTGCAGGCGTGCCACATACGTCCTGAAGCCTAAAAAAGACTTGTCGAACCCAAATCACGCATAATCGAGGCTGTATTGCGTTCCAGATGTGGACCAAACGATGTTAATCATGCGGTCGTACTGTTTTCGCTCATTAGTGTAGAAAGAAGACCATGTGAACAACGTTTCTGTGTCTCATTTTTAGGCACTGCTAATGCAGAATGGAAGACATCGAAGCAAGTCAGAGGCATGCTGCTAGATTTGCTACCGGGTGGATGGACAACTTGACGGAAACGCTCTGGGAATCCTTTGAGGGAAGGTCGCTATCTTTTGGCGAAACGCTATTCAAGTGGATTGGAGATCCTCACAAGATACTGTATAAAAGCTTCTGCTGCCTTGAATGTCCTTATCGCATAAGGACTGTAAGGTTAGGTGGGGTATGTGAGGGCTCATACCGAGCCATAAAGACAATTATTTTCCTAATACTAAATTACAGTGCGTGTGTTCTTCTAATGTACTTTGAAATGTCCTACAGACATGCATGCATGTCTGAAGTAACAGGCACAGCAGCGATCGAAAGCCATATGAAATTCGAGAATCATATTCGCATTTGCGAAGAAGGTTAAACATTGGCTGTACTATGCATTAGTGACAATGAAATTTTGTGCCGGGCTGGGACTTGAACCCGGGTCTTCCGCTTGACGCGAGCGGTCGACTCGTTCGCCTCGCCAACCGAGCACGTTCCCCGGACCGATCCAAACTTCCATATGCCACCGCTTTTGTGTACACCCTACACTCGCAAGAATACTGTGGTACGGGAAGAAACGTATGAGTAATGTCAAAGTTATTAAGCATGAAATACTAAACTCTAGAGCCCGTGTTGTTCTAATGTACTTTGGAATGTCCTTTAGATACGAATGCAGGTCTGATCCCCACTTTCGTATTACGAATGCAACAGGAAAGAGAAATACTTAACAGAAGCACTGCCATCCTTATGAAGCTAGTCCACTGCCTTTCCGCTACGCCATTTCCTTGGTTTCACACACAATTTACACAACATTCTTTCAGTAAAATTGCAATTGTCAGTATCAGTTATTCACTTACGTGATAAATAATAGTACATAGTACTGATGAGTATTTTCCAGAGGCGTGCGTGCGCCAAGAAATTAGAATGTTAGCAACAAGATATGACAACAAAACGAGCTGTCTTTCAACATAGAATTGTTGTTGCTGCTTAAGGAGCCCAATGTTGGCACCTGCAGGACCGCAAGTAAAATAATTGCAGCTAAATAGTCCGCAGACTAATTCGGCCTTAGGGAAGTAAGAAGCTCAGGCGTACTAAGGAGCGGATGTTACTGATGTCACACATCTGTCTGTTCTGCTATCCAGAGACATTTACGTTAACAGCGTTGCAGCTGCCGAACACTGTTAGTATAAAAGGTTATACGCTATATCGTAACAATATTTTGCCGTCGTCGCTTAGGTAAATCAGTTCAGACCTCGACGATTCTAATACACCGATTCTTTCATAAAAGACTCAAAGAGCAATAAATATACAAAAATGTTTGTTGTCGCTTGTGATGGATTTATCAAAAAAGAAGTTATTTTATACCGTATAATATTACACGAAGAATAAATGAACTAATAAGCACTATGGCTTCCTATTTAAAAAATATAATCTTCTGGTTAGAGAAGTTTTATTTGCCTAGATCACAGTCATTGCAGCTATAGATGACTAGTTTCGGCAAAGTTTAATTGCCATCTTCAGATAACATTTATACATTAAACACTGTGCCATTCTATGAACACGTAGGAACTCAACTTGCAAAGTGGTTCAAACGGCTCTGAGCAACTATGCGATTTAATTTCTGAGGTCATCAGTCGCCTAGAACTTAGAACTAATTAAACCTAACTAACCTAAGGCCATCACACACGTCCATGCCCGAGGCGGGATTCGAACCTGCAACCGTAGCGGTCGCTCGGCTCCAGACTGTAGCGCCTAGAACCGCACGGCCACTCAGACCGGCGGCCGGCACTCGACTTGCAGGAACATGCACCAGTGCAGCGTCATATTTCAAGTAATAAAAACATAATTGTGGTAAACAAACACGAAAGTTGCTAATAAAATACTTTTCGTACGTAAGTACTGTTTGAACTGTCCGTGTTGACATGTAACAGCACACTCTAGTGCAATTTTTGTGTGGTATAAGTAACTGAGGAACGTATCGTGTTATCTCCTTGTTTGAAGCCGTCCATAACTTTTGCTGTTGTTATTACCTCTAAGTTGCTTTATAGTGTCGAATGAAGCATTTATTTCGAAAAAAAAGCTATGTCACACAGAAAAATGAGTTCTTTCAATTTTTTTTAGCAATACTGCCGGGCGGCTTAAAATTCGAGAAATATATGTTGAAGATCGAGTCTTACTTTCTCAAAAGCTGCATTGGAATCAATATCGTTTTGTGTAAGGAAGAAGACCTATATCCTGACCCCGAAAGGAACTGTGAGCAGTCTCCATTACCGTTACTGGCAGTTTTCCAGTGAAGGACTTCCTCTTGCGGTTGCACGCTGTGTCAAATGCGTAACAGCATAATGTGGCTGAGACTGCCGCATGTAAAGTGACTGTTGTGTATGCTTCATTGTGGATGCAAATGAAGGAGGAAGAAAGAAGATTACAGTTTAATGTACCATCGACAACGAGGTCATTACAGACGGACCATAAGCTCCAATGCAAAAGGATGCGAAAGGATATCGACCATGCCCTTCCAAATGAACCAGCTTGGCGTTTGCTTTAAGTGCTTTAGGGATAACACACAAACCTTACAGCTAGATAGCCGAACGATGATTTGAATCGTCGTCCTCCCGAATGCAACTCAGGTGCATGTAAATGAAAGGGAGCGACAACATGAAACCAGAGACAGAATGTAGTTCACTTCTGTCAGAATGAATTTAAAGCTGCTTGATATGCCTTCGGTGGGTATCCCTGAAACATGTAGAACGCTGCAGAATTATTCTTAGAGTTGATCGCAAACTTATCGTTGTTGAGGAAGGCCACAAGCAGAAAATTTGGTGGCAGTGTGGCTGCTTAAGTTGTGACTGCTCAAAATTGTACCATAAAGCTGAGAGCTGCGATTTCCCCTTAAAAGGTTAGGGAACGCACTACACCCCAAACGCGATTACCAGTTGCCAACTGAGCGCAGACTGAATTCCTTTCTTGGAGGGCGGAAGACGACAGATGAATTTACTGCAGAGGGCGCTGCAATACTAGTCTCAAACGTCAACGAAGCTTCTAATAGCCAAAACTATTAATTTATTGGTGATCAGCTGTAGAAGCATTTTAGAGTGAGATATAGTTATGAAAAACAATGTTACATAATACTAGTTCCGTAAATGAGCTAAAACATCGAACTAATAACAGTGACATGTGTGAGTGATGTATTTACCGAAATCGTAGCCTATATAGAACGTGGGTAAAATAATTATCTGCATTGAATTATCAAGGATAAGCTACAACGTTAGTACGGTGTTTCGACTAATTGACAACCTCTTTCGCAGTAATAACTTGAAGCTGCAGAAAAATGATCACTTTACTAGAATGTACACTGATGAACCAAACCATGATGACCACCTGCTTAACAGCTTCTTTTTCCGTCTTTGGAACGAAATAAGTTACTGATTCTACGTTCATGACTCCGACAGTTTGTTGGTAAGTTTCATGGAGGTATATGGCATTAGATGTCTACACCCAGGTCATGTAATTCTTGTAAATAAAGGGCCGCTGACTAGCGTATGCGGTGATGGTGTCCGATAGCGAGCCACATGGGTTCCATAGGATTAACATCAGGCGAATTTGGTCGTCGAGACATCAACGTGAGTTCACTGCCATGCTCTTCAAACCACTGTAATGCGGTTCTGGCTCCGAGACACGGACAATTATGCTGCTGAAAGCTGACGTCTCCGTAGGGAAAGATATCAAGCATGAAGGGACGAAGGTGGTTCGCAGCTGTAAGTGTGGCTTCGATTACTGCCACAGGTCCCATGGAAGCGCAGCAGAATGTCTCCCATAGCACAATACTGATCCCACCAGTCAGCGTTCGTGGCGCACTGCACGTTTCGAGCCGCCTTCACCTTGACGACGGCATTTGTGGAGACGACCATTGACCTAGTGTTGCAAAAATGTGATTCACCCCAACAGCCGGCATGTTTCCACTGATCGACGGTCGAATCGTCGAATCCCGACGGTCTTGTGTCCACTGCAATCGTAACTGACCACGTCGTTTGGTCAACATGTGAACACGTAGGGATGGTCTACTGCTAAACTCCACATTCAACAACGAACGACGAACGGTGTACTCCGAAACACATGTG
The DNA here is from genome assembly GCF_021461385.2 of Schistocerca piceifrons. NCBI lineage: Eukaryota > Metazoa > Arthropoda > Insecta > Orthoptera > Acrididae > Schistocerca > Schistocerca piceifrons. The sequence continues at coordinate 535,103,409 of NC_060138.1, forward strand.
CCTGAACCAGCATTGTGCCCTTGCGGCAGAGATGGGACAGATCACCTACTTTACAGAGCAGACAAGCCTCCGAACACACGTTCTGTGAAGGGTCTTGGACGTCCAACCATTTGGCGCCTAGTAGTAGTTTCACTGACTTCTAACCCCCTATCTTCGCTAGGGTGATCTCCAGTCTGTGTCCGCTCCGTTTACATACTTTTGTTACCGCATCACGTGCCCACAACGCTAACAGGCGGCTCCAACGTCGCGGCTGGCAGTGCTCATAATGTTCTGGCTCATCAGTGTGTGCCATTCTTTAATCACACGTTTATCGCTGTATCTTGTGTCACATGTTAACAGCACATAGATCGACATCATAAGAGGTGATTACAGGTATATAGGATGCCAAAAACTTTAAATTCAAAATTCTGAAGAGGACATACGATCCTCGTCTAAGAACTTTGATGATGATGATGATGATGTTTGGTTTGTGGGGCGCTCAACTGCGCGGTTATCAGTGCCCGTATAAATTCCCAACCTTTGCTCACTCCAATCACGCCACTTTCATGAATGTTGATGGAATGATGAGGACAACACAAACATCCAGTCATCTCGATGCCGGTGAATATCCCTGACCCCGCCGGGAATCGAACCCGGGGCCCCGTGCTCGGGAAGCGAGAACGCGACCGTGAGATCACGTGCTGCGGACTCCGAACTTTGAGGTACAGAATCAGTCCTCGGAAATGAACATATTACTCCGTACCAGGTACTGAGTGCGTTTGAAACATATGTTTGTGTACTGTTTTTATCTCATAACAAACAATTGCATCTCGGAAGTCTCACTAAATTTTCCTCTATGTGACTACAGACGTCGTTGGTATAGGAAACACAGCAAGAAACTACAGAAGAACTGCTTGATACTCTTTTAACTGACTATATCAGGCTCGTCCAAACTGTGCCCCCAGAGTGCTAGCGACCGCGATCGCCCGACGCCAGCGCCCAGGGCGAATTCGTATGTTGTTGCAGTGGCCGAGCCGTGTCGCTTAGCTGACCTTGCGGTCAGCCCGCCGCGACTCGCCATGCCGCTGTACGGGCGCTTCGTACGCAAGACAGGCAGATGCGCCAGCACCGGTCAAAATCATTCATACGACACAAAACCGTCAGTCAACAGTCGTAAGGCTACAGTGGATCGAGATACATGGTCAAAAGCAGTAGACAAACAAAAGAAAGGAGGAGCGGCGTGTCCGCACTATTTAAATCCGAGTGAGAAATTAATTTCTTTTGTACTGTTGTCGAAAATCATGCCAATTGTTTAGTATGTCATCGGAACCTCATGTATTTAAACAAGTACTCCATTGAACGGCAATTTAATACCCGTCACAGTTAAAGGCGCTACAGTCTGGAACCGCGCGGCCGCTACGGTCGCAGGTTCGAATCCTGCCTCGGGCATGGATATTTGTGATGTCCTTAGGTTAGTTAGGTTTAAGTAGTTCTAAGTTCTAGGGGACTGATGACCTTAGAAGTTAAGTCCCATAGTGCTCAGAGCCATTTGAACCAATACCCGTCACAAAGATCAGTTCAAAATTTGTTGTAAGAGGGACGCCAGTCAAGGCTTGAACAACTGAAAGAAAATTTCAAGCATCGTTACAGGTAAGTAAGTGTTTCCTTTCGTATGACTCCTTATTATTGATAAACTTGATAAATACAACTATATATTTTATAATCGGATATGTCACTTAGCAATGTGCCAGTTATCGGATATCAGATTGTAAGCGACAAGAAACCTTCTTTTCGGTTGATTTTTATATATGGGTCGCATTAAATCGCGTCGCATGGACATAAGAAAAAGTTTCAGGTGGGTTATTTCTTGCCACTTTCTGAAAAGCCGCCACAAACGCTCTCTAGGACAGCAAAGTGTCATTAGGTGTTACTCTTTGTTTTTGTGTATTTGTGTTTTGATGGGTGCGAAAACATATGTTGTAGTTTGATCTATGTTTTCAATTAATTAAAACGCAAATATTCCAGTATATAAAAATTTATTTTACGACCACATTTAGCTGTCCTTGTTAGCGTTTATGACCACTTTTCAGAGGAACTGGGGAAAACACACCTAAAAACCAATCTTTTTTGTTAGTTTTTTATTTGGGTTTCAATTAATCAAACAATTCATTGTTAAAATGGTAAGTGTTTTAAAAAAAGGATTGTAAAATATTAATTGTAAAGTTTTTTCCCTTTTTTTCGTTGGCAGGAGCAGGAAACAGGTGGGCAAAGTTTGCGCGGAAGTTACAAATGCTGCCTGAGAATTGCGAAAGCAGCCGGCCGGTGTGGCCGTGCGGTTCTAAGCGCGTCAGTTTGGAACCGCGTGACCGCTACGGTCGCAGGTTCGAATCCTGCCTCGGGCATGGATGTGTGTGACGTCCTTAGGTTAGTTAGGTTTGAGTAGTTCTAAGTTCTAGGGGACTGATGACCTCAGTAGTTAAGTCCCATAGTGCTCAGAGCCATTTTGAAATTGCGAAAGCAGGGAAATCCTTTGCAGCTGGGAATCTCATCAAGGATAGCCTGGTCGAGTCGGCGGCTTAAATTTGTGCAGCAAACCTCACGGAAAATTTTGAAAAAATAGCTCTTCGCCTCAAACGGTTGCTCGCCGAGTCGAAGAAATGGCCTCAGATGTGGAGCAGCAATTAATGGAGGGAGCGGCGAACTTCTATCGCGTTTGACGAGCCCACGGATGTTGCGGACGTACCTCACATGGTCATAATCGTTCGGGATGTCAACGACAATATGCGTCTCACGGAAGAATTTCTCGATCTTATACCATTAAAAGACACAACCACCGGTTTGAATATTTTTCTAGCCGTGAAAAACGTGTCCAGGGTAATGGGTCTAAGATGGGAATGCCTGACCAGTGTAACATTGGATGGAGCCCGAATTTGGCCTTTTTGAGTGACCTAACTGGTCATTAAAATTCATTTGAACGTTTCACTCCAAAGCGAAAATCACTCTGGTGTTGACTTATTGCACAAGATTGAAGCATTCGAAAAGAAGGTTACTTTTTGGGAAAAACAGTTGCGCGAGGAGAACTGTGGACACTTCCCTGCATTATACGGCGTTAATGATGTCCATTTTTCAGATTATGTTCAAATCATTTGCGAATTACAGAAAAAGTTTGAAAACAGATTTTTGGACATAAGTGAGCTTCAATATATATTTATTCGCCCGTTTTCCCATTGGACAGAGGACGTCTTACAAGTGTTTCAATAGAGCTGATTGACCTGGAGTGGGATATCCGCCTGAAGGAGCGCTTTCTCATATGTAAAAATTTGGATGACTTTTACAGCTGTTTTCCACGAGAGAAGTATCCTCTTTTGCACAAGCATGCGGCCAAAGTTCTCTAAATGTTTGGTTCCACGTATATTTGGGAGCGCTTTTCTCCCTTTTAAAGGTTGCTAAAACTAAGAACCGTTCACTACTTAGCGATAAAAATTTGAATAATTCTTGGAGGTTAGCAGTCTCCCGGAATATTGTACTAAACCTGGACAAAATCAGTTTCCCGAAAAAGAAAAAGGTGTAAAATGTTGTCTTCTTTAACAATGTTGACTGTAAGGATTAGAGGCCTTTATAACCTTAATTCTATTTTTAATACAAAGGGCGTTCAACAAGTTTTGCACAGTCGTCTCTAACTTTATTTATTGCAGGAGGAGAATGAAATTTTTATGAACATACTTATAACATTTAACTATACACTGAGTGCACTCAATGTAGCCTCCATCAACTGTGATGCATATGGCCCAACGTTCTTTCCATGATGTAAATGCACTTTGGTAAAATTCTGGGGATTGACTTTTACACCATAGCTTGACACAGGAAATAAGGTCTTCCTCACTATCAAATGTCTTACCGTGCAGGTGGTCCTTCAGACGACCAAAGAGGTAAAAATCAGACGGAGCCAAGTCCGGAATGTAGGGAGGATGAGGAAGAACTTTCCAACCAATTTTCCTGATTTTCTCCTGCGTCATAAGGGCTGCATGGCGTTTGGCATTGTCATGGTGTAGTCTGATGAGCTGACCCTGAAGCTGTGGTCTGTGGGTCTTGATGGCACGTCGCAGCTTGTCCAGTGACAAACAGTAACAGTCCCGGTTAAATGTGGAGCCCGGTTCCAAAAAGTCAATGTAAATGACACCAAATGATCCCAGAAGAAGGAGGCCATCATCTTTCGGCCTGATGTTTGTGAAAGTCTTGGTTTCTTCTTCCGAGGGGAACCCGGATGACGTCACTCCATGGATTGGGTTTTGCTCTCAGGTTCGGACAAAAACAACCACGTTTCATCCTGGGTAATGACGCCGTCAAAACACTGTTTCCAGTCTTCAGTAAAGGTCTTGGTGAGACCCTCTTTCTCTTGTCAATAACCTAGGCACCCAACATTCAAAGATTTTTCTGTACCCTAGTGGCTGTACCACTGATATCACACTACCCAATAACAAATGAGTCATTTCAGCAAGCTGTCGTGTCGTCACAGATCTGTCATTTTGGGTGATTTGATCAATGGTCTCCTTATTCACATCACTGACTGCCATCGATGGTCTACCGCATCATGGATTGTCCAGTACAGAGAAATCACCTTCTTTAAACCTCTGCAACCACCGCTGGATACTGCTGCGATCCACTGTGTCCTCCCCATAAACAGGGGCAACTGCCTGTGAATCGATGTGGCAGAGTCATCGTTGGTCTTGAAGAGGAACTCCATCACGAACGCTGTCGCAACCTGACATCTATTTCACGGTCCATTATGGCTCACCTGTAAATAAAATGGCTCTGAGCACTATGGGAATTAACATCTGAGGTCATCAGTCCAATAGACTTAGAACCTGCGACCGTAGCAGCAGCGCGGTTCCGGGCTCAAGCACATAGAACCGCTCGGCCACAACGGCCAGATGTAAATAAAAGGAAATACTTTTATACACCAACTTATAGCTAAATGTTCCAAGTATATTCACAAAAAATTTCATTCTCCTCCTGCAAAAAATAAAAAATCAGAGACGACTGTGCAAAACTTTTTGAACGCCCTTTGTAAGTTTTCAAACTTGGTCAATTAAAATTATTGCGCACAAAAACAGCAAACTAAGGATTCGACACCTAAACTCTGAAAAGCGATACAAAATGCTGTAGCACGAAGTACAACAAAAAATATTTACTTGTAACTAGTAACAGTAAGAATGGGACTCCATATCCCTTACGCAAAATTATTTCTAAAATAGAACATCTATGACACTAGTTCATTTAAGAAATTGATATATCTTACAGAAGACGCCTGCTGTACATATTACGAGTGTGCATGTGCAATACTAATAGAATCAACCTTTGCGTCAGAAAACTACTAAGTTGTTCTTCGATTCTTGTTTCGGATATTCTTTTCTGAAGCTTTGTGTAGTAATTCTGCCACACTAACACTAATTGTTGCCTAAACATTAAATTGTTTGCTTGTTTTAACGCTCATCGACCACTTTTTCAGAGCTGCGCTTCCTCTGTTATTTTGTTTACGTTGGATCTGACCGCTGGACACTCCAGCGCGGAACAGTGCTGTGCGATCTCTCTCGCTCCTATGCCGACGTCGGCCGGGCTGTTCTAGGCGCTACAGATTGGAACCGCGCGACCGCTACGGTCGAAGGTTCGAATCCTGCCTCGGGCATGGATGTGTGTGCTGTTCTTAGATTAGTTAGGTTCAAGTAGTTCTAAGTTCTAGGGAACTGATGACCTTAGAAGTTGAGTCCCATAGTGCTCAGAGCCATTTTTTTTCCTATGCCGACACTAGCGACACACGGTCGCGTACTAGGCGCTGAATTACACAGCCCTGCGCCCGCCGGGGGCAATTCTTGGATGAGCTTGGACTATATCACTACAAAAGACACATGGACGTTTGAGAGAGAGAGAGAGAGAGAGAGAGAGAGAGAGAGAGAGAGAGAGAGAGAGAGAGCAGAAAAGTTTTATGCTTCGTTGTAATGCAGTAACTGAGACTAATAGTCGCCAATTTGAATATTTACAATTCTTACACTTCGCGTATGTTCATGTAAATAAAAACCTAAACACACATTTCCGACGTTTAATTCCCTGTCTCAAAGCACACAATTTAGAATCCTCTACCATCTGTATTATTTTGACCCTAGAGGTTTCGGTTTCGGATTACCTGGTCACTTGTTCACGGTAGTAACATGTCATCCCCACAAAACACACACACACACACACACACACACACACAGCGCCACTTTCTCCCCGCAGTTCACGCACTCAGTTACTAGACACGATGTGCACAATACGACAATAGTATGTAAACATGAACAGCAAGAAGGAATTAGCCCTCTTGGATAGTTCAGGAACATAGCATTTGGGAGCGTGTATTCGCCTAGACATAGATAGATACAATAGTGTATGATGGATAATAGAATATTCATATAAGGTTTTATTTATTTGCTGAGTGCATATGTAACATTCGACACTAAAAGAGCTAGGAAAGACAGCACGACCTGGAGTGCAGACAACTGAGAGGACCACTGACACATTCTACGTACCAAATACATTAGCCGAGCCTGAACACCGGTATTAACATCTGCCACAATGAAAGAGACCGTGTTTTCCGTTCTCCGAGCCCGACGCCAAACGCTGAAATTTGGAGTCACCAGAATGCGGTTGAAGGATTACCCTTCATCACTGGTAAAACCATAACAGTCACGAGCAACAACTATGCCTAGCACTATAAGATTAATTTCTTGAGTTTTTTAACTATTAATTGTAGACCCTTTTTGTTATTTAGTACAATCTTATGGGACGTATAAAAGTGCATACAATTCCAGAAAAGCCGGCCAGGGTGGCCGAGCGGTTCTAGGCGCTACAGTCTGGAACCGCGCGACCGCTATGGTCGCAGGTTCGAATCCTGCCTCGAGCAAGGATGTGTGTGATGTCCTTGGGTTGGTTAGGTTTAAGTAGTTCTAACTTCTACAAGACTGATGACCTCAGAAGTTAAGTCCCATAGCGTTCAGAGCCATTTTTTGAATTCCAGAAATTTCTATTTCCTTGCTCTCGTTGTTAGTGTTCTCTTTAAGGTGGCCATGTTGATTTGCTGCGGATAGGGAACTGTCCGCTAGATGTGCCAGGTACCCGGGAAATAGAATACCCGAAGAGGAGCACCCGACCCAAACTCGACGTCTTCCCCTGGGAGGACGCAGCTCGTAAGCCGAAGAGAGGGAAACGAGTCTAGAGATAATTCAAAAGAATTTTCCCAGGCCAGGAGGCCGAGCCATAACACTTCTGTCACCAGTATAGTTTTGCGCGGCGCCAAAATGAAAAGCATATTACATACCATCTGCAAGAAAAAATTCGAACGGATCCTAAAGAACTTCAGTTTTACATGTTCTCTAAACGACTACAAACGGTATGGTTCCTCATCCATCTCGTTCGGTGACGTCGCTGCGGGGAAAACGTTACCCTCGAACATTTATTCCACGCAATGGAAGATACAAATTTGTAAAACACTGAAGTCGTGTCAAACGTCCGTTAAAAAGTAGTATTAATTGGTGTTTGGACATTCAGGTAGAAACTTTCAGTTTATTCAAACCAAACTCAATTTATTGTCCAATGTGTACTGCACAGATGCCTACAATGAAGCTTTTCTATATGTATCCCTATCTGGACGTTTCACTTCCATTTTATACAATATTCTAAACAAATACTTTCAGAAAAGACTTCCTAAATTTCTATTTAATGTTAAGATCGATCTTCGTCACAAAGTTTTTTCTTGTTCTTACCAGTCTGAATTTTATATCTTCTTTACTTTTGCGATCGTAAGTTAATTTGGTGTTAACATAGGAAATCGGTCCCATCACTTTCAGCTTCTTATTTTCTAATCGAGTTTCCTCGGCATCAACCAACTTAATTCGACTTCATTCCACTATCCTCGTTTTAATTATATATACTGTGTTTTCAAGACCCTCTCCATTCCGTTTAAGTGACCTCCAAGACGTTTGCCGCCTCTGACAGAATTACAAAGTCATCGGCAAACCTTAAAGCTTATCTTTTTCCTCCTGAACTTTGATTCTCATTCCATATTTCTGCTCCGTTCTCTCCACAGAGTACTCAATTTTCAGCTTGAATAACACTGGAGAACAGCTACATCTCTCTCCCTTGTCAATTACTGATTCTCTTCTACATCCTACTATTCTTATAACTGCTATTTTGTTTCCGTACAAGCTGTAGATAACCCTTCGTTCTTTGTATTTCGTCCCTGCTACCTTCAGAACTTCAATGAGTGTATTACAGTCAACATTACGTAGACCTCCCGTTAAACAATGGAACGATAACTTCAGTCTTTCTGGAAGAAAGTACTTGTGGTTATTCCTGGAGGCTGTAGTCAACTTTTAATTTACGCAGTATTGTTTGAGGCACTCACCTACGTATGTTGTAAGCTGTAAACCACATAATGTAATTACAGTATATGGCAGTTTCCGAAGTTACGAGGCTTCAGAACTGATATGCCGAGTATTTTTCTGCAAAGCAGTCGTGCTCGACATTGAAAAATGAATTACTTACAGCGCTCTAAGAACTTTAGTATTCTGTTCTATAATGTTCTATACATTCGGTAGGCTGAAGTCAAACACCACAGCGTAGTTCCAGGAATCACATTTACGACGAGTGATCTAAGCAATGATTGTAATGTTCGTTGCGGTGGCCGAGCGGTTCTAGGCGCTTCAATCTGGAACTGCGCGACTGCTACGGTCGCAGGTTCGAATCCTGCCTCGGGCATGGATGTGTGTGATGTCCTTAGGATAGTTAGGTTTAAGTAGTTCTAAGTTCTAGAGGACTGATGACCACAGCAGTTAAGTCCCATAGTGCTCAGAGCCATTTGAACCACTTTTTGTAATCGGTCCCTAGATTTACACACTACTTAAACTAACTTACGCTAAGAACAACACACACACCCATGCCCGAGGAAGGACTCGAACCTCCGGCGGGAGGGGCCGCGCAATCCGTGGCGCGGCGTCATAGACCACGCGGCCGGGTTCCAGGAATTTATTACCTAGTAGGAATTGAAACGCTGTAACCTGTTACCCGTAATTAATAATTCGCTCCATGCCTAGAGTATTCAATGCCCTCGAGATACCTTTGAGTTAAAATTAGTGGTCGTGATTTAGCAGAGGCTAAGAAAATGTCCGTTCACTTCCAGTCGCTCTCTTCGTCGAGATATTTGCGAGACAACAGCATATTCCGGTGATTGTCAAAAACTTTTATATAACTCTAATTCAGCAGATAACGCATTACAGACAGCTTCTCAGGAAACTTAAACACAGGTGCCGGAAGGTGGCCAACGATGAAGCCGTTGATGAGTCGATCAGAGCGTTGAATCACTGGAATGGACATTAAACGGCTGAAAGATGGGTGTCTCTCCTGAAGCAAAAAAAAAAAAAAATGAATCGCAAAAACAATTCGCCGCGAAAAACGTACATAAGACGAAAGCGGATAGAAATAAAGCAGGATTTCCAGAAAAACAATACCCGAAATTTCTACAAGACAATCCATGAGTATTTATGTTGATATAAATCACCAACATTGTGTTTTCGTCAAATTAATGAAAACCAGAGACGAATAATAAAGGGAATTGCATGACATTATCTGGTTACTGCTATTTGTTTTCTGCCCAATTCTATTCAGTATCTGCTCATTAGTTACGTAATCTACCCATCCAATATTCAGCCTTCTTCTGTAGCACCACATTCCAAAAGCTTCTCTTCTCGTCTAAACTTGATTATCCATGTTTCACTTCCATACGTGACTACTCTCCAAACAAATATTTGAGATAATACTTCATAACACTTAAATCTACATTTTATGTTAACAAATTTCTCTTTTCCAGAAACTTTTTCTTGCCATTGCCGGTCTACATTTTATATCCTCTGTAATTCATCCACTATCAGTAATTTTGCTGCCCAAATAACAAAACTCATCTATTGGTTTAATTGTCTACTTTCCTAATCTACTTCACTCAGCAGTGCCTGATTTAATTAGACTAAATTTCGTTATACTTGCTTTGCTTTTGTTGGTGTTCATCTTATATCCCCTTTCAAGACAGTGTCCATTCAGCTCAACTGCTCTTCCAAGCCCCTGTCTCTAACAGAATTACAATGTCATCGGGAAAAATCTATTTAATATAATAAATTCAAAAAAATGTAGAAACCACTTGGTCAGAAGAAATTAAGTAAGACTTACGAGAAATGAGCGCCATAAAAGATACTATCAAAGAATACAAAGCCACTGCCATTCAAGCTGTGAATCACACATTCGCGGATAGGGTTAAAAAGACCAGTGGAAAACAATGGACGGAGGAACGCAGGAAAAACCACAGAGTATTCGTGTACAGATTTTGGGAAGAGAAGAAGAAAAATGAAGCTATCAGACAAAGCTAACAAGTTCAGGTGCGCTCTTTAACTGGGCCTATCGAAGAAAGAAGTAGAATTCTACAGACAAATATATGGAAGCTACTAAGGTATACTTCTCGAACAAGATTAAGCGCGACAGAATGGCGTCGTAACTTCGTCACTCGACACAGGTCGTGCTCGCGTCGACGGTCCAGCAGAAGAAGTGCGGCCTTGGGCGGGGACCCGTGTGGCGTCCGGCGGCCGGATCCAACGGTTACATTGTTCCTCCCCGCGGCGCGGCGCAATTGAGAAACTGAAGAGCGTTTAGTGCGGCTAAGGAGCCGTCACGCGCTGCAGAAGGATCCCCCGGGGATAAAGCAAAAAGCGCCGTGTGGCGAATGCGAGCTGGAGCTGGAGCTGGAGCTGGAGGTGACGCAAACTGTGGTCCGGCGACCGCGCGGGCCAGGCCGCCGCCACTGGCTTTCCTCGCGCGCCTGAATACCACGCCACGCTACGCAACGCGCAACAGACATTTCGCCGGCAGGTCGCGTGCGGTAGGACGAGGCGTGGCGGGGCACCGCCGGGCGACAGCCGACAGAGGTGACAAGCAGCTGCTTTCGTCGTGCGACGTCTACCAGTCTGACGTGACGCAACCTTGCAAGGCTGCTCACAGAGGGTGCGTCTCGTACTTGCCATTCGCCGCTGACAGCCATAAGAACGGGACATCTCAAACAGAATAAACTCCTCTACGTCAGTCAGCATCGATTCCGAAAATATCTGTAATGTCACGACCGCCTCGGTTTTTCTTACTGCCGGAAAAAAAACGCAGCGCCCACAGGGACAAGGACATTTTATTAGCAACTGATGTGACAGGAGTACATCATTGTAGGAGTATATGACAACAATTTCAGACCAAACGAAACACACTAGTCACAGTAAAGGGTGCCAAAACGATCGCATAAACACACAGTGTACCCCTTCCAGTGCTTCCGGATTTGAGTTTTTTCCCGCAATTTTGGGAAAAGATATTTCTATGGTAGAACTTTTGGGGAAACGATAGTTCCAGGGAAATTTTTGGGAAGGAAAATTTCGGTACCAGGGAAATTGCGGAAGTATTTTATCTGACCAGCCTAACTGCTAATGTTATCTCTGCTACTTTAGTTTAAACAACACATACCTAGTTTTCTAGATATTCACTAAACGTTTAGGTTAAGTAGTGTGTAAGCTTAGGGACTAATGACCTTAGCAGTTAAGTTCCATAAGATTTCACACAGATTTGAACATTTGATCATGCCCCTAAACAACATTTTCTCACTCCTTCACAATGCAAGATGTAGGTTGTGAGGGCAATATTAGCAAATGGCTCAACCGAGGAACAGAAAGTGTTTAAGTGATTCTTGTGTGAGCAATAAAGACCCTAACCTTGGGCGCTGCCGTCCGTAAATTTTACACTGTATGACCGTAAGTTTGCAGGTGTAGAAATTGTCTTGTTTGCTTATAGTACGGTTGTATTTGAAAACTGTTGTAACCTTAATCTAATAGCCTCGAAACTACGAAAATATTTACATGTTATCACCAACTGGTTCAAAATTTGGAACTTCAAAAACAATCCAGGTAAAACTTTCGGAGGGGACCTTGATGGATAACAGGTAATGAAGACTGGGAAAGAGAAAGTGGTATGACTGATTGAGAAGCGAAAGCAGAAAAAACACGTAACTGAGCGAAGTGGCCGTAGAGACTAATTTAAAAAAAATGATGTTCTTCAGCTTTTTCTTAAATGCAATAGGGTACTGAGCTGTGCGCAAGGTGCAGGTTAGCTTCTTCGAGAGGCTGACAGCACAAGCAATGTGGAAGTTTACGAATATTTTCGTTCTGTGGATGGGAATAACTGGGATCTCGATCTACACATTTGCAAGTTACTTACACTTCAAATCAATTGATACACTTCCGACAGTCAGCTAAATTAGCAATGCTTTAAGTATGTAGTAGAGGAACATATTTTTCATTCTCCACACACGTGGTACGTCATACGAAACAAGGTGTCTGTAAAAAGAAACGTAGATACCAAGGACCACGACGAAGCTACTGAAAGTAATAGCCCTAAACAACAGGCTGTTTACGGTAAGTACTGCCATAAACACTGAAAATGATCCGTAGATGAGCGTTTCGACTCTTTTTACACCACGTCTCATCGCCGATAGAAAACCAAGACAACGATGACACACAGTTTAATGTGTTTTCACTTTCAACACTCCTGAGCAGAATGATCTACAGGACATTCACAGTTTCAACATCAGGCCTAAGCTGCACAGAAAATTACGTACGTTGAGTAGCCAACGTCTTCTGTATCTACATTCATACTCTGCAAACCACTGTGAAATCCATGACAGAGGAAACTCTACATTTTACCACGTGTTAAGAGTTTCTTCCACTTCCATTCGCGTACGAAGCGCGAGAAGAATGACCTCCTCAATGTCTCTGTGGACGCTACCATTAGTCTAATCGTGTGTTTGCGATCCTTAGGGAGCGACAAATAGGAGGCCACACTAAATTCCCAGACTCCTCACTTAATCTTCGTTCTTTAAGATTTGCATGGAGACATTCGTGGGGTAATTGAGTCTCTCTTCAAGCCACTGCAACTTCAGTTTTTTTAACATTACCGTGACACTCTGCTGTGAACTAAATAAATCTGCAACCATTTGTGCTGCCGTTCTTTGCACAGTTTCAAATTATCTTGTCAGTCCTATCTAGTATAGGTCCTAAAACGTGGGCAATATTCTACCATGGGTCGCACCAGTGTTTGTTTCGCAGTCTCCTTCATAGTCTGTCAGCTGCTTTACGTACGACTGATCCTGTGTGTTTATTCCATTTTCACATCCTTGCAGATTGTTACACCCAGGTATCTGGCTCTGAGCTCTATAGGACTTAACTGCTGAGGTCATCAGTCCCTAGAACTTAGAGCTACTTAAACCCAATTAACCTAAGGACATCACACACATCCATGCCCGTGGCAGGATTCGAACCTGCGACCGTAGCGGCGCGCGGTTCCAGACTGTAGCGCCTAGAACCGCTGCGCCACATCGGCCGGCCTAGGTATTTGCTTGTTGACTAATTCCAATTGTGACTCATTGATACTGTACGAGTAGTAGTCATACACCTTTTGAAATGTAAAATTTTGCATTTCTGTAAAGCATGTTGTCGGTCTTTGCGCCACTTTGAAGATTCATTATCTTCTTAGTTAATATTTGTGCAGCTTTATTCAGACAGTACCTGTTATAAATTACTGTATCATCTGCGAGAAGTCTGACGTTACTATTAATATTGTCTGCCACGTCATTAATATATAAGACGAAGAGAATAGGTTCCTTTAATCATGAAATACAGACTTACACGACCGGTATTTGGATTATTACTGATACTTGTTTTATGGGCACAAGTCCGTGGTCCAAGGCATAATTCCCTCCCTCAGGTTTCGTCTTCCAATGCTGAAGACATCATCAGCGGGTTTACTGACCTAGAAAGCAGTATGGACGGACAGTGCACAGGGCCACTACTTCGTCTACGTCATAAACTATGATGGCTTCCAGCACCCGTACCAGTATCTCTCGTCGGTCATGACTGCTGCCTAAGATCACGGAGTCGCATCTACGTATGTTATGGGGCGTGTAGTATGGAAGAGTTAGCGCTGTTTGGTTTACCTAACAGTAAGGCCCACAAATTCTCTAATTTCAATTCTTCTTATTTTCTGTTAAGGTTGTTGTTGTGTTTTTGTATTTCTATGACCTGTCTGTAAATCCTAGCAAAGTAATGATTAGATCTTATTAAAACCACAATGTCAGAAAAGAATTTGGTGGTTCCCTAGCTCCAGTGAATGATCTGCTACTGCCGACTTATCTTTCTTGCCCTGGAGACAATTATTGGTCTTGTGCTCCTTAAGGCGAGTGTTATTGTTATTTTTGTACTTCCCATGTACACTTGACAGCAAGTGCAATGGATTTTATATACTCCTGCTATGGCTAGCACCAAGCGTAGGTTCTTTGCAGTGTTCTTTGCAATGTTCAAATATTCGCATACTTCCTAGTTGGTTGGTTGGTTGATTGATTTGGAGGAAGAGCGAAGTCATCGGTCTCATCGGGTTAGGGATGAACAGGGAAGGAAGTCGGCCGTGCCCTTTCAAAGTAACCATCCCGGCATTTGTCTAGAGCCATTTAGGGAAATCATGGTAAACCTTAATCAGGATGGTCGAACGCGGGACTGAACCGTCAACCTTCTAGATGGTTTAAGCATTAAATCAGTATCAAGTTTCCTTAGTACTCTGCTGATGTGATCTGTGTCAGTTTTTGCACATGGAAGGGAAACTTCTCTAGTTAGTTCTTTTTTCATTAGAGGTTCTAGATGATACAGGACGTAGTTCCCAATTTATCTCTTTGTCAGCGTGACCATTTCCTCTGAAGGCTGTTCTTAAATGATTGAGCCCATCCACCAAATACTGCGGTTCACTGGTTCTTTTAGCCCAGTCCACCGTTATTGTGATAACTTTTCTTTTATGCTTGGAATGGGGATTCGAAATCAGTCTTCGATTCGAAATCAATCTTATAATTGTGTAGTCATCTGTAACTTCCTATTCACATCCCCATGTCCATCTACATACAAAAGGACGTTTCAAAGACTTTGCATCAAACTACTACGAATGACAGATCACGTCATAGTGAACAACTTTTGATAGAAACAAAATGTTCGCTGACGCTTCCCGGCATGCTATTAGTATGCCCCTGACAGGCCGCAGGGCATAGGCAAGGTGTGTTGCCTATAATCTAGTCACTGCTCTGCATGAAAGGCACTGGCTCGAGCAAATTTAAAACTCTAAAGTTGCTTCTAAAATATCTTTCTCAACTTAGAAACACGCATTCTTGTGGTTTTCTGGCTGAAAATCACTATCAATTTACTGGGACAGGCAGTATGCAGCACGCCTGGTTAGTATACCCTGCTAGCTCGGTGAAATCTCGTCGTCCCCGGGCCAGTGAGTACTAAAGGACGCTTAGCATCACTGGGAAGTGTACGTGAACATTCTGACTCTAACAAAAGTTGTTATCCTTGACAGCTAGACGTTTGACGCAAAAACTCTGAAACACTCTATATAGTCCACAAGGGATCGTCCAGTGTGATTTTCTATCCCACTCCATTGAGTGTTAAGCGAGAGAAAAATAGCTGTTTATAGAAACTGTTTCAGGAATAATAATAAATATTTTAGGAAGTGATAGTACTGACTAATTCGAATAAAACGTTCCTCATAATGTGTGTACAAACTTTAATGGTTAGCCGGCCGGAGTGGCCAAGCGGTTCTAGGAGCTGCAGTCTGGAACCGCGCGACCGCTGCGGTCGCAGGTTCGAATCCTGCCTCGGGCATGGATGTGTGTGATGTCCTTAGGTTAGTTAGGTTTAAGTAGTTCTAAGTTCTAGGGGACTGATGACCTCAGATGTTAAGTCCCATAGTGCTCAGAGCCATTTTTTAATGGTTACGAAGATATACCTGATGGAATGTAACCCAAACAAATAGAGAAGGTGTTAAGCGAAGGCAAATTATTAAGTTTAAGCTTGATTTTCATAAATTCCACCACTCACTTCAATGCGCTTTCGAATTCTCTTGTCAGCACCATGCGTCGCACTTCTATCGTTGTCTTGGTGTTCTTTTATAACATTCGTAAACCGAACGATCGATTTGTATCTTGCGTTTACTTTTTCTTTGCAGACTTAGCCTTTCAGTTATTCTCAAAGGCAAAAATCGAATTGGCGTTACAGTTTCTGGAGAGCATCGACGACTATAACGTGTAGAGGCCCCACATTTCCCCAAAAGCTGGTTTGAAAATGTGTCTCGACAAAGATATGTGAGTTCTTGTCGGACCAGCTATGTGACTTAAATAGAGAGTTAATTAAAGTGTATTAATAGGATTACTTCCCGATTTGCAATTAGCCAAAGATAAATTCCAATAGTCTACTTTCGTCTTTTCATCGAAGGTGTGGAATCCGCTGCATATGGTAAGGACAGAGGCCGTTCATATATAATGTCCGACATATTCTCGATGTACGTGTAGAATTCTGCGTGTCCTTGTCAAAGGATTACGTTATAGCAACTGAATAATGTATCCTACTTCAGCCACACTCCGTTCATTTGCACGTTCAGATGAAATATGGCTGGGCACTATACTAATCACACACAGTTTAGTGGAAACACAGGTAAGCACTCTTGAACCTAGTACTCAGCGATTCTCTGCATACAGAAGCAGCGATTTCAATATAAAACTCACGTACAGTACAATACGGCAACAAATCACCATTACGATTGAAAAATTCAATTATGTAAACTGAAGTACAACTGCCAACGCAATAGACCTGCTGCAGGGGATCCGGCATCGATTCCCGGTACTGTCAGGGATTTTTTCTTGCTAGGAAGGACTGGATCGGGGTGCACTCAGCCTCGTGATGCCAGTTCAGAAGCTGTCTGATCGAGAGTTAGCGGCTCCCAGGTCGGAAAGTCGACAACGGCCAGGAGTGCGGTGTGCTGACCCCATGCCCCTCCATACCGCATCCGATGATGAATAGCTGAGGATGACACGGATGTCGGTCGACTGTCGCGTGATCTTAGCGACTTGATCGTTGGGTTCCTATTTCCTTATTTTAAAGCACAACCGCACAGCTTGAACTTCAGTCGATGAGTAACCCTATAGTAACTGGAGTAATCAAACGAAAACCTATCTCTGTAACCAACTACACTCCTGGAAATTGAAATAAGAACACCGTGAATTCATTGTCCCAGGAAGGGGAAACTTTATTGACACATTCCTGGGGTCAGATACATCATATGATCACACTGACAGAACCACAGGCACATAGACACAGGCAACAGAGCATGCACAATGTCGGCACTAGTACAGTGTATATTCACCTTTCGCAGCAATGCAGGCTGCTATTCTCCCATGGAGACGATCTTAGAGATGCTGGATGTAGTCCTGTGGAACGGCTTGCCATGCCATTTCCACCTGGCGCCTCAGTTGGACCAGCGTTCGTGCTGGACGTGCAGACCGCGTGAGACGACGCTTCATCCAGTCCCAAACATGCTCAATGGGGGACAGATCCGGAGATCTTGCTGGCCAGGGTAGTTGACTTACACCTTCTAGAGCACGTTGGGTGGCATGGGATACATGCGGACGTGCATTGTCCTGTTGGAACAGCAAGTTCCCTTGCCGGTCTAGGAATGGTAGAACGATGGGTTCGATGACGGTTTGGATGTACCGTGCACTATTCAGTGTCCCCTCGACGATCACCAGTGGTCTACGGCCAGTGTAGGAGATCGCTCCCCACACCATGATGCCGAGTGTTGGCCCTGTGTGCCTCGGTCGTATGCAGTCCTGATTGTGGCGCTCACCTGCACGGCGCCAAACACGCATACGACCATCATTGGCACCAAGGCAGAAGCGACTCTCATCGCTGAAGACGACACGTCTCCATTCGTCCCTCCATTCACGCCTGTCGCGACACCACTGGAGGCGGGCTGCACGATGTTGGGGCGTGAGCGGAAGACAGCCTAACGGTGTGCGGGACCGTAGCCCAGCTTCATGGAGACGGTTGCGAATGGTCCTCGCCGATACCCCAGGAGCAACAGTGTCCCTAATTTGCTGGGAAGTGGCGGTGCGGTCCCCTACGGCACTGCGTAGGATCCTACGGTCTTGGCGTGCATCCGTGCGTCGCTGCGGTCCGGTCCCAGGTCGACGGGCACGTGCACCTTCCGCCGACCACTGGCGACAACATCGATGTACTGTGGAGACCTCACGCCCCACGTGTTGAGCAATTCGGCGGTACGTCCACCCGGCCTTCCGCATGCCCACTATACGCCCTCGCTCAAAGTCCGTCAACTGCACATACGGTTCACGTCCACGCTGTCGCGGCATGCTACCAGTGTTAAAGACTGCGATGGAGCTCCGTATGCCACGGCAAACTGGCTGACACTGACGGGGGCGGTGCACAAATGCTGCGCAGCTAGCGCCATTCGACGGCCAACACCGCGGTTCCTGATGTGTCCGCTGTGCCGTGCGTGTGATCATTGCTTGTACAGCCCTCTCGCAGTGTCCGGAGCAAGTATGGTGGGTCTGACACACCGGTGTCAATGTGTTCTTTTTTCCGTTTCCAGGAGTGTATATCTCAGTGACAATAAAAATTGGACACGTGTTACATGCAATGCAGACCATGACTCATAGTTGTCAGGCCGTATGGCGGACAGCAGTCGGGTTGGTATCCCACTGCTGTGCCGGCCGGCGGACAGCGGTGTGATAACAACATGATTTTCGTCTGCCACAGGGCCCGACACTCAGGAATGAAGCTCTGGGCGGCCATTTCATCTCATAGCAGGACCCTTTTGGTTGTCATTCGCAGCACCCTTACAACTCAGGGATATTATGATATTATACGCCCCGTTTTGTTGCCCTTAATGGAAAGCCATTCCTGGGCTTACATTTCACAAAGCAGAATTTCTACTGCTTGCCTTTGTGCTACCCAAACTCTACCTCGGCCAGCAACGACGCCGGGTCTCTTCCCAATTAAGAACGTTTGGAGCATTATGGGCAGGGGCCTCCAACCAGCTCGAGATTCTGACGACCTAGCGTGCCAATTGGATAAAATTCAGCACCGATATCCACCAGGAGCACATCCAACAATTCTGTCAATCAAAGCCAAATAACTGCTTATAGTTTTTCTTCCTTGCAGTGTATTTTAACGGTATTCTCGTACTGACATCCGACAGCTATATACAGGGTGTTACAAAAAGGTACGGTCAAACTTTCAGGAAACATTCCTCACACACAAAGAAAGAAAATATGTTATGTGGACATGTGTCCGGAAACGCTTACTTTCCATGTTAGAGCTCATTTAATTACTTCTCTTCAAATAACATTAATCATGGAATGGAAACACACAGCAACAGAACCTACCAGCGTGACTTCAAACACTTTGTTACAGGAAATGTTCAAAATGCCCTCCGTTAGCGAGGATACATGCATCCACCCTCCGTCGCATGGAATCCCTGATGCGCTGATGCAGCCCTGGAGAATGCCGTATTGAATCACAGCCGTCCACAATACGAGCACGAAGAGTCTCTACATTTGGTACCGGAGTTGCGTAGACAAGAGCTTTCAAATGCCTCCATAAATGAAAGTCAAGAGGGTTGATGTCAGGAGAGCGTGGAGGCCTTAGAATTGGTCCGCCTCTACCAATCCATCGGTCACCGAATCTGTTGTTGAGAAGCGTACGAACACTTCGACTGAAATGTGCAGGAACTCCATCGTGCATGAACCACATGTTGTGTCGTACTTGTAAAGGCACATGTTCTAGCAGCACAGGTAGAGTATCCCGTATGAAATCATGATAACGTGCTCCATTGAGCGTAGGTGGAAGAATAAACTAAAATGAGCTCTAACATAGAAATTAAGCGTTTCCGGACACATGTCCACATAACATCTTTTCTTTATTTGTGTGTGAGGAATGTTTCCTGAAAGTTTGGCCGTACCTTTTTGTAACACCCTGTATATATGCTTCAAAATCAAAATGAACAAACATAAACAACTGAAAAATGGTTGTGAAACGACGTTGATGATTTTAGACTCACAATCTAATCATGGCAATCAAGGTGAAGAACAAAATATTTCCAGGAAATGTATTTCAGTTTTACAGTGACAGCTTTAAAATAAAAAAAAGAATAGCGCACAATACCGATGTTAATAATTTAACACTGCTACACTGTTTCTTTAATGACAAAGTCACTCGTTTCATTCCTTTACACTGCATCTGTGAATCACAATATAAAAACGTTGAAAGCGAAGAGATCTCTGGTACTAGCTTTAAGTTAGAAACAGTGCACTTTTACACAACGAACAAGGCATGTTAGGAATGTCAAAACAGTATTTCACAAACTCCTTGTCACACTGTACAGCATTTCGCGCTCGGGCACTAAACGACTGCAATGAAGTGGAGCGAGTAATACACGGAGCGCGGTAAGGTTTAAAAGCTGTACTTCCAGAACGTCATAATTCCATACTATGAGCATAATGGCCCAAATTTTCGTACGGTGTCGATTGCTCAGTTTGATATCTTACTAGTGTGGACTTTTTCTCATTAAAATATGAGGCCAAGTTTGTGGTATTTCGTTCTTAGTATTAAAAAGATATACAAGACTCCAAAAGTTCACTGCTAATGTTGTAATAGGATAACATAGTATATATTAGCATTATCTCCCATTTATCGACACTTAAAGAAAACTGTCGATGGTAAAAAAAATATAAATTTTACCCAAGTATTTCTGCAGTCAATTACTATCGACCAGTGACGTTACTTTTGATTGGACAACAGTAGCGTCAGCGAATAAGTCGATAGCGCTGCTGACCTTTCCCAATAAACCGTTTATGAATACAGGGAGCATTAATCAGATCTTACTACGCGCTCTAAGGGCACAGCGGATGTTCCTTCCGTTTGCACCGAAAAATATTCGCCGTCCAGTATAACGAACTGAGCTCCATTAGTCGAGTCAAACGCACGATCGCGAATCACTTATTATTCCACGAAATGGGACAGTATCGATTGCTTTTCAGATATTATCACACGATTACAATCTGTGAAGCAATTACCGAACCGCTAACCCCAAAATCAACTTCAAGAACGAAGGCAGAACGGTTTCCAGTATCCCTCCCCAGCCTGAATAAATAACTACAGTGGGAACTGACAACTGAAGGAGTGTTGCTTTATGCAGAGCAAATTGGAAATTTGTGATAAGGTCTTACGAGACCAATCTGCTGAGGTCATCGGTCCCTAAGCTTACACACTACTTAATCTAACTTAAACTAACTTAAGCTAAGGACAACACACACCCATGCCCGAGGGAGGACTCGAACCTCTGACGGGGGGAGCCGCGCGGGCCGTGACAAGGTGCAATAGACCACACGGCTACCCCGCGCGGCTTTAAGTAGAGCCCATCGGTATTTTGCGCCTCTGCGTGCGCGAGCTACGTTACACCGCAGTCGCAGCCACAGTACTTAGCAGTATTACCTGGGTATGACAGACGTTCACAATTGAAGAATAGATGGAAACTTCAGATAACTGCGATCGAGTGAGATGGCGCAGTGCTCAGCAACACTGGAGTCGCATTCAGGAGGACGAAGGTTCAAATCCGCGTCTAGCCATCCAGACTTGGGTTTTCTGTAATATCCCGAAATCGCTGAAGGCCAACGCCGGGATGGTTCTCTGAAAGAGCACGGCCGACTTCCTTCCGTAATCCGAGCTTGTATTCCGTCTTAACGACCTCATTGTCGACGGGAAGTTCAACCCTAATCTTCCTTCCTTCCTTACTTCAGATAACTGCGATAGAAGCGGAACCTTATGCTAACAGTTTCCACAATCGCGACAGAATAAGTTACAATAGTACATGAGGAGCAAAAGAGGGCAGATCACTGCAACAATGCAAACCGCCGCCTGTGGTTTCTCCGCAAGATCAAGAGTAAAGAAGCGAAATCAAATCTGTAGAATGTTTCCAGGAAAATTATAAAAGATTTGAAATTTGGTAAATATGTACTTCTCGATTCACACATAAGACTAAAAACAAACTATTTCTAATACCTCTGTTCAAAAGAAGGTGCACGTCTTCGGATAATGACAGCCATTGCACTTTAAACGCTACAGTGTTCCTCAGGGAGGGCCCCTGACAGCAGCCGTCGCTTGTGGAGCCAGGGCAAAGTATCTCAGAGCTGTTCGTCCAGTGGACGACTAGTCTTGGCTCAGCAGAATGGGTCCCATCGAAAGAGTGCTGATATTGGACAAAATATACAAGTGACATAGATGTCACAAACGACGCTTTCACGAGAGAATGTTTCATAAACAAGTGTGGTGTTGGAAGATAGACGTCGTTTAACATTATGATCGTTTCTGCAAAGAATTTGATTGGCAGAACTGACAACACAACATAATGACTTCAACTATGGGACACTCTTCAGTGACTAGAGTATGACTGAAAACGTTTGCTTGAGACTTAGCAAAAGAATTTGGGAATGAGGTATAATAGACACTGCTAACAACAATTATAGAGGGATCTCATTGTCACCAGTCACCTATAAGGTATTATCTAAGGCATTATTGAACACAGCCGAAGCTCAATTGGATCCAAAACTTGGAGATTATCAGGGTGGTATTAGAAAAGGACGTTCTTGTGCTGAACAGATCCTTAACTTGAAGTCAGTATTAAGTCAAGTTAAACCAGCGAATAAACAGTACGTAGTTACATTCGTTGACTTCAAGAAAGCATAAGATTCAATCGACAGACATACTTTTATGAGAATTTTGCAGGAAATGGGCCTGGACCAGAAAACCCACAGCCTTATCCAAAAGACCCTGAGTAACACTACATAACGAGTAAAGGTCAGGGAAACACTTTCAGAAAGCTTTGAGATAAAGACAGGAGTTAGACAGGGAGATGGACTTTCACCTCTTCTCTTCAGCTGTGCACTGGACAAGGTAATCAGAGTGTGGTGAAAACAAATGGAAGCACAAAATATACCGAGCGGTATTTACCTGGGACACAAACGGAAGGGACTAGTAGTACACTGTTTAGCTTTCGCAGATGACCTGGCGCTTATAGCAAGCTCAGTGGAGTAGCAGTAAAGCAGCTCACAATATGCTCAAACTCCAGGCTGCCAAGGTCCTACTTCAATTGCCACTAGAAAAGACAAAATACCTCACCAATATCAGTGATACTAAGACAATCAGACCAGGAGCTATACAATCATACCGAGAAAATCACAGATGTAGCCAGGAAGAGACGTCTCGCTTTCTACGGACATGCCACAAGGATGGACCAAACAAGACTGACCAACCGACTTCTCAACTACTGGAAGAGCAGAAAGACCGTGACACGATGGCTGATATAAGTCAAGAAAGACATCCAGGACCTGGCATTAGAAACCGAGCACGAGCACTTCTCAGAAGAATACTAAAAGAAAAGAGGTTTCAGGACAGATCACCCAGTAAAAAGAGCGGCGCTCTTTGGACAAAGGAGAGAAAGGGGAAACGTAGCCAGAGAATGTGGGATTACTGGCCAAACATCAAGTCCCTCTCCAGGCTGAAAAGTTGAATACCGTGGTCCTTAGCTAGCCCATTCGAAAGAAGAAGAAGAAGACACTGCCAACAGACTTGCAGACGCGAATGTCAGGCGGCGTGCCAGTCGTCACGTACCACCTTGGTAGCGAAATGTACTGTGAACCCAAGTAGAACTCAATCTGATAATGTTCTAAGATAATCTCAAAAACATAAACAAGATCTGGGAAAAGTAACATGGAGATAATATTTATATAAATTATTGCTCATCTGTTTACTAATGTTTTATGAGAAAGTTTAATACTCTGAATTTTGTAAAAGTAGAGTCTCTAGGATTATGTCGTACTGCAATGGGGAACAACAATAAAATTTAAGTGTGGCCTAAAGTAGATGATATTGCTTATCGATACTGCACAGTGAAACGAAGAATATGTCCTATCCTCTCGCCCGCTAGTCGCGTGCGACCATTGAGATCTTTAATACCGTTCAGTGTGGCCCTCCTGTACCCAAAGATACCAAAATCGTATGATTGTTGTGGGATCCAGACGAACCCAAGCAAAGGTCGTTTCACACTCGACAGAACGGATTCTAACCGCGCTCACTCGCTTATAATAATGGATCTCGCGCTTTTGTATCTTCTTGCAAGGGGAATCCGCCATCCGTCGCTCTCCGATATAGTCAAAACTTGGTAGATGAAGACACATCCATTTTGACTTAGGTGCCAACACTAAATAGTTTCCGAGAAAATTAAGGTCCAAGTTTCGACACCACTTCATCAGTCCGCTCATGCAACATGTAACCAAGTGAGTTGGTAGTGCAGTGGCTGAGTACAGTTTCGAAAATTTGTATCCCGTGTGCGAATCAAATCTTACGTTGGTTTTTTTCTCTCTTTTGCTGTCGTGGAAGTATGTGACATCAATATTTGTTGTGACATCGTCAAAGACAATGAAGTTCTTAACAAAAGAAGTAAGCGTTTCAAACATTACTAAAAGTAGTTTTTATCATCATAACTGACACCGATTAACACTTTCTAGAAAAGTGTTTTTCTTTGTCTCTAATAAGTCAGTGGCAAATTTGGTCACTGATAAACCAACTGATGGACAGACAACAGCCACAAAATCTGGAGATATGATAAAAGGAACCTATCATTAGTTTTTGAACAAATTTTTGCGACCTTCGTAAAATTGGCGCTGTTTATCTACATTAGGAACTCGAGGGGTGAGCAAAGCGATCACTCGTTATATGATCGGCTGTTTGTCGATGAAATCAAAACACCGACGTTTCCATTAAAAGTAACTCTTCCAAAGTGTACGTCTTTCTGTTAACCCTGCGACATATACTTTTGCTGAAAAGTGAAGAATGGCATTCTCGATTGCAGATGTTCCCTATTCACAACGCAGAGCAAACGGAAATCCGAAGTAGAATTGATGAATTAAAATACACAGCTAGATCAATTATCAATTGCACGCTCTATCTTTCATGTTTCGATATGCGTAGTTTGCCGCGAAATTAACGCCAGGTGGAGAGATTATTAGCTACGTTAACGAGTATGTTTTCCTAATTACTCGTATATGCAAAAAAAGTGACTGTGGTATAAATGCCATTGCACGTTACTCGCGGTGCTACAAATGTTTATACTTTGAATGTTTTTCTGACAGATATCGTCATGCATGCTGAACGCACTGGTTCTCTTGTAGCATGAATGTAAAAAAAGCAGAAACTGAAACAGTAGAAATTACATGTTTTTTATTTTCAATTACCATCAACTGTGCAAAATCATACAAGATTTGTTACTCTAAAATTTACTTTCAATTCGATATGAAATACTCATTTCTTTTGTCATTGTATTTCACGATGTCACAGACAATATTGATGTCGTATACTTCTGCGACAACAAAAGACAGTGTTTGAACACAGAGCGCAAAAATTCAAAGCAGTGCTGCAAACAAAAGCGCCACCAACTCACTGAGATACATGCTCCGTGAGCGTATTGATGAATTGGTGTCGAAACTTTGACCGTCATTTCCTCCGAAAGTTTTTGGTTTAGCACCTAAGCCAAAACAGGCGTCCATTATTTTCACCCTTCTTTCATTTTGCCACGTTTCGACTGTAGCTGAGAGCGATCTATGGCGGATTCGCTTGGTTAGTCTTTATTTTATTAGTTTGCTTTGTTTCCTGACACATCGCAAAACTTCTGTGATGACTTGGATTTTTTTCCCACTGACTACTCTTCAACGAGAAAAGCCAGATGTCTGAAAGCGAAAAATGATTTACGTTTTCAAATATCTGGACAGAGAAAAAGCCTAAGCGTCTAAAAGAAAAATATAAATTGAAGTAATTTTACGTTATGAATGAAACACACACAACAAAACCGACGGAACAGTAAATCAATGAAATAATTTTCATTAGATAACCTTTCCTAACAGTAAAAACTCAACTCTTTTGAATATGAAAAGTACTGTTGTTCTTGACCTTATTTAGTACTTTGAAAGAAAAAAATTACGACAAGGTAAACAAATTCTATGTATTGCCATATCAATATTGTTTCATATATTTTATGTCATATTTTCGCCAGCACAAAAAGGTCGATGTTTTGTTTGAACCGTTTGAGCTATATTTTTCCCGTTATTTTAATTCTCCTCAGTTTCCTATACGAACTTTATCACGGACACCCGTTATGAAGTTTGCTTCGCCCATTAATAAACTTGTATCATTGCTTGTTCTTCAATTCTCATACTATATTCCGACTTTTTGCATCACGGTTTATATCTCATAACCTGACTTTCATCGATCGGTGCTAGGTTAAGCGAAGCGATGTTGTGTTGATATTCCGCTTAGTGCAGAGGTAGCTTACTTTTTTCCCCTTCCCGACCACTTTTGTATCTCTGTCAGTAGCAAACTTTTTAACCGTTCACCGGTTCCACAGTAATGATGATTTAGAAAGAAGGGAACTATCTTTACTTTACAAAATTTATAAAGGAGAATTACAGCAAGTTAAAGCATATAATAATAATAATTACCACATCCTTTGTGTCAAATTTTTATGAGAATCTAATGAAAACCTTTTTAAAATCCCCTACCATCTACCGCCCACAATGAAAGTTGGAATGGCCACTAGTGGGCGGTACGGACCAGTCAGACTACCGCTGGTCTACAGCGAACACATCTTCAACCGACGCTGACGGCGCCTGTCGTACAGTTTCGTTCCGCTGACGTCTAGCGTGAATCGGCCTTAAAAAGCAGTCAGTCAGGGTCTTCCACTGACGAATTCCGACGCGAACTGGTAGAAACTTCTTGTTTTTACACACTGCATAGTACAAAATTTCCACAAACAAACAACATTTTAATGCGGTTTCTGAATGAGAAGCGTTTTACGTAATTTTTCTTAACATGCAGAAAGCACATTGCGCTACTCGTACCTAATTTGTGGGTTGCGCTGCAATGCTGCTCATTAGCACATCCAAACATGTAGCACATTTCATGCCAATTTGATGTTTTTTGCATGCTGCCTTCGAGGTGTTGCAATTTCAGTGGGCAGAACTGAACTTAACGGCAAGTGCTGCACTCCAATGCACGAATTTAATCAAGTAATCACAGCGATGTGATATTGACGGAGGAGGATTTCTTTCCAGATACGATATTTTTAACCAGAATAAACTGCTACATACTTTGTTATCTTATCTGCTTCTCCGCAGGCAGGAGAGGATAGCTTTTTATTTTTGTAACTGGTACGCTTCAGAAACACGAGAAGCAAACATAGTTATTGCCGCGTAACTTAGTGTGTGGTCACTGACAGAACCTACACGTCATCACAAATGTGCGGCACAACAAGAGATGCAATGAAACTCCGAAAGAGTCATAGCTGGTACTGCCCTTTCTTCTTCCAAGGCCCGCGGACATAATCGACAGAGTTTGGATTCAGAGAGTATATTGGTCACCGATGTGGAGATACCCTGAACTTGTAGCATGTTCTACGCCAGCAGAGAAAAGGAAGGTATCTTTCGTGACACAAAGAAATGTGTAATGTATCTCTTACCTATGCTACTGAGATATCAAAAAACCATTTCGTACGACATGGAGATACGTACATCTTATAATGTACACCCTACGCCAACACCTACGATTGTCGGAGGGTACGTAGGTTTCATTCGCGCTCCAAGATCCCTTAAGATGCAAACGAGGTTCCTTGTAAAGCTAGAAACAAAATCGTGAATTGTCAGAGCACAAAATACAGCTCTACTGGGTGTATCATTATGCATTAAGTTCTCCCATATAAGGTCCTCAGGCATCTAAGGTGGTGCCGTTTTGGTTTTGGGACATACACCACACAGCATGGGGGTATAGGAGACACTTCACAACACCACGTAATGGTGGTGTATGGCTGCAGCTGCTGACGAACAACCTTGCCTTTATCGACTCCAAATACGTCCAGTTGCTTGAAAGCGATTCCACTATCGTGTAAAAACTCTCCAGGACACTTCAATGAAATTTTCTGCTTCATTCTGTGACTACCAACGCAATGAACAACCACAAGTTCCAATAGTTTGAACAGTGTCCCACATACCACTAGTAATTCCAGACATCAGTTGTAACGACAATAAATAAGTATTAGTTTAGCCATTCTGACAAGGGAACCTCCCCATCGCACCCCCCTCAGATTTAAAGTTGGCACAGTGGATAGGCCTTGAAAAACTGAAAACAGATCAATCGAGATAACAGGAAGAAGTTGTGTGGAACTATGACAAAATAAGCAAAATATACAAACTGAGTAGTCCATGCGTAACATAGGCAACATTAAGGACAATGAGTGCTCAGGAGAGCCGTGGTCCCGTGGTTAGCGTGAGCGGCTGCGGAACAAGAGGTCCTTGGTTCAAGTCTTCCCTCGAGTGAAAAGTTTAATTTTTTATTTTCAGTTTGTGTGACAAACTCTTATGTTTTTATCACTTTTTTGGGAGTGATTGTCACATCCACAAGAAAACCTACATCGGACAAGGTAGAAGAATCTTTTTACCCATTCGCCAAGTATATAAGTTAGGTGGGTCGACATCATATTCCTGTCATGTGACGCACATGCCGTCACCAGTGTCGTATAGAATATATCAGACGTGTTTTCCTGTGGAGGAATCGGTTGACCTATGACCTTGCGATCAAATGTTTTTGGTTCCCATTGGAGAGGCATGTCCTTTCGTCTACTAATCGCACGGTTTTGCGGTGCGGTCGCAAAACACAGACACTAAACTTATTACAGTGAACAGATCATTACTTTGCGAAAATAAAGAAAGTAAATTTTACACTCGAGGGACGACTTGAACCGAGGACCTCTCGTTTCGCAGCTGCTCACGCTAACCACGGGACCACGGCGCTTCTGGGCTCATGTTATCCTTGATGTTGCCTATCTTTCACATGGACTACTCAGTTTGTATATTTTGCTTATTTTTTTCATAGTTCCACACAACTTCCTGTTTTCTCGATTGATCTGTGTTCAGTTTTTCAAGGCCTATCCACTGTCCCAACTTATAACTAAATGTGAGGGGGGTGCGATGGGGAGGTTCCCTTGTGAGTCTTATTGAATTCCATGGTTGTTTTTCAGATGGGATTGTTGACAGAGAACGCTTCCACATACAAACAGCCTTAAGAAATACTGTTTTACTGCCATTGCCACTTTCGGACCAAATACGCCCATCTTCAGATGGCTGCACTCGTTTATTACAGTATTAGACACGTCAGCAGAATGATGTCTGCTTCTCTTCACTAGAACAAATTACAGGAGCAGACGACATGCCAGCAGAATGTATTGTGTATGTCTGGAATCTGCTCCCAGACACCTTAGCCATTTCAACCAAATTTGGCACAGAAACAGCAGGCCATCCACATATCAGTACTGTAAGGTTTATGTCCTCTTAGCTCAATAAGAGTGGAGATACCGCCAAAACTGTGCCATTCCCAGCCCCTGGCGCATAGGGAGCCAAGCATGACCTGCCAAATCAAGCTGCTTAGCAAGGCAGCCTACATGTCAGGGGCAAGAAATGGTTTTCCATGTCCCAACACACAGATTGTCCTGTATGACTGGTGTATTGTGTAGGAGTAGTATCGACCTGCATTGCTGAACTATACTGCAGGGGTTACACGTGCTGATGAGAATGGCAGGGGACAAGTTTCGATGGATCGAGAAGGGAAGGGACAGAATAAGGAAGAGGAGGAAATGGACAGAGAGAGGATGGAAAGATGCATGAAGCAGGTGAAGGGTTTAGAGGGGTAGTTGGCAGGTGAAAAAGAAAGAGGGGGAGGCAGAGATGCAAAGAGAGAGGCAGAGGAGGATATGGTCAGGGGGAGATGGGGTGGTGGAAATAGACAGAGAGAGAGAGAGAGAGAGAGAGAGAGAGAGAGAGAGAGAGAGGAGGGGATGAAGAGGCAGACAGAGAGAGTGGGGAGGAGGAGACAGATAGAGGTGGGAGATGAGACAGACATGGAGGGGAGGCGTGGGGAGGAGGTGTGATCAGTGTAATTGCCTAACGCATACATGGGCAAAATTATGGGGAAAAGGCTAGTAGTGTAATAAAAAAAAAAGTGTAGCTGTCTCAAGATGAGCATGAAATCCCAAAAGCTTCTTAAAGGTGTTTGTGGCTATGTGCGCTTTCCATTAACAATCCTTAGATAAATAAATGCTCTACTTACCAGCATATGTCTAACCGAGGAGAACAGACCTTTTAGACTTCGCGTTCAAATGTTATATGTCTTTGCATCATGAAAGGTAAGTTGTAACATCCTCCGGAATGGGAATCATGATATACTGATTAATCTCCTTACACGTTTTAATACTGTATTTATCACAAATCGATACAAATGAAATAACACTAAAAATGTGTACAAGATTTTTTTTCTAACTCATTTTATAACAGAATTTTCGAGGTAGTTTTATTTGGAGAAATATAACTATCCCATAAAAAATAAAAAAAATCACGAGATGTTTGGCTTCCAGGCTAATGCAAGCAATTCGATTTGACGCAGCTTCGGAGATTGTGCGTCAATTCACTTGCTTGTTTTACTGAAACAACGAACGTCATATAAATTAAGACAGTTCTTTCTGCATGCTAACATAAAACATGATGGGGCTGCACACATAACAGCTTTCATAATAAATGACAATTCTGTTCGAATGAGGAACGCCAATTCAACACTTTCGTAATGTTAACGGTCGACATCTTGAAACTTCTTGCTTCTCGGTAACTAGTCTTCTTATCCTGTAAGTTTAATCACACAATGCATTTTAGGACAGTTCTCGGAAGCAGCCTGTAAGAGTTAAACGTTAAACTGCCCATGAGTTACGAGAACGGGTTGTGTCAGCGGTGTTAAGAAAGCTGAGAACTGTTGAGAATGCCCGTTAAGCAACACGCAACAAGTACTTACGGATGCTGTAAAAGTGCACACCGTCGCCAGTTAAGCCGTTCGTCTCACAAGGTTGGGTTGATTTGGGGGAGGAGACCAAACTGCGAGGTCATCGGTCTCATCGGATTAGCGAAGGATGGGGAAGGAAGTCGGCCTGCCCTTTAAAAGAAACCATCCCCGCATTTGCCTAAAGCGATTTAGCGAAATAGCCATCTCACAAGGGAAGTACCTCTGCTCGCAAGATTAAAACTGAACTAAAGTTATTTTAAAACACGGTAATCCATCAAGGTAATTTGTCTGTAAAACTCTAGATCTGTGTACAACTGATGTTTGTAGGCTAACGGATCTAAAGGCAGTTACGACCAGCAGTTTCACAAGAGTCATAGCTGAGGCATTGTTTGCCAACAATCTGAACATTTGCTTGAAACTATATGCTGTCTCATCAAAAGTATCCGGACACCTTATGAAATCTGGAATTGACCACCAGATGTCACGAGAGGCGAGTGGCACTATATAAGAACGCGGAGAGTACTGTGTTGTTAGCAGAGAAGCTGTAACAGCAGAATGGTTCCGTCAGGAGAGCTCAGTGACCTCAGTGAAATAGTCAACAGATGTCGCCTGAGTAGCAAATCCATTACGGACATTTCAACCCTCGTAAAGCTGAGCAAGTCGGGTGCTGGTGACGTGATTGTGAAATGGAAACGCGAAGGAACAACCACAGCTAAACCTAGCCTCATGTACTGGCGTACAGGTACCATCACAATTTCCGGAGGTTAGTAATAAAAATCGCTTTGACGCCAGCAGAAGGAATCATTCGTGACTTCCAAAGTTCTGCCAGCGGTACAGCTAGCAGAGTTACTACGCTGGGGGGGGGGGGGGGGGGGTTAAAAATAATGGGGTGCAATGGTCGAGCTACTCTGTGTAAGCCTAGCACTTCTGTAGTCAATGCCAAGCGACGCTGGGTGAGGTGGTGTCACTGGACAGCGGATGACTGGAAACTGATTTCGAGTGATAAATCACGCTATACCCTGTAGCAATCCGATGGAGGAATGCCGGGAGAACGTTGCCTACCATCACGTGTAGTGCCAACTACGGAGTAAGCGGTGACACAGTATGAGGATATATTTCGTGGTTAGGGTGCAGTCACCCTATTTTGCTTAGGACAACACTCAATGTGAAAGGAGATGAACAGATGTTACAGTGATGTGTACTGTGTACGGTTGGACAATAACACGGAGACGATGACTGCTTGTACCTGTGAGGCAATTGGTTGTGGGTAATAACATTCCTGGAATGGTCTGTCCTGCCCAGAGTCTCTACCAAACCCTAGTGGCCATGGAACACCTTTGAGATTAGTTAAAACGTCGAATTCGCTCCAGACCGCAGCGTCCAACATCGTTACCTCCTCTAGCTACGGATCTCGAGGAAGAACTGGCTGACATTCCTCCAGGGACATTCAAACACCACACTGAAAGTGTCCCCAGCAGAGTTCGAGCCGACGTAAAGTTGAAGGGACTTAACACCCCATATTAATGTCCACTGATAGGTGTCTGGATACTTTTTACCGAACAGGAAATGTGTTAACACATGCAGTACTTACAGAGTCATATTTCACAAAACAGAAGATGGTGTGTAATCGTGCGTTCTTCCTTATGTCGGCATAGAAGTGGAAACGTTGAGTTTCACTGAAGTGATTAAAACACAGTGGATTATTTTCTTTTTGGTTTAGTTCACACCCCTGCAGTGTATTGCGAAGGACAACATTTACCGCCTGGGAATACTGTTAAATGTATTTATTCACCACGATCGCGATTTGGCTAGTTATGCCGTATGTTGTCCTTTCTAAAATACTGCTGGACAGTGATCACAAGAAAATAATCGAAGCAGTGCTGCGCCAGGCATTTAAAAAAATTAGGTTGTATCATTTGAACATGGTACAACAGATCAAAATAACGATCGTTGTGAATAAATACATTTAATAAGAGTCAGGATGCGAAACGTTGTCCTGTCTAAAACACACCGCAATGAAACACTATGCACACTAGATAACGGCAACATGAGGACGTGCTACATCATTTTCAGCGTTCCGCACCGCAGTAGCCCAATACGCTTTTACCATAGGAATCACATTAGTAAGAGCTTTGGCACGAGCAGTTCCATTCTGCTGTATTTTAATCACTTCATTCAAATTTCACATAAACTCGGATGCGATAAGGATTGGCATTGTCTACGAAACGTCTCACTATTCAGTGAGTTAGGAAGACAATGGAAAAAGTCATTTACAACGACCGGACCGTGACTCTCCTCTCCTGGCCATTCCTCTATCGAATATGAAGAAAAACACCGATGGTCACACAGTGCTTCGAAGAAACATCGTAATGACGTGGGATATAACTGTTTACAGCCGCATCACGCACGGACTCTCTGTCCATTTCCGTAACGAAAACTACCGCTCTGATTGCACGCGACCGTGAGTCGCCTCACCCTTCTACAGAACAGCACAACAAGCTGGTAATATGACTCTGCGGCGGGAGCTTAGTGTGCGAAAAGGGCGCCCATACTTACGGGCAAGGGGGGACCGCGGCCGCCCCCTAGCCCTCAGGGAAAGGAAAAATATATTGTATTCAGTTTTTTTTCAAGGAAACGGTTTACAAGTCAGCATTACACAGGTTTTTAACATGATCGGAGATGAAAATTTCATCTTTCAAAATATTAAAAAAAAATTCCACTGTCCCAGGCCTAGACACCCTCCAAAACCCTAAAAATTCTCGTAAGGGCGCCCATCGCGATAGTTTTAATTATAGACAAAGTATTGCAGTTCGGGCGGAAAAACAGACTGGCGCGACCTTAATAATATAATCGGATAGCATTCGCTAACCTGCAGCGTTTCAGAATAAAGTAGCGGTATTAGAAGAGAAATATTTCACCAAAAAATATACTCAGTTCTTGTCAGTTGCAACGACCAGAAATAATGCCTCGTACGAACTACGACAATGCCTACCAACAACTTCTCGTTTGCAGACAGACAGACAGTCAGTTGTACAGTTGTTCATTCATTCACAGGTCATTTTACAATGATATTCGACACGTCAGATTAATATTCGAATGAAACCTATTAAAAAATTAATTACTAAAACTAAAACTACTCACAGATCTAATTTCAAAATTAATCATTGACTATGGTAAGGTGGCAGGAGGAACAAGACTTCTGTTCAGGTTGATACAGGGTTATAAATACAAAATCAAATAGGGGTAATGCAGGAGTAGGTTTAATAATGAATTAAAAATAGGAGCGCGGATAAGCTACTATGAACAGCATAGTGAACCCACTATTGTAGCCAAGAGATACACGAAGCCCACGCCTACCACAGTAGTACAAGTTTATAAGCCAACTAGCTCGGGAGATGACGAAGTGATTGAAGAAATGTGTGATGAGATAAAAGAAATCATTCAGACAATGAGGGGAGACGGAATAGTCATGGGGGACTAGAAATCGATAGTAGGGAAAGGAAGAGAAGGAAAAGTAATAGGTGAATAAGGAATTGGAGTAAGGAATGATAATAGGAAGCCGCCTGGTAGACTTTTGCACAGAGCATAACTCAATCATAGCTAACACTTGGTTTGAGAATCATGAAAGGAGGTTGAACACGTGGAAGAGACCTGGAGACGCTGGAAGGTTTCAAACAGATTATACAGGGTGTAACAAAAAGGTACTGCCAAACTTTCAGGAAACATTCCTCACACACAAAGAAAGAAAATATGTTATGTGGACATGTGTCCGGAAACGCTTACGTTCCATGTTAGAGCTCATTTTATTACTTCTCTTCAAATAACATTAATCATGGAATGGAAACACACAGCAACAGAACGTACCAGCGTGACTTCAAACACTTTGTTACAAGAAATGTTCAAAATGTCCTCCGTTAGCGAGGATACATGCATCCACCCTCCGTCGCATGGAATCCCTGATGCGCTGATGCAGCCCTGGAGAATGACGTATTGTATCACAGCCGTCCACAATACCAGCACGAAGAGTCTCTACATTTGGTACCGGAGTTGCGTAGACAAGAGCTTTCAAATGCCCCCATAAATGAAAGTCAAGAGGGTTGAGGTCAGGAGAGCGTGGACGCCATGGAATTGGTCCGCCTCTACCAATCCATCGGTCACCGAATCTGTTGTTGAGAAGCGTACGAACACTTCGACTGAAATGTGCAGGAGCTCCATCGTGCATGAACCACATGTTGTTTCGTACTTGTAAAGGCACATGTTCTAGCAGCACAGGTAGAGCATCCCGTATGAAATCATGATAACGTGCTCCATTGAGCGTAGGTGGAAGAACATGGGGCCCAATCAAGACATCACCAACAATGCCTGCCCAAACGTTCACAGAAAATATGTGTTGATGACGTGATTGCACAATTGCATGTGGATTCTTGTCAGCCCACACATGTTGATTGTGAAAATTTACAATTTGATCACGTTGGAGTACATACTGACGAAACTAAAATGAACTCTAACATGGAAATTAAGCGTTACCGGACACATGTCCACATAACATCTTTTCTTTATTTGTGTATGAGGAATGTTTCCTGAAAGTCTGGCCGTACCATTTTGTAACACCCTGTATAATGGTAAGACAAAGATTTAGGAACCAGGTTTTAAATTGTAAGATTTCCAGGGCAGATGTGGACTCTGACCACAAGTTATTGGTTATGAACTGTAGACTAAAACTGAAGATAATGCAAAAAGGTAGAGAGAGCATTAGGGAACGATTGACAAGAACGGGGAAAAGAAATACAGTAAAAGAAGATGGGTAGCTTTCAGAGATGAAATAGTGAAAGCAGCAGGAGATCAAGTAGGTAAAAAGACGATGGCTAGTAGAAATCCTTGGGTAACAGAAGAGATATTGAATTTAATTGATGAAAGGAGAAAATATAAAAATGCAGTAAATGAAGCAGGCAGAAAGGAATACAAACGTCTCAAAAACGAGGTCGACAAGAAGTGCAAAATGGCTACGCAGGGATGGGTAGAGGTCAAATGTAAGGATGTAGAGGCATATATCACTAGGGGTAAGATAGATACTGCCTATAGGAACATTAAAGAGGCCTTTGGAGAAAAGAGAGCCGGCCGCTGTGACCGAGCGGTTCTAGTCGCTATAGTCCGGAACCGCGCGACCGCTACGGTTGCAGGTTCGAATTCTGCCTCGGGCATCGATGTGTGTGATGTCCTTAGGTTAGTTAGGTTTAAGTAGTACTAAGTCTTGG
The DNA here is from genome assembly GCF_021461385.2 of Schistocerca piceifrons. Lineage (NCBI taxonomy): Eukaryota > Metazoa > Arthropoda > Insecta > Orthoptera > Acrididae > Schistocerca > Schistocerca piceifrons. The sequence goes on from NC_060138.1 coordinate 535,139,563, forward strand.
GGACTGATGACCTCAGATGTTAAGTCCCATAGTGCTCAGAGCCATTTTGCGGTATTGTAATTTCCACAAAGCTTGTGTATAGAGAGACCAGACGTGTACAACATTTCGACAAGAATAATCGTATAGGATTAACAGCACCAGAAGATTATTCCCGACAATACTGTTATCTACAGCGAAGTATCGCCGTCGGACGATCGCAAGCGATTGCCGAAGAGCTTGGAAATAAAATTTTTACTTAAAAATGAATGGCATCTCTAGTTAAATGTGGATGAATGATACCTATACCAAAGTGAGAGAATTCAACGGCATATGATTATCAGATTTGTAGTGAACGCCTTGAACACGTCACATCGTATTTTAGAACCACATCAAACAGCCACGTTAAATGAGAGGAGCATGTAAAATCAGTATTACGGAAAGCGAAAGGAAGACAGATTTGCTGCCAGGGTTGAGAAAAAATTCAGTGCATATGCGAAGGAGCATACAAGAGGTCAGTGCGAGCAATTCTAGAGTACTGCTCCAGTGTTTACACGCCTTCTCAGGGAGGCATCACAACAGACATCGAAAGAATTCACATACGCGCTGCTAGGGTTGCAACAGGTCGATAAAGCCCACTCGATAATATAGCAGGAGTACTCGGCGAACTTAAATGGGAATTATGGAAGAAATACAACGTACACTACTGGACATTAAAACTGTTACACCACGAAGATGACGCGAGATTTAACCGACAGGAAGATGATGCTGTGATATGAAAATGATTAGCTCTTCAGAGCATTCGCACAAGGTTGGCGCCGGTGGCGACACCTACAACGTGCTGACATGAGGAAAGTTTCCAACCGATTTCTCATACACAAACAGCAGTTGACCGGCGTTGCCTGGTGAAACGTTGTTGTGATGCCTCCTGTATGGAGGAGAAATACGTACCATCACGTTTCCGACTTTGATAAAGGTCGGATTGTAGCCTATCGCGATTGCGGTTTATCGTATCGCGACATTGCTGCTCGCGTTGGTCGAGATCCAATGACTGTTAGCAAAATATGGAATCGGTGGGTTCAGGAGGGTAATACGGAACGCCGTGCTGGATCCCAACGGCCTCGTATCACTAGCAGTCCAGACGACAGGCATCTTATCCGCATAGCTGTAACGGATCGTGCAGCTACGTCTCGATCCCTGAGTCAACACATGGGGTCGTTTGCAAGACAACAACCATCTGCACGAACAGTTCGACGACGTTTGCAGTAGCATGGACTATCAGCTCGGAGACCATGGCTGCGTTTACCCTTGACGCTGCATCACAGTCAGGAGCGCCTGCGATGGTGTACTCAATGACGAACCTGGGTGCACGAATGGCAAAACGTCATTTTTTTCGGATGAATCCAGGTTCTGTTTACAGCATCATGAAGGTCGCATCCGTGTTTGGCGACATCGCGGTGAATGCACATTGGAAGCGTGTATTCGTCATCGCCATACTGGCGTATCACCCAGTGTGATGGTATGGGGTGACATTGGTTACACGTCTCGGTCACCTCTTGTTCGCATTGACGGCACTTTGAACAGTGATCGTTACATTTCAGATGTGTTACGACCCGTGGCTCTACCCTTCATTCGATCCCTGCGAAACCCTACATTTTAGCAGGATAATGCACGACCGCATGTGGCAGGTCCTGTTCGGGCCTTTCTGGATACAGAAAATGTTCGACTGGTGGCCTGGCCAGCACTTTCTCCAGATCTCTGTCCAATTGAAAACGTCTGGTCAATGGTGGCCGAGCAACTGGCTCGTCACAATACGCCAGTCACTACTCTTGATGAACTGTGGTACCGTGTTGAAGCCGCATGGGCAGCTGTACCTGTACACGGCATCCAAGCTCTGTTTGACTCAATTCCCAAGCGTATCAAGGCCATTATTACGGCCAGAGGTGGTTGTTCTGGATACTGATTTCTCAGGATCTATGCACCCAAATTGCGTGAAAATGTAATCACATGTCAGTTCTAGTATAATATATTTGTCCAATGAATACCCGTTTATCATCTGCATTTCTTCTTGGTGTAGCAATTTTAATGGTCAGTAGTGTGTTCTCTTCGGTTTACCAATGGCATAGGAATGAGGAACCGGTAATAAGATTACGACGTACCCTCTGCCATGCACTGAACAGTAACTTGCGGAGTTGACCAAATATTCGGCATATGTGACTCAAGGATTCGGCCGTGAACAGCTCAAAGCGAGTCTCGTGTTCCACACGAATATTCACTCTGCAAAGGCTTGCGCGCCGATGTGAAACTCCCTGACAGCTGGAGCGGGGCTCGAGCCTGGGACATTTGCCTTCCGCGGGCAAGCGCTCTACGGACCTAGCTATCCAAGCGCGACTCAGGACACACCTCACAGTTTTATTTCCGCCAGTACTTCTTTTCCTGCCTTCCAAATTTCACGGACTTTCTGCTGCGTACATTGTGGATTTAGCACTATTGGAACAAAGGATGTTGCAAAGAAATCATTTATCTTTAGCCAAGGTTATCTTCACCAGAATGAATTTTCACTCTGCAGCGAAGCGCACGTTGATTTCAAACTTCCAGGCGGATTACAACTGTGTACCGGGCCGGGATGCGAACCTAGCAACTTCGTCTTTCTGGGTCAAGTGCTCTACCGACTGCCCGGAAGTGTCACGTACTCTCCGTAACGGAGCTTTACGGACAGGCAGCACCACCTCGAGTCACCTGCGCGGCGACTTCGCTCAGCTGGTGTAGCGAGTCAGCATCTGTTAGTGGCCCCACCTCGCAGGTCGCGAGCGTTCCGGCGTCAGCCCGCGGCACTTAAACATCGGTTTCCACTGCCTATCAACACCGTCAAGAGATGTGTTCACACTTAGCATTCGCGTTTACGGCGCAGTGGGTAATGAGCTGAAACTTGACTTGATTCTCAGGTAGATTTGCTTCAAAATCCTCGTAAACAGTTGAAAGAGAGGATGCAGATCAATTAGCGCGTGCCCGTGAAGCAGGGATATGCGATGCTGCAAACCATCGAGTTAGATTTCGATTTCATCATCGACGCCTAAACATCGATGGCCGATAAGAATCGATACTAAAACATACACATCAGTTTAGCATCGACATTAAATGATGGATTTACACCACTCATTTATCACACAATAAATAAACCAACAATTAACATAACATATTCCACAACATTTTGTCTAAAGATTGAAATCAGATTTGGTTTCTCTCTCTTCCTGTAATGTATTAATGTACTGCCCATACTAACTGACACTATGACAGCAGAGATAAAATAAAAAATGTAAGGCATTAGTCATGCTCATCTACAACAATAGCCAATGTTCTTGCTATAGTTAAAAAAAAATACTGCTTCCCCATTCCACTCTTCCCCAACCGCATGACCACGTTTGACATGTCTCAGACGAGATGCACTGGTGTCATGAAGATACATGTTCAGAAAAAGATTAATTTGAATGACGAAAAATTACTGACAGTGATAAAAAGTAGTCTGCCTTTTCGCCAACAACTAAAGTCATTATTCTGTCTTAAAAATCAATGTTACGATATTTGAAACATTACAGCATCGATACTGAAATATAACTGTTCAGACTGTAGATATCGACGTTTCGCAAATATCGACTATCATCGATCATCACTAATGTGAAGTACAGTGGCGAATACAATGTTGACTTGTTTTAAAATCCACGACGCTCCTTAATGTAGCTTACATATTTATGTATTAATAACAAATGTCTTTCTTTTCCCTAGTCTTCTTTTCATTCACTTTTAGTATTACTAGTTTCTTCTATTACCAATAATATTCCATGGATAGTTCTAATGGATAACTTAGCAACACTTAGCTTATAACTAGGTTTTAGATTAAAAAAATATCAGAGGCACGCACACTGCCGGAACGGTCGTCCGGCGGCAAGTATCGAGACCATCAGCATGCAGTAGAGACTTTCTGAAGCTAAGTTTAAATGTACATTTTATGTACAATTTGTTTTAAAATCTAACGGACCATTTAGTTACCCAGGTAACGGATTATCAACAAAGATAAATAACTTTCATAATTTCACGTACTGTAAGAAGTGTTAATGATGAACACCACGTCTCGTCACTGTACGCCGAGAGTGAGATTATGTGGGATTATCCGTCTTACAAACATTCGGAACATAATATCAGAATTATGTAATTAGTAATGATGCAATGGTTGATTGTCAAATCTAAATCCATAATGCATATTCTTGGCAGTGATCGTACTGTAAATTCTACACTCTGTGAGCATACTGAAAATTACGAAATTGTCGTACCAATATTTAAAAACATTTATTTGCTCACGAAAATATATTCCGACTGACATGTCAACCGATATTTAGAAGATGATAAGTAGTGCTGCCTTTTCAATGTCGAAAAAATTTATGTTAGAAATTTGTTACCTATTTATTTTCTCATTTATAACAATTTTGACTTTTTCTTCGTCAAGATATTAAAAACGTAAAATATTTTTCGCTCTAAGATATTTGCTCCCTCTTGTCGGCAAACACTCGAAGAATATTTAGTCTTCAGGAAGTCTTCGCAATATATGACGAAAACAAAAGCAAGCAGTAAAATATTTTGCGCGGGCGCCACCGCTCGTAACTATTTAAAGAAAGTAATGATACAAAATATTAGCAGCTGCTGATTCAGAAACAGTGATTTACAAACCATGACCCAGTTGTAAATGCTACGATCTTACCTTCCCCAGATCTTCGAACTGAATTACTCAGCTAGTTAGATGGAGAGGGGCGGGGCGGGGGGGGGGGGGGGGGTGTCAATCTACAGGTTAACGTCTAATCCGTATCACGATACTATTCGTCATTTGTCACATTCAGAAATCACAGGCAGAATAAATCCTAGGATCAACTGGACACTGGGTCTTCAGATCTGTAGTCTCGCACTTACCCATTGTGCTGCAGCAGTAATTAAGCCACATACGTTGCAGCAACAATTTTTACGTTGCCTGATGATGATGAGATAGATGCAAAGTGTTAACAAGTAAATGTTTATTAACATCTCCTGAAGTTGTTTAATAATGACTCTTTGAATAAAATAGGAGTCAAGAAGAAAGAAAAGAACAAAATAAATTACTTTACGCTAAGTGAGCGTATTGAAAAAGGCTGACTTCCGCAGCGAACAGATTTCGGGATTTTTGGTGATGATGCCGTTATCTGTAATGAAGTACTATAAGAGAAAGTCTGCACAAACATCCAGGTGGTTCGTGATAAGATTTCAAAGTCGTGCAGAAATTAGAAACTTTCTTTAAATGTTCAGAAACGTAAAGTTGTGCAATTCACAAAATAAAAAAGGTTCGCATCCTATGACCACATCAACGAATTGCAGTCAGGATCTGTCAATTCATACGAATATCTGGGTATAACAGTTCGTGGTGATATGAAACGAAATTATCCCATATTATCAGTCCTAGGTAAAGCAGGTGACTGACTTTGGTTCATTGGTAGGATACTAGCAAAAACCAGTCTACGGATCGCCTACAAAACACTCGTGAGTCCCATTTTAGAATATTGCTCAAATGCATGGGACGTGTACGAAGGAGAACTAATACAGGCATACTGAAAGTATGAGAAGAGGAGCACAAATGATGACAAGTATGTTTCATCCGATGGAGAGCTTCGTGGAAACGTTGAATAAACTGATCTAGCAGCCGCTTGAAAGTAGAAATCTGCCTACTTACAAGTTTTAAACAGCGACTCTCTCTGCGCTGAATGTGGTAATGAAAAGAAGCGCTAACACATGGTACAATGAAAAATATCCCCTGCCATGCATTTCACAATGGTTTGCAGAGTACAAATACGTAACAGATGCAGAAATCCCGCATACCGTGAGAAAGGGTGCAAATTCACTCAAGAGAAATATTAGTAATAAAAACAGATGTATGTACCCAAACATCTGCAACCCTACGAGCAGACTCAGTTCAACCATTCACCCCTTTTAGACGTTGTTACAACATCTACATAGAAGAAAACCTACGTGGTTTCATTTATAATGATACAAATTACTCTGCACATAGCTCTGCCGCAGTCTATGTTATCCATAGTAATTGTAAAATGCTGAATGTTGTAGAAAACAAATATAACGGTGTCAATATTGTCAAAAGAGATAATCTCTATAGTTTAAGTTATCAATCGCTATATTAAGAAGTTGACATTCTTAGTTTTGCTTTTTTGCCGTCTTTGGGATCAGTTGCGTACTGGAAAATGGGTTTATAACCCTAAACCTGAATCGTACAGTAATAATAAAGTTTGTGAAACTATATTACAAAAGTGCTCCTTTTTCTTATCTATCGTAATTTAGGAAAGAACTTCTTTGGTCCAGTTACAATCCAATCACTGGAACAGAATTACCCTCCGTCGACAGCGTAAGGTGGCCTGTGCAATATAGATGTGGATGAAGGTGGGTCAGATACTACAAGAAGAACTTGACAGACCACTGACAGAGTTAAGTCGAATCAAGGGACGTGTACTAGACGGCATTCTCTCAGAATTATTATCTTTGGGTGAAAAATAACCACGTAAGACTACAACACAAAATAATGCTCAAGTGTGTGGAATGCATACGAAATAAAACTGGTAGCAAATGCTTCGAAGTCTAAACTGGTAGACGAAGATTGATGTCGACTATCCTACGAAAGACTACTTACTAAGTTTCGAGAAAAGGTATTAAATGTGGACGAATATACACTGTCACAAATATCATGGGATATCTCCTAATATCGTGTCGGGCCTCCTTTTGTCCGGCGTAGTGCAGCAATTCGACGTGGTACGGACTCAACAAGTCGTTGGAAGTCCGCTATAGAAATACTGAACCACGGTTCCACTAAAGCTGTCCATAATTGCGAAAGTCTTGCCGGAGCAGGATTTTATGCACGAACTGGCCTGTCGAATATGCCCTATAAATATTCAATGGGATTCATGTCGGCTGACATGGGTGGCCAAACCATTCGCTCGAATTGTCCACATTGTTCTTCAGATCGGCCGCGGACAACTGTGCCCCGGTGACATCCATAAAAATTCTATCATCGTTTGGCAACATCAAGTCCTTGAATGGCTGCAAGTGGTAGCCGAACATAGCCATTTCCAGTCAATGATCGCTTCAATTGGGCAAGAAGACCGAGTCCATCCCATGTAAACACAGCTCACACCATTATGTAGCCACCACCAGCTTGCACAGTTCCTCGTTGACAACTTGCGTCCACGGCTTCGTCGGGTCTGTGTCAAACTCGAATCCTACCGTCAGCTCTTACCAACTGAAAGCATGACTCTTCTGACAAGGTCACGGTTTTCTAGCCGTCTAGGGTCCAACGGATGTGTTACCGAGCCCAGCAGAGGCGCTGCAGGCGGTGTCGTGCTTTTAGCAGAGGCACTCGCGTCGATCGTCTGCTGCCATAGCTCATTAACGCCTAACTTCGCCGCACTGCTCTAACGGATACGTTCGTCGTACGTCCCACATTCATCTCTGTTGTTACTTCACGCACTGTTACTTGTCTTTTAGGACAGACAACTCCATGCAAACGCCGCTGTTCCTCCGTCTTTAAGTGAAGGGATGGGTTGTTTGGGTGAGGAGACCAGACAGCGACGTCATCGGTCTCATCGGATTAGGGAAGGACGGGGAAGGAAGTCGGCCGTGCCCATTCAAAGGAACCATCCCGGAATTTGCCTGGAGCAATTTAGGGAAATCACGGAAAACCTAAATCAGGATGGCCGGACGCGGGATCGAACCGTCGTCCTCCCGAATGCGAGTCCAGTGTAATAGTCACTGCGCCACCTCGCTCGGTGTTATGTGAAAGCTGCGTTATCCACAGTGAGAGGTAATGCGTGAAGTTTGGTATTCCCGACACACTCTTGACACTGTGGAATCCCGGAATACTGAATTCCCTCACGATTTCGAAAATGGTATGTCCCATGCGTCTAGCTGCAACTACCATTCCGCGGTCAGAGTCTGTTAACTCCCGCAGTGCAGCGATAATCACATCGGAAACGTTTTCACCCGAATCACCTGCGTATAAATGACAGTTCCGCCAATGCATTGCCCTTTCATACTTTGTGTACGAGTTACTACACCTATACCATCCCATGCTTATGTTGCCTCAGTGTGCAACACTTCCCTGCGTACCGCTCCCGTAGGGAACGCAGTAACACGACTGAACTAGCTACAGCGCCACAGAGGTATTTAAGTGAACCATTCCAGCGCGCCTGCAAAGGTAAGAAACCCCAGTATGAGCTGTGATGTCTAGGACGCTCTTCCGCGTTTTTCACAGTGGTCTGCAGAGTACGGATGCAGACCCGTAGCCAGGCAGGTCGCCAGTTTCCGGCGGGAGCCCGCGGCGGTTACGGCGACCCGAAACCGCGAGCCGTCGGCTGCGGCGCGGGGCGGCTGCCCGGCGTGGCGTGGAGAAGAAGCTGTCCGGCGTTGGTTGTTTTGGTCGTGGGCCGGGGCGGGAGGCGGGAGAGCGCCGCCCCCCACCAGGCGGCGCCGCCGCCCTTATAAAGTGAGTGCGCCGCGCTGACGCGCACACATCCGCCACGACCCGGGCCGCTAACCTCGCTCCTTCTACTGCCGACTACAGATAGACCACTGACAGGTACGCACGCCGCACTAGCCGCCGCTCCTCGCAACTACGGACGCGTTTCATGATGGAAGCTGTGAGCACCATGCGTGTCTCTCGCTGCAAAATGGTTATTTACTTTAAGGATTCTTCGAGAATTTGCAAATTCGATATATTCACCGAGCGACTGGGCAAGGCACCTGAAGCAAGGAACATGTCTGATCCGATACTGTAGGTCAACTCTGTGTCGCTTTTTCTCTAGCTTGCCCCTGTAGGCCACCGACAGTTAGGATCGCTAGCCACAAGTCTTCTCACGTGGTAAGCGAGACAATTACTGATACATATCTGAAGTTGTAAACACTTCTCATTACGAAAAAGTGACAGTACGTTAAGGATTCATCTTCAGAATACTCTTCAAGAGCCCGCGCCATGTAGCAAAAGCAACAACAAAAAATGAGTGTTAAAACATTATTAGTCATCTTTGCATAGTTATTCTATAACTTGTCATAGTTTTACCTATAACAGCACCATGTACTCTTCAGGAACACGTAAGGACATCAATAATGAGATCAAACATTTTAATCAGTAACAGGGAAGAAAACATGTTTCCGGGTGCCCAGACGAAATGACTGATTTCATTTTTTTGCGCACAAAAGAGGTGGCCCTCTTTTTCAGGTACTGCGAACGGCGATCTTAAACGCGTCCGCTCTCTGGACATTGTCCACAGCGCAAACAGACCGAAGCTCGCGGTACTTGAAGAATAAACGACTAGTTCGTTTGTCGAGACAGTGTACGTGCAAAAATTGAATCCTCAACTCAGGCCGGCCGCAGTGGCCGAGCGGTTCTAGGCGCTACACTCTGGAACCTCGCGACCGCTCCGGTCGCAGGTTCGAATCCTGCCGCGGGCATGGATGTGTGTGTTGTCCTTAGGTTAGTTAGGTTTAAGTAGTTCTAAGTTCTAGAGGGCTGACGACCTCAGAAGTTAAGTCCCATAGTGCTCAGAGCCATTTGAGCCTCAACTCAGATTGATACCAGAAAACACACGCTTACCAATAACGCCGAGATAACATCGGAACAACATCGGAACTCATATTCATAATTTTGTCGAACGAACGACTCATCATCCATAACCAGCTCCAGACCTTAGGTATCTTCAGGCATTCTGTTCCTTTTCTGTAGAAAGCGTGTTTTTCTAAAACGATAAGTACCGAATGTCTTCTAAGTCTTTTCGGGTTTGCTGCCGGATCCTAAAATCAACTTGACTCGATATTTCGGCGATCCAACTGTTCGCCATCTTCAGGGAATGCTGCTTCTGCTGATGATACCAGCATCAGCAGAAGCAGCATTCCCTGAAGATGGCGAACAGTTGGATCGCCGAAATATCGAGTCAAGTTGATTTTAGGATCCGGCAGCAAACCCTAAAAGACTTTGAAGACTTATTACGCCGGGAAAGCCTACGTAGTTACACCGAATGTCTTCTGTCTACGGTGTCAGTCATAGACGGAGACCTCATCCTCTATGGTTAAACATGTTTCCCTACATGAAGAACAATAACATCTACGAGAAATTTATGCCACCTTATGAAGTTGGTATTTCACCCGAAAAGGATTAAGATTAAATAAATCGCTCGTGCGACGAAATTGTTCCCGATTGAAGCATTTATTTCTTTCCATTGCAATTCAAATATTTCTCAGAGCTCTCCGGGCAACATGCATAAAGAGAAAGACATTAGTTCTACTTACAGTAAACGCAAAATTCTTCCAGTTGCTGGATGCTTTTGCAGTAAACTTCTCTACGCCATTACAGTCCTACTCCAATCAAAGTAATGTGTGGAACCAGCGAAGTACGTTTTGTTCTCGCATTCACAACGTAGCAAAATTTAAATTCTCTTCACATGACGAGAGATCTCTTCTGACAGTAACATTCTGATTTGTTTCCTTATAAAAATATTCATCTGCCTTTTTCAAACATGTTGTCACGACAGTATGTTCAGTATCGGTAGTATCCGCATTGTCTAGGGATATGAACAAGTTGGTTTCCATATCTCATGCGACATTCAATGTAGCTCAACAAGCTATTGCGAGCAACAATACTAGCTGCGTTCAAACACAAAATAAAACGTATAATATGACAGCAAACTGCGCATTTATGTTACACGTAAGTTTATTGCTTGTGCATTATTTTATTTGTGGTGATAGTTCGATTCCTAACTATAAGACATGAGGCAGTGTATGTTAGAAGTAAGACTTTTGTTTTTTGATCTCGTAGTTTCTAATTGACTATTATAGACTGCTGATGAAGATTCTGGATAGTCAAAGCAACAACGTCTTCCGCTCAGTGATTAGTGCCGTATGCAAGCTTTCAACGTCGTTCCCTTTCATGTACCAAGGTCTTTCCGCTAACAACGATTGACAAGCGTTACATTTTATTTGTTGAAATATGGTGGAAGAGTTCAATGCTAGGGTAAGAAAGAAGCATTTCATTCTAAGAGGAGGGTAAGCTGAATATTGTGCAGGAGAGTTCAATGCGTGGGTATGAGAGGAACATTTCTTCTTTAGTTAGTAAGTCCACAGATAGGGCCTATCTTATGAAGGTTTAGTCTTTATTCATTTTCACGTGTTTTCCGTATTTATGGATATCACAATATATTATTAGTACTGAAGCACGTATACATCATTAAGATATCCGTATGTTTCTGCTCGTAATATCGCCCTTCATATCACCTCATGAAAACTGCGACGCGAGTAGAGAACACAAAATGCTTCCGCGAGAGACTAGCGTTAACCAGTAATGACGCCACACTGAAACGCACACCGTGATAAACGAGCAGAACTGAACTCCGAGGCCAGAGTCCAGGCGTGGCTGCCCCGGCCCGCTACACAATGCTTTGTTATGTTCTACAAAGCCAGTCCGCCCACAAGCCCGTGGCCTTTCACTGATCGCTTCATGTACTGCGCATCTAACAGCACGAACCTGATGAAATGTCGCAGCAACCAACTCGTTTACAAAAGTCTGCTATTTCACACGATAAAAGTCACATAGACAATTTCTACAATATTTACGACGACAGGGATACCTCAATTTCTGGCCCTAGCATCCTATCGACGTCTCTCTTTACCTCCAGTGTAATAAAGATGCAGATATGCAGCTGCCCGATCTCTCGTCGTAGCCGCACAATGACGCGACTGTACCGTCGCAGGATTAGAAATGCGCATACATTAAGCAGTCCGTTGTTAGGTCGCTGTGTTACGTCACGCAACGCTGAGAAACGCAGCGGAGTTCGCCTTCTGGTAAAAGGCAGTGACCGACAGGCGCAACAGTGCCCATTTCCTGACAACCATCTCCGCGAAACAAGTGTCCTCGAAAGTTCTGTCCCACATTTGTACAAGAAATGTCTTAGCTTGATCACAAACTAAGGTATTCTGCAGCAGAACATATATGGCTGTTACTTATTGATAGTATAATACATACAGCTTCTCTTCCGATAGCTAAGGAAATCAACTGCCGTGAAAAAATAATCTGGAGATTTTTTGACTTTTGAGCAAAGTGCTGAATTTTTATAGAGGGTTGTCCGATCACAAAATGGGTAGTAGAACTATTTCAAAAATATTCGCTCCAGGGTAGCCAAAAGAATTACAAGAAGAAGAAAAAATGGTTAAATGCGTCATCTGAAAAAGTTTTCAATTATTGGTGAGACAATAAGCTGTTATAGAAGGAGAACACTAATAAACTTCCTTTTCGTTTATACGATTCACCTTCGAATCGACAGTAAGCTCATCAGAAGTAGATAGAAGGGTAACGTTAAATCTCCTGTTTACAGGGAGTTATTAAAGCCGGAGTTTTGGCTTTTGATGCACGAAATAGTGAATAGTTCGTGGGTTTGTCGAAGCAAAGACCCAGTATCTGCCTAAAGTGAACAACTAAACAAAGACAAGAATTTGAACCCCGTTGCCATCGATTATGAATTTAAAAATCGGTTTGTAATATCAGTATCGTTCGCAGTATAAGTACAATGTTTTATCGCTGGGCGACAGTAAACTGTAAGGCCCTTGTCTCAAGTAATATTACTGGGAAACACCACCCAATAGGGCCGGCCGCTGTGACCGAGCGGTTCTAAGCGCTTCAGTCCGGAACCGCGCTGCTGCTACGGTCGCAGGTTCGAATCCTGCATCGAGCATGGATGTGTGTGATGTCCTTAGGTTAGTTAGGTTTAAGTAGTTCTAAGTCTAGGGGACTGATGACCTCAGATGTTAAGTCCCATAGTGCTTAGAGCCATTTGAACTATTTGAACCACCCAATAATTTCTACAACGTGACTACTATGTATAAAAGTTCTTAACTAAACGGAGGAACGAGAGACGGAAGAACTGTGTTTGGTCCGAGTGTGTCATGCAATATATATTACATCAACGCAGAGTGACTACTAAAAATCGCGTGGGTAGCCCCGAATATAAATTTACAAACATGGTTCTTTATCTTTTTCGAGAGATCGACTTGCAAATCACATCAGATTCATCATCAGTTTTATTCTTTGCGTAGAATGCTAACTGGAATTTCAAATTCTCACCGGTATTGCAGATATGATGGGGTTCCGTGTCGACATCCAAAATACTTTTTTATATAAATATCCGGAAGTAAAATCAGTCAAGTCATTACTAATCAGTCCCGAAAGAAAATAAACAGTTCAGTGCTCATTTGGTTTAGAGAGAGAGAATTGAATGAAGAGAAACGTCTTTCATGATCAACCGAAGTTTGTGTCGCATTTCAAATTCATTATAGCCGATTTCGGGGAAAGCGCTCGTCCATACCAAGTAGTATGATAAAGCGACTGAACGTCGTTTAGCAAATAAGAGTCAACGAAATTCTGACTGGCTGAAGGAGCTTAGCAGACTTAAACAGCAAAGTCAGTAAAAGGACGCGCAAAATTATAAACTTTTTGTCAAAGAGAATGGAAGACATGGGCACAAGGAGTAGGGTTTAACGTGCCTCGGGGGAGTTTGCGTTCACATTCAACAGTTAACGACAAAAGCTTCCCCCCCTCCTTCAAATATTTTTAACAATGTATGAACTAATAATTTTTATTTTAATGATGCCTACGGCTGAACAGCAACCTCAAGTGGGATACTTGAGATTTGGAGTTCCGAGTGCCTTTGGAGCTACCACAAAGGTCAGAAGCGATCCAACCAAGTCCCGCGGCAACACGTGGGCACGGCCTCAGGTGCCTGGACGGAGACGCCTTGTGGGCGGCGATGCTAACGAGTTGTGAAAACAATACGAGCCAGGAAGAGCACGGACTCCGCGGGATCCTTGCACGACGGCGACAAACTCCGACCGTAACCGGTTGGCGCAGAGCCGCCTCTGCGAGTTCATGCCACACCAACAGTGACCCGAACGCAACTGATGAAGCGAGACGCCAATAGAATTTGTCCTCTTGTAGTGGCACAGCACACTCGCATTTTAGTTTGCGTCCCTGTCTCTTCAGACAGTGTCCAAAGCAGGCTCTGATCACTGGATGCAACCAAATCTGTTCCCCCTATAAACGACGTCTTAGTACGTTGAGATGAAATGTTATGAGAACGTCCAGATGCTGTGAACTTTATACATGATATTGAAAAAAAGTGCCTAATATTCTGAGAGGTGGTAGTCCTCATCGAAACAAGAAAAAAAAGAACAAATTCACTAAACATGGCCAGAAACGCATCCTTTCTGATATATGAACACCTGCTTACAGGAGCTCAACGTAACGTCCATTCAGGACACTAGTTCGTAGGAAGTGCTCAACTAGACTTCTATTCATGGCAATGCATCCACCTGCCCTTCCGCATAAGGAGCCACGCACTCTTAGAAGTTGACCCACTTGCTGTTGTTCGTTCACGCGTGCACTGAAACTGGCATCCTGTAGTCGATGACAGAGTAACATCAGTTTCTTCATGTGTCCACACAAGCAAAATTACAGGAGTTTGAGGTCTGGGGAGGAAGAAGCCTAAGTGTAGGGTCTCCCCAACTAATCCAGTGGTTCTGAAATGACAGTGTAAGATGTTCACGCACTTCGCTCCGAAAATGTGCTGCTGCACCATCTTGCGTGAACCGCATCTGTAATCTTTGCTGCCGTAGTACAATCTCCAGTAAGATAGAAATAAGTTAATGTCCTTGAAATGAGCCCTGTTTAATTACTGTCGTAGCATCTATGACCCTATTACTATATCGCCAAGAACGCCTGTCAATACACTGACTGACAAACTGTGTTATGCCCTTTTGCAATGGCATGGGCATTTTCATCAGCCTAAACATGCTGATTATTGAAAATTCATTAGAACGCCTCTTGTGAATCTCGCCTCGTCAGTGCATACAGTCTTAGAAGTAATTGTTGTTGTTGTGGTCTTCAGCCCTGAGACTGGTTTGATGCAGCTCTCCATGTTACTCTGTCTAGTTAGTGGATCTATATTACACTTTGGGACGAGCTGTTGACAGAATTGCAAACTGACCTGGTGGTCTTATGCCCGAGGTCTTAGGGCCTGGGTGCGCTGAAGATGGTGTGGATATAGCAACTGCTCATATAACACACTATACAGACAAAGAGGATGACATGTTTTCGTCTTCTGATAATCGCAGCGCGGGGTAGCTGTGAGTCTCAGGTGCCTTGTCACGGTCCATGCGGCTCCCCCCGTCGGAGGTTCGACTCCTCCCTCGGGTATGGGTGTGTGTGTGTGTGTTGTCCATAGCGTAAGTTAGTTTATGTTAGATTATACGTAGTGTGTAGGCTTAGGGACTAATGACCTCAGCAGTTTCGTCCCATAAGACCTTATCGCAAGTTTCCAAAATTCTGTTAATAGTCGCGCAACGCTTCCAGGATTTACGCCCACTAAATGAAGCACACGATCCTCCACATCTGGTGTGCTAACTGAGCGAAGCCTTCCGTCGTTTACCTTTTCGGCGTGTAGAGAGAATTTGGAAAAATCAACCGAACAGCTTATCCGATGACGCTCTGCGAAATGGATATTTTTCAGCGTAGAGGGCGTGAGCTCACATGTTAACTCCATTTGCCAAATCATAGGGAAAATCATACCACTTGTGGAGTAGTAAGGCTTTATTTGCTGACACGTGGAGGTTCAGGGCAAATAAAATATACTGAGCCGTCTGTACGAACGAACAGTACAATAAATGTAAGTGAAGTCTTTTGTGAAAGTAGGTAAGATATTACGGTACATACACTGAGTTGCGACTGAATTATTGTATAAGAAGACACACTATCACGATTGAAACTGTACCACAACACAACTTGAACGATACAACTGACTGCACGTTGTCTAGTACTCAAACTAAAGTGTACCTGCTGTATCGTGACACAGAAAGACATCAAAACACGTTGCGTTGTACAAGTGCCGGATATCAGTTTGTGGGATGGAGTGCCATGCCGGTCACACTTGGTCGGTCAATACAGGATGGATAAAGCTGTTAGTGGATGACGCTGGAGTTGTTGTCCGACGATGTCCCATGTGTGCTCGATTCGAGGCAGATATGGTTATCCAGTAGGCCAAGGCAAATGTCAGTACTCTGTAGAGCGTGTTGCGCTACAACAGCGGTATGTGAGCGAGCGTTATCGTGTTGGAAAACACCCCCTGGAATGCCGTTCGTCAATGGCAGCACAACAGGTTCAATCACCAGACTGACGTACGACTTTGCAGTCAGGGTACGTGGAATAAGCAGGAGAGTGCTTCTGCTGTCATACGAAATCGCACCCCGACCATAACACCAGGCGTAGGTCCATTGTGTCTAGCACGCAGACAGGCTGGCTGCACGCCCTCAACTGGCCGCCTCTTAACCAACACACGGCTATCGCTGGCACCGAGACGAAACCAGCTTTCATCAGAAAACACAACAAACCTCCATTTTGGCCTCCAATGAGCTTTCGTTTGACTCCACTAGAGTCGCAAATGACGGTGGATTGGGTTATTGGAATGCACGCTACAGGGCGCCAGGCTCGGAGCTGTCTTAGAAGGAACCGATTTGTAACAGTTCGTTGTGTGACCGTGGTACCAACTGCTGCTCAAATTTCTGCTGCAAGTGCAGTATGATGCGCCAGAGCCATACACGGAACACGGTGGTCTGTCGGTAGTGCCACGTGCCCGTAAGGAGCTCTTCTTCTTGCGACTGTACATTCTCGTAACCACCGTTGCAAGAAATCATGTACAGTGGCTAGATTCCTACAAAGTCTTTCTGCAGTATCACAGACATAACATCCAGTTTCTCACTACACGTCCAATCTCAACGGTAACTGATTCTCACCACCGTTACAGCGTGTATTTAAAGCAAAGCCGATTTACATTCTCATAGTGGTGCTACTACCGCCACTCTTATTTGACTGGCCCGAAATCTAAATAGACATCATCTTTAAGATGTAGAAACACGCCTTCGAAATTGCGTTTATGTCGCACAACTCCTTCTTGGTGTTAAGATTTTTTTGTCAGTGAAATACACGGTAGCTATCAAACATAGATGTATAACAAAACATTAATGCAAGATTATCTGGTGACATCTTGCTTTCTCGACAAGGCTAGTGATAAACGAGCTTGGTGGTTTGGGATATCACTGAAATAGATACCGACTCCATAACTGTATGCATGCAACGAGCCTGGCGGTGCAGTGGTTCAGACATTGGTCTCGTAAGTGGGGAGGAGCACCTAACCTACAGCAGGAAACAAGACATTTCCGGTTTTCTGCGGCTTTCCTCAGTATTTTTAGGTAAATGCCGGAACTTCTTAATAAAAGAATACATTGTCCGTTGTAGGCTGTACCGCACTTTATTAAAATCGTGCTATTAGCTAATTTCCACCATGAACCATTATCAAGCACATCTGCTATGTCATGTATTACATATCGTGATCATCACATTCTTCTGTACAACGTGGAGTATGTTACGATGGAATACGACTTCTGGTTTTATGTATGTCGCATAAACGACCGTGACGGCCACGATCTGTAATATATGAGATAGCAAATGTGCTTGATAATAGCTCACGGCCGAAATTAGCTAATAGCACGACTTTAATAAAGCACAATACGGCCTACAACGGACAATGTGTTCTTTGCTTAAACACTTAGAGGCTGTGGAACTTTTTCTCACACACACCTTGACCTATCCTTCTCCAACTGACTTAGACGCTCCGTCTCGTCTCTAATGGCCTCGACTTTTTGACAACAAAAGGATGGAACGCTAGCTTTTACTGCTTCATCGACGTCGGCACCATTAGAAACGGAGAATATAGAATATTTGGAGAAGAATGACGTTTGATGAAACTATCCTGGCGTTCCTGGAATGATATTAGCAAAACTAAAAAAAAAAAGAAGAGAGAAAAGTCATCCTGGCAAGGATTTTAACGTGTCCTCTGCAGAACATGAGACCAATGTTTTAATAACTGCCGGCCGGAGTGGCCGAGCGGTTCTAGGCGCTTCAGTCTGGAACCGCGCGACCGCTACGGTCGCAGGTTCGAATCCTGCCTCGGGCATGGACGTGTGTAATGTCCTTAGGTTAGTTACGTTTAAGTAGTTCTAAGTTATAGGGGACTGATGACGTCCGCTGTTAAGTCCCATAGTGCTCAGAGCCATTTTTAATCACTGCACCTATCTGCTCAGATGCCATCCACGGTTCTTTCTTTCTTCATGTTCATCGATCAGTTGCTGGAATTTTTAATCAGTTCCTCAAACTCAAGAAAGGGTATTTAGTTGACTATTGAGAAGTATCACAGACATTATGAACTGCAAAACTAAAAATACATATATGAATTTGGAGACCGTAAAAAGGCCTCGATTTTAAATAAAGAAGATTAAGGTTTAGCGTTCCGTCGACAGTGTGGTCATTAGAGAGGGACTGAACATAAGTTTGCACTGGAAAAGGATGGGGAAGGGTATACGCTCTGTTCTTTTCAAATGAGCTCCATTTGCATTAAGCGATTTAAGGGAGTCTGAGAAACAGGAATATGGATGGGGGTTTGAACCACTGGTCTCCTGAATGCGAGTCCAGTGGGCCACCACTGAGCCACATCGTTCGGTCTCTAATTAAGTATATGTAAATACTTAACTAGATATACATGTGAAATTAAACTTTATGTACTTGTCAATGTTTGCTGTTGTTGCCGTACGATAAATAAAAGGCTACAGGAAGAAATGCAGTCAATGAACTTTTTTTTAAGAGACCGAAAGTGATCCGTTGGCTCTCCACGAAAGTCCACTGACTGCTAATTCGGCTTATATGTGACACTCTTATTATTATGAGTTCTTAAGTCCGCTTAGAAGATGTGGACAAATGTTTCCAGAATTTTTCTTTATTTGTTCACAAGTGTTGCCATACGATAAATAAAAGGCTACAGGAAGAAATGCAGTCAATTAACTTTTTTTTAAGAGACCGAAAGTGCAGCAGATGGTCTTTCTCTGAACCAAATACAAATACATTCACTGTAGAACAGCGTACTCCAGGCAGCGATTTTCTCCTGACGACGATACTTTTACTCAAGTTTCCAAGCAAGTAATACGATGATGATGCAGAAAGTCTCCAATGAGCAGTGGGGAAAGTTGCTCCAATGTGAAGACCACTGCAGGTGGCTAATGCAAACAGAGCTACACGCAAGTACGCGTCTGAAGACTTTGGATGGTCGCACTAAATAGTGTCATAAGTTTGTAGTCTCAAGGAACTGGAGCTTTCCCATTGACGCGTTGTGTTACATGCAATGTCAACTCAGTTAATATAGATGAAGAGGGTACTGACCTACGCACAGTCTGTATAAGCTCCTTTCTAAAAGCACAATAATATTCACTTAGCAACAAGTCGTTAAGCAACTTCAGGCACTAATATCTAGGACGACACAGAAAAGAAAGGTTATGAATGGTGTTCGGCGAGCTACACAGATATGGCATGCAGCCAGAAAAGGAGGTAGAAAGCACTTGTAGAACAGTTAAAATAGTATGATGAGAGAAAGAAAGTTGCAATGAAATCCAGTGCCAGATCCACTTTCGAGTCACTAGAGATGGGCGACTAACTGGACTGGAATAGGCTGGCGGAAGACATCCGTCGTGACCCAGTTGAAAGAAACATTTCGGCACTCGCTGTTGCTTATGTTTTGGGTTACGATGCACGACAGTATGATTGTTAGTGACCAAAGAAAGTTATTATCAAGTGATAATACACTCGAAATTATTAAGCAACAATAAAAATCATAATTTTTCTTTCTAAAACACAACGCGCGCGAGAAGATGTGCAAGAAAGTGTAAAGATGTTCAAATTCAGACTTGATGAAAGGTTAGAAACAACTTAACGAACAGACAAGGTATCCTTCACTGTCGCTATGGAATGAATGCTGAAAGCGAAAAAATATTAAGTGTTTGACCCAAGTATTCGCCTCCACTGATTCGAGGAAACTGTAGAACACAAAATAAGCGTAAAGAAATGATCACCTTCTCTGTCTCAATTACATATACTTTAAATGATAACTACTTCTGATCATTCAATGATCATCTTCAGAGTTGAGTAGCTACCAATCGTGATCAATTGAAATCTTTTAAATAGAGCTTATACACTGTCCACTCATATCAATATGAGCATCTGTCACAACGAGAGACGTGTAGGAAGATAGTCGGTGAGGTTCTAGAAGGTACCGACAGGGAGTTGTGGAGCTGCGCCGAATCAGGTGCCGTGTCCAGCTGCGCTGGGCCTCTCCGCTGGGACTCCATAGCGCCAACAGCTCAGTCTTGGTGGTCTCACAGACTCTCGACTGGGTTTAAAGCCGAGGAGTTTTGCGGCCACGGGAGTACGATAAACCCATCCTGGTGCTCTTCTGGCCACGCACGTACACTGATAGCTGTGTGACACGTCGCACGGTCCTGCTGGTAGATGCCATGTGGTGCACACAGTGATGGACATGGACCCCAAGTACAGATGTATGCTTTTGTTGATCCACTGTACCTTCCACGAAATCACCCAGGGAATGCCACTAAAACATTCCCCAGACTATAACTCTCTCTCTTCGTTGCAAGGTGATTGCTCTTGGACGTTTCACGCCATACGCACCAATGGTCATCTGTCCGACAGAACACGAAACGTGATTCACCTGAAAAGGCCACCTGTCGCCACCCAATGGACGCCCGTTGCGCAATGGCGTGCAGATTCTAGCCATCGTTGCCGATGAACAGCAGTCAGCATGGGTGCATGAAAACTAGGCGCATGATGCGAAGGCCGGTACGCGGCAACGTTCGCTGAACGGTCGTTGAGGACACACTGTGGTTAGCCTCTTTGTTCATATGGTGGTCAGTTGCTCAATAGTTGCACGTCTATTTGGCAGTACATCTCCGCAGCCGTCGATCATTCCTGTCATCCATGGCCCGCACCACAACTGCCTCGGCGCCAGTTCTGAATATCGTTACTTTGTCATGCACGACTTTAACGATCAGATAAATCGCCCAGTTTCCACATAGCGACGGCGATTGTACTGTTTACCGCTTCGTCCTCTCACCAGTTTAGTATTGGAGGGCAGCGTGGAGGGTAAAAATCGTAGAGGGAGACCAAGAGATGAATACACTAAGCAGTTTCAGAAGGATGTAGGTTGCGGTAGGTACTGGGAGATGAAGAAGCTTGCACAGGATAGAGTAGCATGGAGAGCTGCATCAAACCAGTCTCAGGACTGAAGACCACAACAACAACATGGTAACAGCCGGTTCCTCTGACAGTCTACGACAAATCTGACGAGGAGACATTCAAAAATGGTTCAAAATGGCTCTGAGCACTATGGGACTTAACATCTGTGGTCATCAGTCCCCTAGGACTTAGAACTACTTAAACCTAACTAACCTAAGGACATCACACACATCCATGCCCGAGGCAGGATTCGAACCTGCGACCGTAGTAGTCCCGCGGTTCCGGACTGAGCGCCTAGAACCGCTAGACCACCGCGGCCGGCGAGGAGACATTCCCTGAACACTTTATTCTCTGCGCCAGATACCATACACAGAGATAGGCAAGTCGCAACTTTTTTCAGCTAAAGAGTCACAACTGTTTCGTTTAACCTCAGTAACAGGCCTGCTCTGTAATCAAAATGACATTAAATGCGTTTCTAGGAGACCGGTGGCCTTTCTGGAAAAGAGAGTTGTGCAGAAGTGTCGCGTAAAATCTCATTTTAATCTCGCAATGACAAATGTTGACCTCATTCAAAACAGGTCAGTCAACATGATGCAGCATAGCTGCCTCACTCGCTTGGAGGGCTGCGTGGGAGTTTCGAAACCCAGCGCAGCGACATCCGCGTCCTCATCTGCAAATGTCAAGTCAGTGAAAGGTCGCTTAATTGCTGCGGAGGAAGACGCGCCAGCAGCCTCGGTGCGTGTATGTTACCGTTCGCTCGCCAGATGGAAGCGGACAAACATGGGAACCTACCCCGAGGACGCCGGCGGGAAAAATAACACTGGGGAAAGCGCCCTTGCGAGGTAGATCGAGACACCGATAGGCTTCAGCCTTCAGCTGCACTAGTGGGACACAGTAAAGTAATGTCGCTTACATGATACTTCCAACACTGTGAGGTAAGTGTAAACAAGGACAAACAGCTATGTAATAAGGAAATATCTCCCACCATAAGGGGGTTTTGTCTTGCTGTTTTTCAAAAGAAGGGAAAGAGAGGTTAGGGTTTAACGTCCCCTTCGATGGCGAGGTTATTAGAGATGAAGTCCAACCTTGGGAAGGAAAACAATAGGGAACGAAATGGGCCGCGTCATTTTCCAGGCAACTTTCCCGACATATGCCTTTACCAATTTAAGGAAATCACATAAAACCTAAACCTGGATAGGTGGATTTGTTTTAAAAATTAGTCTTTTCGAATGTGAGTCCAGTGTCTTGACCACTGCGCTACCTCGCTCACTTTGTGCTTCAAATACATGACATAAGAGAGCCTCAACAAAACGATTGATGGACATCGTTACATGAAATATCCTGCACATAATTTGTGTACAGTTATAATAAAATACAGTTTGTGGCTTTACTTATAAATTCTTCAGTGTCAATTAAAAGGCTAATATACCCTTTGCCTTTACAACAAGAAATAAAATTATTTCTCTTTCAGTAGGTTAACATACTTATTACAACACAATAAAAATTAGTTTCGAAATTGAGGTGAAAAAAAAGTACGTTGTATTAAGCAGTTGTGCTTTATGGCGCGTGTTACTGCTGGATGTAAACGAAATTGTGCTGTCATGAAAGACGAAAATGGTTATACCCCCTAACGGCATCAGACGTTCAGTAAAAATCCTTGTCGACCACTGAGAGCTGCCAGTGTACTTCATGTCTCACCAAACGACATGGCATGGATCCCGACGCACAGCATTCAGGGAGAAGTGAAACGGGGCGTAAGTCCGCTCACCCAACGCAACGATTTTTGTTAATTACTTCACGATAGCGTAAGCATGTTTCTTCATCAAAGCCAAGTGTGTCCATTTCCTTCCCCATCCCTGTCAAAATAGTTTTCAGTTTCTAATGATCTTTATGACGACGGCATATTAGAGTTGAATACGGCTCACTCACTTTCTTCTGACTCTTCGTCACAGCAAACTGACCTTATACCTGATGGTGGTATGATTAACAACTGCAGCATTAGAGGTAACGTGTTACGCTTCAGGTCAGACAACGCTGCGGCATATTGATTAAATTTCAAAAATAACGAATATAACGCCGTGTAGAAACCGAAAGAAATGAGTAAGAAATCACCCGAATGAGAGTTCAGGCCGCTGGTAGTCAGAACTAGATAAACGAATCCTCGGTACGGTGTCTACCGCACACAGTTTGCACTGTCTTAAAGTATGTTTAAAGGTAAAAGTTGTTTTCTTTTCCTTCACATTATGAATACCAGAAAATTTGGTACTGAAGACTAAGAAGTGCCAAAAGCAACTGGCATAGCTTGCCCACATACCGTAAGTGAGCAACTGACTTAAAGAACCCTTAGAAACGTTGATAAACCGTTTACAATGTGATTAAACAGAAGGTGGATTCTAATCTTGTCACTTGGCACGCTTGATTTAGTCGTACCTTTCGGTCACACACATCTTAACATTACTGAATAAAATATATAGCAGAGGTACCGGTATATATAGCTAGACTTATATTTTCTACTGGAGCCACATAATACCATAGAACCCCTCATAAAATATGCCTGTCGGCAGTAAACGATAACTCGTGAGAGGAACAAAGAAATTTATCCCGCGAAATGGGCTGTTTCTTTGATAGACTTAACTTTCGCCTTATAGCAAAACAAAGCAAGATATGGCATGTGTTCTACCAGATCATCGCTTGGAAACAGATTCTAAACAGTCCTAAACGGAGTACTCGAACATAAGGAACTGATCGTTAAAAATGGATAATATGGTAGCTATGCTTCAAAGTGACGAATGTCTGCCTCAAAGAATTAATTGCACCAGTCACTTATGGAACTTAACTCTGGGTCCAAATCAGTGGGTGTCGCTGTAAATAAAAGGAGTGTAACTGCAGCGCGACCAGCACTCTCCACACTGTATTCTGGAAGCTGTGTATTTTACAGGCATATTAACAAGTGCTTATTGACGAATCTTCTACCACACGATCCAACACTAGCTCCTCAAATTCTGCTGAGCAAATAATTCTGTGGCGATATCTTGGCGAACTCTTTGCAGCCTGAGTCACGCAATTTGTCGTAAGTCTCAATTCACGGCGATAAATTTCTCCAAATTAGGATGTTTTTCTCATCTTGCGGTACTTTTGCCTGCACATTCTTTCACCTCTTCGAGCGCTGCATCTTTGTGCCCAATTAAATGCGTATCTGTAAAGCCCTGTTACGAGTTGTGCCCCATCTTCTGGAACTATACAGATAATGGAGTACAGTTTTTCTATCTAGCGGCACCGACGTCGATACGGCGATGAAATAAACATGTGCCTCACACGCATTACTCACTCAATATTTCACCAGGCAGAAATTTATATTTCCAACCATTGGCTCCTTATTTCGAAGTACTCAATTTATGATAACGATTTTGACCTTCAGAGTCAAACACTATGTATTACTTTTCCTTCACTCTAATGAACTACAGCACATATCAAGTCAACTTCCACTACTGAAAATGGTACGGGTTAACCAACCACATAACATCTCTTTCTAGTTGTAGACAATACTGAAGCACCGTCGCCATCACAGTTCGGCTGTAATCGGATGCTGACTATCGGCTGTGTGGTCTCATGGATTCCGTAATTCACTGCTCACTTAGAGAGACCGATTCCTCCTACTGATAATCGGCTATGATTTATCATCCCCGTTGCTATTAGACATCTATTCGATAGGGAGCTCACGAAAGGCGGACTACGACTGTAGCAATTAACAAGGATGGGCTTTAGCTAAGTTCTGACGCACCTCCAGAAATTCTTCAGTTACTTGAAACTGCACTACGGCGTTCGGCATTTCAGACTTTCTATCGAGTATGGTTTGAAGTGGATGAATCCTGCTACCTTGGGAGCAAAATAACGAATGCCGGACGAAGCAAGGACGACACAAGGAGCAGAGTGGCGTAGGGAAAAAGAGAATCCCACCACAGTAAGTCTATTAGTAATCAAACGTTTTTTTTTTAATTTGAGGACGAAATTCCTGTGGATGTACATCCAGAGCACAGCATTGTACGGAAGTGAACGAAAGACTGTGCGGAAAACCGTAAAATAAGTGAATCGAAGATTTTGCGATTTAGTGTCGCAGAAGCTGCTGAAAATTAAGTGGACGAATACATAATTGGTGGGTTAGCCACAGAATCGGTAGGGAAGGGTATATTTATTGAATTGGGTTTATTGTTTGTATTTTGTATTTGCCGTGATTTAGAAAGCAATAAAAGAGAATTAACAAATTTTTAACAGCTAAAAATCCCCAAATTCCAGAACTATGGAAGAAACAAGAAAAGTGTATATGAAAACAATAAATAGAAGCGGGAGCACGATGATATGAGACGCGTTAAGACATCAGAGAATGACTTCAACTGTGCTAGAAAAAGTAACTGAGTAGAATATTTATGGGACGGAACAGATATCGGAATATATCAGACAAGTAAATGAAGAATCCAGGATAGAATAATGACAGTATTGTGGAAAGGCTGGTTGCTACTCAGCGTGTAGGCACAACAAAAAGACTGTCAAACAGTTAAGCTATATAATTGCGTAGGCTTCCGCGGCCAGAGTCAGTCGACATAAAAGTTTTCTGGGTTTGGTACCGCGCCAGAAGAAGGCCGCTGCAATCGTGGACGAAACGTTGCTTTTTCTCCAGCAGCAGCAGTTTTTACATTATGAAGCGGTACCAAACCCAGAAAACTTTTATGTCAATTAAGCTATAGACCAAAAATGCCCTCGTTGGAATTAGACAACATACACACACTCAGAACGCAACTCACAGACACTACCGCAGCCTCTGGCTGGCGAGGCCAGAATGGCCGGAATGGCCTCAGCAGCCAGAGGCTGCGGTAGTGTCTGTGAGTTGCGTTCTGAGTGTGTGTGTGTGTGTGTGTGTGTGTGTGTGTGTGTTGTCTTATTCCGATGAGGGTTTTTTTTTTTTTTTTTTTTTGCCGAAAGCTTGCTTGTTTGACAGCCTTTCTGTTGTGTCTACCTGGGACTCAGCGTCTCCACTATATGATGAGTAGCAACTATTCTTTTTACAATATTGCCAAATAGATGAAAAATGGTTCAAATGGCTCTGAGCACTATGAGACTCAACCTCTGAGGTCATTAGTCTCCCAGAACTTAGAACTAGTTAAACCTAACTAACCTATCACAAACATCCATGCCCGAGGCAGGATTCGAACCTGCGACCGTAGCGGTCTTGCGGTTCCAGACTGCAGCGCCTTTAACCGCACGGCCACTTCGGCCGGCAAAATAGATGAAGAAGTTGTTTTAAGATGAAGAGATTGGCACAGGGGAGAAGAAAATGGCGGGACGCTTCAGACTAATCGGAAGACTGATCCCCTTCCCAAACTCGTTAAAAAGAAGAAGAAAAAAAAAACGTGTTCTGCGCCTAATAGCTTGGTCTCTTCCGTCGTTAGTCCACTGGAGCACCTGTGTGATGACCAAAATGCAAAGGCAGGAAACGTACCGAAGAAGGGTGAGACAGGGATCATTGTGTTTCGACTGGTGAGCCATACGACAGCAGCTCTTTGTGACACGAGCAGTCGACGCGGCCCTGACAATCTGGCGCTGTGCTGTGCTGTGCTGTGCTGTTTCCGCTGTCGCACACTCGCTTTCTACGGCCGTGGGCGCGGCGCCGCTCGGAGTGGCAAGCGCGAGCCGCGCCGCGTGGGCGAGCTCAGCTGGCCGCGGGCCCGGCGCGCCGTGCCGCCTCGCTTATTACCCTGTCCTCTTAAAGGGGCGCGCGCTTTGTTTCCTCCGTACATTTACATCGCAGTCTCGATCGTGCGAAGGCGGATTAACGGCGGCGAACGAGAGTTAGAGAAACGTCGGAGACATGGATGGGTCACAATGCCAATTAACGATACAACAGCTACATCGGCTGTACATTCCAACAACATAAATGTTGTAAAGTACTGTACCAGCAACGCTCTGTATATTTAATGACTAGTTATGCAAATACCGACTTCTTTTTACTGGATACGTACAGAATAATTGCTAAAAACATTCAGCAGCTTACATAGCATAAATATTTCTGTACGTAGTTAAGACACCCAGTGTCGAAAGATTTTGCTGTCACCTTCAAGTCTTCAAAATCTTTTTCTCACGCAACGTGTTCATTTTACGTTGGACTTGGCGTGAGGTCCAACGTAACATCAATACGTTTCGTAAGAAAAATGTTTTTTTAAGACTTGAAGATGACAGCGAAGTCTGCCGAAAGCGATTGTCTTAAATAAAAAAAACATTTATGCTATCGAGGCTGTTGAATGTTTTTAGCAAGTACACAGATCGTTCCATCGGTCTTCTCAAAACGAGAAAATTCAATTAAAAAAATAATTCCGGCTGTCCTTAAGTGTCATCTTGTGTAACATGGCACGCTTGACTCGACAAGTGACTGAGTTCCTTATGGTATCCTCCTGTTCTGGACAAACTGAAGTGGTACTCATAACCCTCAATTTTTGAGGGAGGTTTGATTTCTGATCGTGATACTACATAGTCTTGACATCGATTGTGCTTGAATTGAGTATAAAAATAAACAGTGTTACGCCTGTGCTGACACAATGACGTTAATACTAGAATAAATTAAACGGCTGAAAAAAGAACGATATGGACGTCGTATCTGTAATAGATCACGAGAGGGGTGGGGGGCGGGGTGGGACTTGTAGAAAACAGCCGTATACGACTCGCATCATCTGTCCACTCATCTGTAAGATAACAAAAAAGTGAATAAAATATCGATCCTTCATCAGGCTTGAGCACGTTTAAGTCATTAATATACCCTAAGACCATAAAAAACGGTACACCACGAAGATTTGTCTGAATGGGACGGAAATCGGAAAATGTGATGTACATGTACAGACAAACAAACAACCACGGCTTCAGAAAAACTGGATGATTTATTCAAGAGAAAGAGCCTCAGAAACTCAATGACGCGTTGGTACACCTCTGGTCCTTATGGAAGCAGTTATTCAATTAGCCATCGATTGCTCAATGTCCTCCTGTCGGATATCGTGCCAAATTCTGTCCAGTTGGCGCGTTAGATCGTTAAAATCCTTAGATGGTTAGAGGGCCCTGTCCATAATGATCCAAACGTTCTCGGTTGGGGAGAGATCCGGCGACCTATCTAACAGACGTAGGGTTTGGCAAGCACGAAGGCAAGCAATACGAGTCTCGCTCTGTGTGGGCGGGCATTATATTGCTGAAAAGCAAGAACAGGATGGCTTCCCATGAAGGAAAACAACGGGGCGTAGATACTGGCACCCTGTGTTCCTTGACTTCTGGAAGGCATCGACACAGTTCCACACCGTTACCTAATGAAAAAAGTACGCTCGTAAGGAATATCAGACTTAGCTTTGTGACTGGATTGAAGAATTAAAAGCATTAGAAAACAGTATATCATTCTTAACGGAGAGAAATCTTCAGGCGTAAAAGTACTTTCAGATGAACCCTAGTGGAATTTTACAGGGCTATTATTCTGCACAAAATATATAACTGACGTAGGAGATAATGTCAGAAACCCAAGAGGCTTATTGTGAGTGGTGTTATTGCGTGCAAGAAGATGTAACGATTGAAAGTTTTAGCGAAATGCAGAAAGATCACTTAAAGCAGGAATTGCCTGTCGATCATCAACTTACGCGTATGTGGTGTATTGGTCTTAAACAGGCGGGAGTACCCATCGTTCTCTGTTACACGATTTCCAAACAGTCGTTGAAAACAGTCACCCCCGTTAAATATCTCGGGATGAGAAAACAAAGCAATTCAAAATGAAACAGTCACATTAAACTGATCACATGAAATTCAGGAGCCAGACGAAATTAATTAGAAGAATTCTCTAAACTTGTAGTCCATCACATGAAGTACGTAGCTTAAAACAACCTCATTCGACTGACGCTTGAGTATTTCTGCTCAGTCAGTGACTTGTACCAGGTTGAACTGGATTGATACAGGAAATGGAAAAGATCCAAATAGAGGAAATGGAAAAGATCCAAAGAACAACAGCGCATTTCGTTACGGAAATCAATGTCCATTGTCGTCTTCTGCAGGTGCTGAGCTATGCCTCGTCGTTGTCGTTGATGCCACAGCCAGTGGAGGAAGCAAGTAGTTCTCCATTATTTGTTATGGCATGATAATCGTGCGACATACCTTTTTATATGTCGATTGCTCATTTACGATTTTGACGTCCCAAAGCTTCATCTTAACTGTCGGTGGATTGGCGGAGCCATTCTTCAACATCACACTACTGCACTGCTTACTTAAACACTTTTCTTTAATGTGCGTCACCGTACAAACGCTTCTCCACAGACGTTTCACTGTACACACTGGAAACGTTTGTACAGTAGAGGTACATCAGGAAAAAAGTGTTAAAATAAGCAGTGCAGTAGCGTAATGTTGAACAACAGCTCTGCCAGTACACAAACGTTGCAGGTGAGGCTTTGGAACGTCAAAATTGCAAGTGAGCAATCGATATATAGAAAGTGTAACAAACGATGCTCACGCCATAACAACTGATGTGTAATACTTTTTGCTTCATATACAGGCTGTGGTATCAACCACGACAACGAGTCACAGCTCCAAGCCAGCAGAAGACAACAATGGACATCGGTTTCAAGTCACCCATTGCCATCCCCCTCCCCCAAACACTCCAACAGTCACTCCAGAAGCAAGTTCTAGGTTAATCTAAACTAAGATATTTTATCTTCAAGTAACATTTGCATGTATAAAGGTCTGATGATGAGCGAAACAGCTCGAAATGTGTGCAGTACAATTAAATATAAAATAAATAAATGGGACTGGCAGCAGAAAAATACAAATAAACATTTAATCAACATATTGCTTCCTCCTACATACATGTCGCGAAAAGACTATGAAGGTAAGTTTACAGAGATTTGACCTCCTATGGATGATTCGTAACAGCTGTCCTCTCAAAATGATTCATATGGCTCTAAGCACTATGGGACTTAACGTCTGATGTCATCAGTCCCCTAGACTTAGAATTACTGAAACCTAACTAACACACATCCATGCCCAAGGCAGGATTCGAACCTGTAGCAGCTGCGTGGTTCCAGACTGAAGCGCCTAGAACCGCTCGGTCACAGCGGCCGACAGTTGTCCTTTTCGTGTAAAATTCGTGAATGGAACGCTGCAGGGAAGAGGAAAGGAGGAGTGGAGAAAGGTGATAAGCAATAAACAAAGTACAGTCCGCCACATGCCTTAGGATAGTTTGCAGAACGTAGATGTAGATGTAGCTGTAAAAGAAAAGGCGAATACGAAAGTGGCAGCAGCTCATGAAGTGCCTCTATTAGTAGAACGAGGGGAGGTATCAACGTGATTGTTTTGTTGCAGAATGAAGCTGCTGGTAGTATCGCTGGCAGTGCTGTGCGCGTGTGTGGCGTTCCCCGTGGACGAGGCGCCGCGGCCAGTCGTGCCGCTGGTCATCACCGACTACTCCTCCGTGGCTCCGGACGACACCAAGAAGGAGGCGTCAGCTGACGCGCCCGTGAAGACCGAGACGCCGGCAGCCGACCCCACTGGGGAGACTACGAAAGCTGTGGCAGCCGCTGAGGCTCCCGTCCCGGCCGCCCCTGCCGAGCCCGCAGCTGCAGCCGCCGCGCCCGTAGAGGCCGCTGCTGAGGCCGCCGCCAAGCCGGAGGTCAAGTCCGACAAGCCCGAAGCAGAGGCGACGGCAGCCGCGCCGGTGGAGAAGCCCGCCGCGGAGGCAGCCAAGCCGGAGGAGAGCAAGCCTGCCGAGGACCCCAAGCCCGCGCCAGCTGAGGACGCCGTCAAGGTCGCGGAACCCGAGAAGGAGGAATCGCCCAAGCCGGAGGGTGACAAGCCCGTTACCGTCGCAAAGACAGAAGAGGAGCCGGCCAAGGCGGCATCTGAGCCGGTCAAGGCTGCAGAGCTGCCAAAGCCAGAGGACGAGAAGAAGCTGGAGGATGCTGTTGTGGACAAGACCGAGGAGAAGGACACGCCGAAGCCCGAAGGGGAGGCTGCCAAAGCGGACGAACCTGCCAAGCCAGAAGAACCGGCCAAGCCGGAGCCAGCCGTCGCCGCCGCCGCGCCCGAGCCCGCCAAGGAGGAGAAGAAGCCAGAGGAGGTGAAGAAGGAGGAGGAGCCAGCGAAGCCGGAAGAAGCCAAGAAAGAAGAGATGGCCGTTAAGGACGCCCCCAAGGAAGAAGCCAAAAACGACGCTCCCGCTGTCGCTGCTGCCGCCGCGACGACCCGCCGAAGGCGCGAAACTATTGCCGCCGAGGAGAAGAAGGACAAGAAGCCTACGGACAACAAGAAGGACGACAAGAAGGGAAAGTCTGAGGAGGAAGAGAGCAAGGAAGAGAGCAAGGAAGAGAGCAAAGAAGTGGCGCCCGAAGCTCCCGTCAGTACCGAAGCCGCTGCCGACGCCAAGCCCGAAGTGGCCGCAGCAGAGCCGACAGCAGTGGAACCCGTCAAGGCGGAAGCGGAGGAAAAGAAGCCAGAGGAGACGCAGGGCGCGGTGAAGGCGCAGCCGGCGGAGGAGCCGGAGAAGAAGGCAGAGGAGAAGCCCGAGGAGGAGAAGAAGCCGGAGGAAAAGACTGAGGAGGTTAAGAAGGAGGAGGAGGAGAAGAAGCCCGAGGAGGAGAAGAAGGCGGAGGAGGAGCCGACGAACGAGGCGCCCGCCAAGGCAGAGGAGAAGCCGGCGAAGGAGGAGGAGCAGAAGCCTGCGGAGGCGGCGGCGAGCTCATAACGCGGCCCGCGGGCGCCCGCGCGAGCGCTCCTGCACTGTCGATCTGCCGGCAACGTAACTCCTTCCGCGGCAGCGTCAAGTCGGCAAACGTTCTCCTAGCTCTGTCTCGCAGACAGCCCCTTCAGCGACAGGAGTTACCTGGCATGTGGGATATGGGGACTCTCTCTTCGCCCTGAACTCTTCTACCCTCGACTCGTTTCACACGAATGGCAATATCCGAGTAGCTGTATCCCACTCGGAAAACAGTATCTACTTTGCATTAAATCCTAATCCAAGTACTTGCTAACAGGAGCTTCCTGTAATCAACTTGTCATCTACTTGCCCGTCACGATTGATTCTTTACAAGAAAATAACTGATTTCCCTTCAACAATACAAAACTACCCCTTAAGACATTCTGCATTAAATTAAAACCTTCGTGTGAAACTTGAGCTTAACGATTTCATGCCTTCTTGACAAACACCGTACACAAAAGAAACATAAATACTCACTTCAGTTATTTCTGGCGAGTCAAATCGATAGCATTTACGATAAATGCTAAATTATACTCGCCAGATTACACGCGATGTTGTCAAGAAAGTCGTGAAAAACATGAAAGTTACTGTGGCTATGAGCCATCAAGTACTGTAACAGTAGTAATACACCACATGACAGCATACCTGATCTGTTGGATTACTCCATTTCATCCTAGTTTAGAGAAAGTAAATTAATGATACAGTGACTGAGTGAAATTGTGGACAGTACCCGAGCGAACTGTCTATACAAGCAAATAGTTTACTAGTGTGTGTGTATGGATGTTATCGAATGCAACATATCGTACAGAAAGGCAATAAAATTTGCCTCATTTTTCATCGTATACTGTTACAAATACAATTAAACAGTTATGTTCTGCACTCCGTTATCAGTTGCATGTAATGTAGTGTGTCTGTATTTAAAAAAGCTTACAATAAAATCTATTTTATACAAAGATCTCATAGTTCGTTGCTTTGCATCATGTACATTAATCTGCAGACATAAAGATAAACTTTACTCTTGTCTTCACACACGCTTTTTTCATTCATCATGATTCTTTTAGTATACCAAAAACAGATGTATCTTTTTTTAAAGGTGAGAGGCAAAGGTCTTGCTTCGAAATACAGTTTTCCTTCTGACCAATATATTTTTGGTTAGTAACGGCGATAACGCTTGGTGACTAATAATTCTGTATTTCAGCAGTAGCAGGAGCACGAGAAGAGCTACAGCAACTTCATTAAAAATGATTAAGCCTACCATAGGTTCTCTTCTTATATCACGAATTTGATGTACGATAGTCTAAAAATACAATACGAATGCATCTTATTGTCACCAACAGGGATGAGAGGTAGATCACTTTACACATAAGGTCCATTCGAAAGAACAAAATTTCTATTTGCATTCGGTCTATGAGAATTTCTCATTGTAGCTAGTGAGTTCTATATGTCTAAGAATCAATTGGATTACCATCTTTAGTCGTAATATTGATAATGGAATATAAGTAGTATTATTATGTGTTTCAAATTTTGTAACAGGTTTAGTCTAGACATGTTATCAATTATGCAACTTATCATCATCATCTTCTTCTTCTCCCTTCTTCTTCCTGTGGATTATCTACGGCTGGCGCCACTTTTCCGCCCCAAGTCGCCATCTTCTTCTGTCTTGACTTTCCTCAAGTCCATATTCCTTGCTTCCATTCTCTCTTCAACATTATTTTCCAGCCGCGTCGTGGGTGGCCCATTTTCTTCAGCTTGGATAGTATCCATCGCACTATCCTATTTGATATTATGTCGTCATTCATCCTGTTCACATACTCAAACCCCATCAGCTGTTTTTGTTGGATGTCGCCACTTGCTAATGTCCCAGGCTTCTGCTGCGTAAAAAACTACATTCTGGACTATAGCCTTATACATTATCTTCTTCGTTGTCCTTATCTTTTTGTTCCACAGAACAGAGCTCACTGCCCTTGTTACAGTTCGTCATTTATTAATCCTACTAGTTTCTTCATCATTGCTTGTGTCCTGTTTATTAAATAATACCCCAAGATAGTCTGCCTTTTCTACACTTACAATTACTTCTCCATCTTTCACCAAATTATTCACTTTTTCCGTTCCAACAGCCAAGCACTCACACTTCTTCATGTTCACCTTCAGGCTAGCCTTATTGTATTCCTCTTTAAGCTTTTTATCATATAGCTCAGGTCATCCTCATTTTCTGCTAGTACAAACTGGTCGTCTGCAAAATACAGGCTAATTATTTTGCTGTCCTCTAGTATCACTCCCATAACCTGGCATTTTCTACGCCAAGCCAGCAGTATCGCTCCTAGATACAATTCTTCTGTTCAAATGGCTCCGATCACTATGCGACTTAACTTCTGAGGTCATCAGTCGCCTAGAACTTAGAACTAATTAAACCTAACTAACCTAAGGACATCACACACATCCATTCCCGAGGCAGCATTCGAACCTGTGAGCGTAGCGGTCGCTCGGTTCCACACTGTAGCGTCCCAGAACCGCACGGCCACTCCGGCCGGCCAATTCTTCTGTCCAACTGTGTTATTTTCATACAATTTCATAACAACCTTTAGCAATCTTTTATCCAACTCTCTCTCTCTCTCTCTTTCAAAATTTCCCAAAGATAGTTTGTGGGTACACTATCACATGCTTTCTCTAGGTTAATCAAAGTAATACGCGTCTGGAGATGCTTGCTGCATTACGCTAGTTATCGTGAATAATGATGATGAGAAGTATTTCACTTAATTACCTAAGGCCTGTTCAGAGGGCCATCAACTCTCTTTGAGCGCGATCTACGCTAATTTCTCATTTTTGTAGTTTACTCCTTTTCAGCAATGAAATGCAACATGCAATACACATTACACATCAAGCCGAAGTTATACAGAAGATTCTGCTCAAGTTTGCCATCCTACCCTAGAAGGCTTCAACACCTCCTTATTTATTTTTTGACGTGGTCCTCCGCCTATTAGACGTTGCCTCGTACCTTGAGGCATACAAGTTTACAGTACGCCGGCCGCCCAGCGGAGGACAGCGACGACGGGAAGACATGTGATGCAACTCTCGGCAGTCGCACAGCGAGCTTCATTCAAATCACTTGCCGCTCATGCGACAGCTGCGTAATTGTCCAATCAGGACACTTGCGCCATTCCTTTCTTCCTGAGTACGACCCATTTCCTAAATTGAATAACAACCGGCACTATCCTCACTTACTGGGTATCATTGACGGCGCAGGCAGATCACACTTGCTGGTTGTGCTCGCCTGCAGTATGCCGGCCTCTCTTCTTTCTACTGCTCCAGGCAGCAGAGTGCGACTAAATGATTCATAAAAAACTCCTATAAAGCACGGCGCCAACGACATCTCATCGTACCAGCGGAATTTAAATTATCTCCCACACTGATACTACCTATAATAAAAAAAATCTAAAAATTAAAAGCACTTTCCCAAAAACACAATTTTACTCATCGGCTACAGCTTCACGTGGGTCTCGGTTTAGATTTCCCTTTTCATTAACGAAAAACACAAAATATGAATGTCTGCAGTATTTCTTTTTCCAGGTTATCCAGTTAACCAGTTTCCGGATTACAAAGTTATCGTTAAACAATAAACAACTACGGAGTTCAAAGATGTGACGTGTTATGAAGAATTTTGAAAAAGATACTGCAGTCGAAATACGAATTAGGAAATCCACACAGAGTACTTACTGTATTTCATAAAGTGAGCATTTCAAGTACAAAGATGATAAACTAAGCAAAGGATAAAATGCACCAGGGAGAAGGTTTCACGCGTCAGACAACAGGTTGACACTGATCTGCTGCAAAAAATACATATAAATAAGCTATTCACAGCTCATTCTTGATCCAAGAAGTGGAACGTCAGTGCATGAAATAGGCGAAACCCCAGGTTACGCGATCTGGGGTGAAGCAAACTGAAGCTAAAGGATTTGAAAAAAATGTCAAGGAAGTTCTTTACAAATCAATAACATAGTAAGAAAAACAGTTAAGAGAGAAACAAAAAAGAAATTTTCTAGATGCATAAAGGTTACGAGCACATAACACATGCAAATCAGTTTTTGTTTCGAGATAGACGGCTTGCGTCGCACGCCAAGTCCAATTCACTTGTCCTGCATTTCATACAATTTCGTGATACCAACAATGACAGTATAGCTTAGAATCTGCATCTTGGTGCTGTTTTTGTATACGCAGTTCCGGAGATCGATGAAACTCCGTAGCATTTTCGTAGCGTCTGAAATTAGAAATGTCTGTTGGGGGCCGCTGGAAACGTATGACCGCGCAATAAGTCGAACTGAATGAAGATGTCTTACTAGTATGGCAAAGCAGACGTTTTGAAGTTCTATGGAAGATTTCTCGTAAGGAACAATGGCACAGTATACAAAATTCTGAGTTACTTGGGGCCTAAAGAGAAGTCGTTGTTCGAGGCGGAAGTTTGAGGATTATGTTTCTTGATTAGCGAATTTTCGCACGTGGAAACACAAACAAGTCAAACACTGTCCATATTGAGTTCTAGTTGGGAACCGGTACAGAGCCGGTACACTCCGCTGTAATACGGTTTAATAAAATACTCGTAAAACTCCTTGACTGAACCCAACTTCTTGCTTGCGAGGTACAGCAGTCGCAAAGTAAATAAGATTTGCTATTTCGCACGAAAAGACGTGAGCGGTTACGACCTCCCACGAAGGCTTAGTGACATGCCGTAGGTACTAGCTGCGTTGCGTGTCATTCAAACAATCATGGCCGGCCGAAGTAGCCGTGCGGTTAAAGGCGCTGCAGTCTGGAACCGCAAGACCGCTACGGTCGCAGGTTCGAATCCTGCCTCGGGCATGGATGTTTGTGATGTCCTTAGGTTAGCTAGGTTTAACTAGTTCTAAGTTCTAGGGGACTAAAGACCTCAGCAGTTGAGTCCCATAGTGCTCAGAGCCATTTGAACCAAACAATCATGAGGACACACAATCTACGGAACTTGTTTACGCCTCTCATATATTTTAAACTGGAAACACGCTCTGCACCACTCAAAATTCGCTGAGGTTTGGCTGGAAATGACTGAGAGTTCTACAATACGTCGAACCTCAAACAACCTGCCCTACCCTTCGGGATAGAAAACAAAACTTGAGAAATTATACCATATACATTAACTACCATAATCCCTGCCAATGAAACAGATAAAACAAATAGTGAAACCCCAAAGTAATAGTTCGAGATGGAAGGATGTACAATCACAACAGTGGCGTAAGACAGGAGTGTAAAGTACGTTCATACACAATAAAGAGCTTCATAAACGACCAGTAAGTACAAAATTGTATACAACCGCATGACAAGAGCACATGTCGGCTCTCAAAGATGATGGCTTGAAAATAATCACAAGAGCGACTAAAGAAAAAAGTATACTACAGCGAAGTTAAAAAAATGACTTTGCTTGCTATCTGAAAGAAAGGCCTGCTTTTAGTTACGTACTGGTCCTT
This sequence comes from Schistocerca piceifrons, assembly GCF_021461385.2. NCBI lineage: Eukaryota > Metazoa > Arthropoda > Insecta > Orthoptera > Acrididae > Schistocerca > Schistocerca piceifrons. The sequence goes on from NC_060138.1 coordinate 535,177,031, forward strand.
CAATGATGAAACAAACAAAAAAAAGTTAGAGGTATGCAGAAGCTGTACTGTCAGGTGTACTGGCACTTGTCGCACGGAAATGGCGTAACCTAGATACATCCACGAAGTATGCAAATGAATATAATAAATAATAATCACTCCCACTGTGAACAGCAAATTATCTAAGGTTGTATTGGGGCTATTTCAAAGATTTGCAGAATAATGTGCGACAGATCAGAATCACAACTGGCGTCAGAAAGAAACAGATGGATAAGCAGAACTTCCGGAACTAAGAAAAAAGAATCTTCCCACTTACGTTTTGACAGTTGTGTAATTAGTAAGACGAGCAATGACTAAGGGAAGAGCAAACTCACCGAAGTAGGGTTACATTCGCCTATGGTGCAGGCGTACATCCTGTAAACGTATGCTTTAATGGGAAGGTAAGAAGTTATGTTGCTGTAGCTTTAAAAATGTAACCACACGACAACCATATAATTCGCAGTTGAGGATTTTATACATATACCATGTACATAAGTAATAAGGACATCGCAATACGCTACTGTATAGATATCTTTAATAATCAAAATAGAATGCCGTACAGTCTTTCATCAGTCATTCACACAGTGGTTTTCATGTCAACTTTTTTATTTTCCACGATATTACTTGCCTTCTGGTAACTAACAATTAGAAAAAATTAGTAACTGACAACGAATTCGAAGTGAGAATAATAATAAACGTAAAATTACTGTAATGTAATTGGATAAGAAAAGGAACAACAAGTGAGTGAACAGATACTGATAAAGTTGTAAAATGGTGAGAGACACGATTATCCATCAATAAATAATCAATATACGACCATACAGAGCTATTATCATGTGAAGTAAAGGAAACGTACCTAAAATGAAAACTTGGCACACAAAGTACTGAGAGTACTATAACGGGCATTGATGTGGGTTTACCTCCAGAACAGGAGAGACAGCTACAGAAGCATAATATTTGAATCTACAAAGCCTTCACTAAAGTTATTTGCATTTTTTCATTTCTGCGGATGGACCCGTTAACAATCAAATAACAGGAGTGGAAAGGGTACGCAGATGAGACAAGTCTCTCTTAGTTTTCTCTTCCGTCACTCCCATATAATTTAACTTCGATATATCTTGAAAGTTCCTCGCACCTAACCTCGTACCAAAAGAATATCAATCTCCAGTTAATACTGACATCGATATTTCATCGAACAGACATAAGTATTCAACTATAAAGGTCAATAATAATTTATAATGAGTACAGGTCTTTTTATCTCTAAAGTAATATACGTTTCTGCATCTGAGTTCGGGTCCTCAGACGTATTTTCTATTGTTTATGATATGCGGAAAACGAGACGTCGGTTGTTACTTTTACAGTATAAACGAATATGTGGCGCGTTTCCCAAAAATAGGGCTGTTCAGTAAAGAATGATCACAATTTCTTTTTGAGAACATACCTTTACTCATCCTCATAATTTTGATGGTCCTTCTCAAAGTAGTCCCCCATGAATGCGGTGCACTTGTTCCAGCGTTTCTGCCAGTCTTCAAATACATGCTGGAAACCATTTTTGAGAGGTCCTTCAAAATCGCCTCCGCAACCTTCACCACCGCTTCTGACGACTGATAATGCCTCCTACGAAGGCTAAACCCGGACTACAGGGAGTGTGAGGGATGCACGTCACGTTGAATTTTGCAAGATATTCAGCAATGACGTTGGCAATATACGGCCGCGCGTTATCGTGGTGCAGCATCCAGCCTGTTTCACAGAAATGTGGTCTTTTGCGCCTGACATGGACCTGCAATATTTTGAGGACATCCCTGTAGTACTATCCAGTTACTGATGTGTGTGTCGGTACAACATGTTCTAAACCATTCCACGAATATCAAAGAAAGAGATGACCATAACTTTCCCAGCAGAAGCAACTACTTTTGCTTTTTTGGGGATTGGTGATGAAGGAGATTTCCACACTGAGCTTTGCTGTTTGCTCTCAGGATCAAAATGATGTAGCCAAGTTTCATCGGCAGTGATTACATTTGAAAGAAACTCTGGATCTTCTTCTAACATCAACATTAACTGCATGTAGACCTGCACACGAATGTCCTTTTGTTCGGGAATCAACAGTCTTGGAACCCATCGCGCACAAACACGTGTCATGTGTAATTTTTCTGCCACCAACGAGTGGGTGGTATCCAATTAAATGTTCATTATTTCAGAAAGTGATCTTAAGGTAATTCGTTGATCCTCGCTCACAATTACAGCAACAGTGCAGATGTTTTCTTTCGTAAGAGCAGAAATTGATTGTCTCCCCTCTTTAAACATTTTAAACCACTTTAGAGCTGTGCTGTAGGGAAGAACAGACTCTCCATAGGCATCCTGTAACATTGCATAGGCCTCAGCTGACGATTTGTTGAGATGAAAGCAGAATTTCAAAGCCGCATATTGTTCCTCCCGTGTTACCTCCATTGCAGCCGTAGGCGATACTGAACATGTCTGATCCTGCCTGCCTCTCAGAGGCGGGAACCAGGAGTCCCTAAAATGAATCTACGACGGCATGTTTGCTGCATATTAAGCAAACAGAATATCATAAGATTCAATTTTAGCACGAGAAATTATGAGCATAAAAAACTATGATCATTCTTTATTGAACAGCCCTCGTATCTGCATATTTTGCTGGCACATGAAACGACGGTAACTCTGAAAGACATGACGGTACTGATTTCGATGTGACAATCATTGGAACTATACGAAGAGACTTGAGCCTAATTTCTGCAAAGTAAGAGGAAGTTTTTAAGTTCCCTAGGTTCAGATTTTAAGTGATCTAAGGGCTTCCCTCTCTTCCTTATAACTTGGACGATACTAGGACGAATGCACGGACAAACAATGTCCACAGGAATTATTCACACAAATTCGATATATTGTCCAAACCAACCCTAAGACTGACAGCTACTTTACTCTCGATTTCTTATCATACTATAATGCTCCTCCAACATTCATTACAGCTCAGATATCTTACAGACCTTCAAACCCATTGCATAAATTTATGATAGAAGGTAGTACTATTACTACTTAAGTAATAAACCGTATCTATTCTTTTTATTTCCATTCTGATGAGAAAGATGGTTAAAACGGGTGAAAGCGTACAAAGTGTTTCAATAAATTTGCAATCCACGGTAAACATTTGCTTTAATATAGTATATTTCAGTAAATTTTTTGCGAGTCCTTCTGTGTAGCTACAAATGCCAAAAAAAAGACGATCTGACCTGCAAAAACTACCAAACTTACTTTTGTTGTTCCTTTTTGAAGATATCCTTACAGTAGCACAAGAGCTCGATTTTACAAATAATCTTTTATCGCCTTGGTCTCAAACCTACAGTGTGAAAAGCTAAACATAAAAGATTGTCGTTTTCTTGTGGGGCAATATGACATATGGTGCAAGGTGGGAAGACAGAAGGTGCTTCCCAATACGTTTCGGACACTTTGCTTATTGACACGGTTGGAAATCCAAGAAGCTGTTATCAAAACAACTGTATCATAATGTGCTACTATAATCTGTTCCCAGGTACAATTTTTCTCTGTATGGTCTTCTCTCTTCTCTTAAATCATCAGAAATATCACTCACGCAGGGAGGAAGTGGTTATACCTAACGCCATTACGAATATTAATATTTAACTCTGGTGTGCAAATCACTGAGCGATGAAGCGACGACGAATCCACAGGCGACGAGAGGCGATGCTGCTCGGAGTACAGTGCAGCACATGTTAGTCGTTACTAACAGTAATACGCGGCGCTCCGGTTTCGCTGCATAGATAGTGAGTCACTCTGTAACAGGTACAGCCGAGAAGTGTGCGGGCATCGGACACACAAAAGAATTTAATTAACGGCTGATTAGATGTATTATCATGTGCTAATATTGAAATGAAAAGAATACACTCGCGTGCAACACGGCTGAGGAATTTTTATGTGATCCATGTTGCCACATGGTGCTCTTGGGCGTTCAGCTAAATTTAATATAAAAATATGTGTGGCATATTCCAAACAGCTATCGTTGTTTTTGCTGTTTATATGTACAGCATGTAATCCATTTCAGAGTTATACAATTACATCTTCAGACATCCGTATGACAGTCCAGTCAATCGACTGTTGAATACAGAGAGCAAATCAAATAGCTTAGACACAGAAGCTGTACCGTGCAAGATCACTTAACATGCACGTAAGGAAATAACACGTTAAGAAAAGATATACTGACGTCGAGATACGTACGTGTGTCTGACGTTATGTATACACTTACTTCAATTGCTTGTTGTTACATAGCACTGAAATCTACAAGCCGAACGTATAATAAATATTATATATATATATATATATATATATATATATATATATATATATATATATATATAATATTTATTATACGTTTGGCTTATAGATTTCAGTGCTATGTAACTCCGTGTTTAGATATCTATATTAGCGCCAAGTCAATAGATTATGTAATACAACAAGCAATATATTTTTCGATCAAATTTGGTGGACATTTCTCTTACTGTCAGGCAACAATCGCTGTGGGGGTAAGAACCACCCACCTACCATATTTTAGGAGATACGACGTCGTCATCAGAAACATTGAGATTCATGAAAACTGCCGCATCATGCATGACATTTCAGTGAATTACTTCCGTTCTACTAACTGTATTCGCAATAAATTTAGCAGGCAGTGTCCACATATATCGCTAAATGTACCTCCAAACGTGTATCATAGTAAGGCACATAGTTCAGGAGATATCATGTGATAAATACTGAGATGCGTCAAAAAATGTCGCAGTGTACATGACGTTTAAATTTATTACTGATGTTCTACCACCTCTATTCGTAACATATTTCACAGATAGTATCCACAAACGCCGCCGGATTTACCTACATAAATATATTTCTATATGACATATAACTCAGGCTGAAATACGTGAAAAATTGCCGCATCATGCATGACGTTTATATTTATTACTTCTTTGCCACTACCTCTACTCGCAACTTATTTCTCAGACAGTATCCACACATACAGCTGACTGTACCTCCACAAATATAATAATGTGCGACACATGGTTCAAGAGATATGAAGTCAAACACTGAAAGGCGTGAAAAAATGGTGCACCATGTATGAAGTTTTAAAAATTTGTTCTTTACTACTAAGACACCCCTATAGTCGAATCTACTTAAGGAGATCCTTGACACGTTGCACAATATAAAATTATCCGATACCTAAACGAGGCAGTTGCATCACATGTGGTATGTGCCAACATATTGCATGACGTTTACTTTTGGGACTGTGTGAATTTCATGTACTTTGATTCCGCATTTACTACATTCGTACATTTTCCACATATATGAAGTACAAATATTAACTCTATGTCATTAAAGATCATACCGCGACTGTCACACGTTATATGGAGATATGCGTAACTGCCCTGTGTATATTATGACTGGTATTTTATCGGTAATTTACATTACACCACGGCACTGACCGTCGTATTACTTACGACATCCTTCTCCAGTAATGGTATATTTTTCGTCACTGAAGCGCAGAGAAATTGGTATAGGCATGCGTATTTAAATGCAGAGACATATAAACAGGCGGAATTCGAGGTTGCGGTCGGCTACGCCTATATGAGAAAACAAGTTTCTGGCGCAGTTGTTAGATCGGTTATTGGCACTGCTACAATGGAAGGCTATCAAGATTTAAGGGAGTTTGCGTGGCCTTATAGTCGGCGCAAGAGCGATGAGACACAGCACTCCGAGGTTGCGATTAACTGTGGATTTTCCCGTACGACCATTTCACGAGTTTACCGTGAATATCCGGAATCTGGTAAAACATCAAATCTCCGACACAGATCCGGCCGGGAACAGATTTTGCAAGAACGGGACCACCCACGACTGAAGAGAATCGTTCAATGTCCGCTAACTACTGCAGATTTCAGTGCTGGGCGATCAACAATTGTCAGCGTGCGCACCATTCGACGAAAGATCATCGATATGGGCTTTAGGAGCCGAAGGCGCACTCGTGTACCCTTGATGACTGCACGACACAAAGCTTTACGCCACCGTAACACCGACATTGCTCTGTTGATGACTGGAAACATGTTCTCTGGTCGGACGTGTCTCTTTTCAATTTGTATCAAGCGGATGGACGTGAACGGGTATAGAGACAACCTCATGAATCCATGGACCCTGCATATCAGCAGGAGACTGTTCAAGCTGGTGGAGGGTCTGTAATGGTGCAGTTGGAGTGATACGGGACCCCTGGTACGTCTATATACGATTCCGACAGGTGGCACGTACGTAAGTATCCTGTCTGATCACTTGCATTTAGCCGGCCGTTGTGGCCGAGCGGTTCTAGGCGCTTCAGTCCGGAACCGCGCGACTGCTGCGGTCGCAGGTTCGAATCCTGCCTCGGGTATGGATGAGTGTGATGTTAAGTTTAAGTAGTTCTAAGTCTAGGGGACTGATGACCTCAGATGTTAAGTCCCATAGTGCTCGGAGCCATTTGAACCATTTTGAACATGCATTCATTCATGTCCATTGTGCACTCCGATGGACTTGGGCAATTCCAGCAGGACAATGCGACACCCCACACGTCCAAAATTGCTACAGAGTGGCTTCAGGAACACTCTTTTGAGTTTAAACACTTCCACTGGCCTCAGAACTCCCTAGACATGATGGTTATTGAGCATATCTGCAGCGTGCTGTTCAGAAGAGATCTCCACCCCCTCGTAATCTTAAGGGGTTTATGGACAGCTCTGCAGTGTATGGTGTCAGTTCCCTCTAGCACTACTTCAGACATCAGTCGAGTCCGTGCCACGTCGTTTTGCGGCACTTCTGCGTGTTCGCGGGGGCTCTACACGGTATTAGGCCGGTGTACCAGTTTCTTTAGCTCTTCAGTGTATTTATTAATGTTTTTACAATGTTACATGTGATTTTGTTGCGTTTACGTATCACAACTCGCATTGTACAAGGTGCGGCGTTTAAAACCGGACAAATTTCAGTTTGAATTTCCCACCATATCGTAGTTCAGCCGGAGGTCGCGACTGGAGTTCTTGAAAGTGACAGGTATCTAGTAAACAGTCAGAACGACAAAATGGCTGAGATGTTCCGGACAAGTGTGGAGTACAATCGAAGAGCCGCAATTACAGAAACTTTTCGTGCTGGACGTTCGCCCACTGAAATAGTATGATTCTTCGGGTATCCGAGATCAACAGTTTACGATATTGTGGCCAAGTATAATGCTTCGTAGAAGTCTGGAGAAGGTTCCGCTAATCTGGCGAGGAAACATCATTCGAGGAAACGCGGCAGTAATCGAAAAGGCTCAGGTGTTGATTTAGGAGGACCCGGGACAGACGCTGAGGAAACTGGTGCCAGAACTGAATGTCAGCGAGTGAACAATGCGTCGGATGACATAGGAGGACCTCATACGAGCCATTTAGTCCAAAACTGGCTCTCGGATAACGATGACATGTTCCTGTCAAAGGAGTTCCGGCCCGCGAATAGCTCGGAGGATTTGAACCCCCTCGACTACTATGCTTGGACAGTAGTCGAAAGAGTTACCAACAAGACGAGGCACCCTAATCTCACATCTCTACGCACCGCTATCAAAGCAACATTCGCGAATGTGGACAGCGCTGTTTTAAAGAGTGCGTGCGATCGCTTCAGGACAAGATTAGAGGCGGTCACTGTGGCTGAAGGGGGTTACATCGAGTAATGTAACTCTTGAAAGATGCCACCACTTATATGTAAAAGGATTTTCATTTGCATTTTGTTTTAACACATATGCTTTTAAAAAAAAGTTTCATTTGTCCGGATTTAAGCGCTGCACCATGTATTTTAATGGGAAAGTCTTACTGTTTAATATGAGAGACACAATAACGGAGGGAGGAGAATTGTGTTTAGAAAGTGCATTGAGATTATTGTCTTATTTCATTACTTATCATGCTCCTGTTAAAGATTCCCTCAGATGCAGTCGTATCTGTTATAAGCAAATGCGCTTGAAACATGTCGCGCGCTTGACGGAATATTAAAGGAGCATTAAGAAGCCGGGATGACGTAATTATTTGAATTACTAGGGACACAGCTGTGAGACAGCAAAACTGAACCCTTCAATATAGACAGCTCGCTGCAATACGTCAAGAACCCTTCAACACAGACAGCTCGCTGCAATACGTCAAACATGTATTGTTACGGCTGAGGCACATATATATAATCTGAAAATCGTCTGATACAGAGCTGGTCCAGGAATTAATAACTTTCCCACAGGATTTATGGGCATTTTGTTCATGGATGAGTGCACATATAACTTATTAGGACTAGATTACTGGAAAGCAACCTATTCATTGTATGTCAGATTAAAACCAGTAAACTCCTCTATCTTTAAAGAATCGAATCCCCACGTGAAAAACAGATCCAAGCTTCTGATTACAAATGAGTTAATGTGTTAAATATTTGACTTCAAGTATGCAAGCGAGGAAAGGGTTTAATGGCTCTGAGCACTATGGGACTTAACTTCTGAGGTCATCAGTCCCCTAGAACTTAGAACTACTTAAACCTAACTAACCTAAGGACATCACACACATCCATGCCCGAGGCAGGATTCGAACCTGCGACCGTAGCGGTCGCGCGGTTCCTGACTGTAGCGCCTAGAACCGCTCGGCCAATCCGGCCGGCTGTGAAAGGGTTTAAATTATGCTTAAAGTTTGTTAGAAGTCACTAAGTGCTCCCACAACGAAACCTCTTGAGTGCGAGGTCGCAAAAGGCCAATGATATATACGCCATTCGACGACCCACAAATTCTCTACCATGCAACAACTGCTAATGGGAACAGGAGTCGGGACTGGAGGTATTCAGCGGTGAGTACAGTATGAGGCCACGGAAAGTAGTCGACGTGCTGCAGTGCTAGTGGTGTTGATTCAAAGCAGAGCAATGGCGACGATAAACAAAGCAAACATTGCGTTATGTCTACAACAACAGTTACCGAAGTTGACATTTCGTCGAAAAGGAACCCAAGGAATTCTGCAGAGTGGGAAACGAGTGTCAGATAAAATATTAGCGTTTCTGCTAGATGAGTCAGTGGAATGTGTGGTGTCGATACGCTCGACTGTACAGACAGTGTACATGAGGAATACAATGATGACGATACGTGCTTAACAAGTGAAAATGATACTGAAACAGGTGCCGAACCATGTATTTCATCATCGTTATCGGACAGGGAGCCACAGACCCAGTCTCCAGCGACACGTAATACAGGACAATCGTTGTCGAAGGACCGGGAACTAAACATAATTACGTACATGGAAGACCAACCGCAGCATAGTAAAAACAAAATTATGAACAGATTTCAAATAAGTCCGCAGCCGTATGACCGTGTACTGCATAAGAAAAAATTACAGATATTCAAGGAAGGACAAGGCGTAATTTTTGCAAAACTGTAACCGGCCGTTGTGGCCGAGCGGTGCTAGGCGCTTCAGTCTGGAACCTCGCGACCGGTACGGTCGCAGGTTCGAACTCTGCTTCGGGCATGGATGTGTGTGATGTCCTTAGGTTAGTTGGGTTTAAGTAGTTCTAAGTTGTAGGGGACTGATGACAGGTGTTTAAAGTCCCATAGTGCTCAGAGCCATTTGAACCATTTTGAACAAAACTGTATGATACTAGATACACATTACGGGATGTGCATGATAGTGACATCAAACTGCTCGACATAGATTAAAGTGTTTTCAAGGGAAGCAGTAGACAGTTGCATAAATTAAACAGTGCTACAAAATTGAAAGACGTGAGATAACGAAATTTCAGACAAAGTTCGACTCGTAAACTTGGAGATGCGATAAACAAACTTAACCCATCATTGAGTACGGAATTTGTTTTGAACTACGACCAATTGGTATATGAAGAGGAAATGCATGTGAAAGAAACTCTATAAATTAGAGGTACCAAGAGATTTGTATCAAGATTGATTGACATCAATGCCTTAACGCATTCGTTTACAATTATGCCGACTGTTAATCTGGATGGTAAATTGGCTGGAAAGTTATCTATTGTGATGCGAGAAGTTGGAGGTGCTCTGCCCCTACGATTCTTTCTTCTGCGCGTGTTCTTGCAAGAGCAGTAGGGAATATTTGCGTCACAGCAAGCAAGAGTGGCAAAATTGGCGTAATAGAACTACAACTGGTCAAAATAACTTGGTTTTGCTTCATTCCTGATTTGCGTATAAAAATCACACTCCTTTAGAGCAAACTAACCCTCCTGAAAAGTGTTTGGCATCGTAATTCATATATCACCTGGAACCACAGGACAAATTCATCTTCTGGATTTTTTTTTCGTGCCTATAAAACCTATTATCGCACTATCTGCAGCTACACCTTGAAGGAAAGACAGTTTCACGCCACGCCAGACTGATTCGCGTTCGGTTGCATGACATCACATTCCATCAGTTCTTATCACCCCGTTGGACCAGTACGATTGTACATGCATTCTTTTGCAGTTAGTAGCTCCAGAGGAGTTCGCCTTCGATCTTGATGGCCTGAACCTTTGTGATCATTGTGGTGCGCCATTTATCATTCGGTGATCATGGTATAAGTCAATGGTTTGTTTCGAACATTTATTGAATGTTCACGATGTCCATTTTGTGAAGTGTAATACTTACAGCCCATAGAAGGTCGATCTCTGCATCTCCCGGACACTCATTTTCTGACGCCCTACTGATGTACATGGTGAGTCATTAGCAGCTAATATTTTTTTCTGCCATAGTTGTTAACACGACACTTTCAAATGAGCCATACTAAAAATTGAACTTGTAACCTGGCACTCAAGGGGTTCCTTGTCATTATTAAACGCTGCATGAATATAGACTGGGTGATTTCGCGTCATTTTAAGTAAAAACTACTTTTTTAAACATCTCTATGTTTATAACGTCTATGTCTAAGTGTTGTACAGTGACATATAAGGGGCAATCAAATGAAAACGAATTAGATGGAAAAAAGTAAATAAACTGTTTATTATTTCAAAAGCAATCACCACGTATTAACAATACATTTGTGCTACTTTGGGACAAGATGGTCAGTGACTTCATAGAAAAATGTTTGCTGTTATCTAAGCAACCATGATTATACTCACGCGTGCAACTCTTCGTCCGAGGCGAACTGAAGCCACGAATGTTTCTCTTCAGGGCTCCAAAGGAATGGAAATCACGATGGGAGAAATCGGGATTGTCTGGAGGCTGTGCCAGCGCTTCCCGGCGAAACCTCTGTAGCGTAGTCGAAACAACCTTGACAAAATGGGACCCACCCTGAAGAAAGACATTCGTGATTGTCGATTTGCTTCGAAAGAAGAGTTGTACGCCTGGGTACAATAATGATTACGTAGGCAATCGCGATTATTTCTCCATGTAGGCATTGACCGTCTTGTCACACAGTGGTATAAATGTATTAACAGTTACGGCGATTACTTTTGAAATAATAATTTACTTTCTTTTTTCCATCTGTCTCGTTTTCATTTGATTGCCCCTTATAATTTTGCAGGTGTATATGTAGATACTGTCCGCGACATGTATTGCGAATAGTTAGTAGTAGAGAAGTAATAAAATAAAATGCCATGCGTAATATTGACATTTTACTATCAGTCAAATAAGTCACGGCTGCAAACTACTGACGAGAATTACTTACAGAAGAATGGAAAAAAATCGTAGGAACCGACCTCGGAGATCAGTTTGTGTTTAGGAGAAACATAGGAACACTTGAGGCAATACTGCTCCAAGAACTTATCTTAGGAGACAGACTGAAGAAAGCCAAATCTAAGTCGACAGCACCTGTGGGTTCAGAGGAAGCTTTTGACTACGTTTGCTGGAATAGACTTTCCGTAAATCTGAAGGTAGTACGGATAAAATACAAGGAGTTGAGAATTGACTGATATTGCAGGCATAGAATATGACTTTTTTGCATTTAACGTTTCTGTACCAAGGGCGAGTTCGGATTCTCAAGATGGTGCATTTAGAATACGTGTTGGTTGGCATGGATGAGGTCATTCCATTCGTTGTACACCATTATACAGGGCATAACGAGTATAATCGCAGATATTTTTATACGCGGTACAATGACATGTATTCATATCAGTGTGTGGGTTGATTTTTCTCTGCGGCGAACAGTCTTCCCACAAACACGTTGCAGCCGTATCGACCTAAAGTTTTCTGCACGGTCACACTGCACCACTTAGTGTCCTAGGCCTGTGAATATAGACTAATCATTATGCGGCCACACGTCCACACCTCAACACCTGACCTGACGCCCAGGGAAAAATAAACATTAATGGGTTGCTCTTGCCACATGTACTAGGAAGTGCTAACGAACTTGAGAACACAGGATTTTTAATAGCTGCAATTATTACTCTGCAAATGACGTAAATACTGATGTAACGTTGTACAGTGCACCATCCTCAGTCACCAACGGAAATATCTGTGCTTGTACCAATCACAGTCTGTATTTGAGCTCAGAATGTGTTCAACAGTTCTAGAAAAGATAGATAGCAATGAGTTTGGACGTTGGTTTTATGGATCACTTCTAATATCCTTCGTGTAGACCTGTATTTTCTATCAACCATCCGACTGGGATTCCAGTGGGCCCTGGAGCCTTGTTTAATTTTAACAACTTCAGCTGTTTTTTAATACCGCCGACACTGCTGTGTATATTACTCATCTTTGCAGCAGAGCAAGAATTGAACTGGGCCAGTTCTTCAGTGTCCACCTTTATATATGAACATTTGAAAAAGGAATTAGGCACTTCTGTTTTTGCTTTGTTACACTCAGTTAGGTTTGCTGTGTCACCCGCTGGTTTCTGGTAATTAATTGACAGCCATTACATATGAGCACAACTTCTTTGAGCTATGTGAGTGACCTTTCGATAAGATTCTGTATCGAGGTGACGTTCTCAAGACGTTCACCTTTATTCTTGTAATTGATGCTATCGGGTTCTTTCTCTCTGTTCTAGGCATTATGCTGCATTTACACAAGTTCAAAGAGAGCTACTGTGCGTTGCAATAAGTGGAACTTTTGTCCAAGTGTTTAACAATTTCTTTGCAATCGTGCAGACAGAACACGATACATGCCGATGTCGTGGCCGCAGCTAGGTAAGAAAAGAATACTTGGGCTGTGATGAAGACAGAGGTGCGTGGAGCCATTGCGAAAAAATATGGATGGATAAAGGATAACAGACATCGTGAGTGCGAGGTAATACTGACCTTACAGCTTATCTTAGAAAACATCGCCTGGACGTTAAACTTTAATCTTTATTTCCTCCTTCCTTAGCAGATAGACTGAAGAAAGGCAAATCTACATTCAAAGCATTTCTATACTTAGAGAAAGCTTTAGGCAGTGTTGTCTGGAGTACACTCATTGAAATTCTGAAGGAAACCATGAAGAAATTTGGAAAGGAAATTATAGCTAAGGCAGAAGAAATTAAACCTTAGTGATTTGCTTACGGTATTGTAATTCTGTCAGAGTTGGCAAAGGACTTGGAAGATAAGTTGAATGGAATATATAGTGATTTGCTAAAAGGTCATGAGAACGACATGATCAAAGTAAAAAAAAGGTCAATGGAATATAGACGAATTAAATCAGGCGATGCTGAGGGAATTAGATTAGGAAATGAGACACTAAAGGAAGGATAGTAGTTTCGCCGTTTGGGCAGAAAAGTAACTGACTTTGGCCGATGCAGAGAGGATATAAAATGGAATATGGCAACAACAAGGGCATCGATCCCTAAAACGAGGAGTTAGGAAGTATTTTCTGAATGTATCTGAATGAACTGTAACCTTGCACCTAAATGAAACGTGGACAACAAACAGTGCAGACACGAAGAGAATAGGTGTAGTTTAAATGTGGTGCTTTAGAAGAAAGCCGAAGATAAGTTAGGTAGGTCGAATAACTAATGAAGAGGTACCGAATCTAATTGGAAAAAGAAAGAAATTTATGGCCCAACTTGACTAAGAGAAGCGGTTAGTTGAGCAGCGATATATCGAGGCATAGAGGAACTGTCCGTTCGGTAATAGAGAGGGTGTGTGAGGTTAAAAACCGTAGATGGAAACATAGGCGCGAGTAAAGTAAGCCAGATCAAATGGTTGCAGTAGCTATACAGCGATGAAGAAACGCACAGAATACATGACATTCCTAGAAAGGGGGCGTTCTGTAGTACAATGAACAGCGGAAAACTCCAGTCAAGATCTCTAGTAAAGACTTGGGTAACAAATATAGAATATGTAGCGGAATTAATGTGCATCGCAGAAGTTATTTTGCTTGATTGATCTTATTAACGTTTTATAATTTCCACTATGTCCATGATGTTAATATAAATCAATGTGTAGACAAAGTTAAAAATTAACCAAGACATCGAGTAACACAGTACAGTGTATTTAGATATTCGATCAAGAATGGAATTTGAGTAATTAATAGTTATCTCTGAATGTTCAGTTGCACGTAAAATCTTGAAATACGATCGTGTATTCCGATATGTGTAACAGAGTACGAAAAATGATTAGCTTGACCGCTCACTATAATGCATCACAATGAGGTTGGCTATTCCGGTTACATGTTATTGAGACTGTTTTAAGAGTTCACTTTAAAATAAGAAAATTTTATAAGATTGTCTGGTCAATGTCACTCACGTTGATTGGGCGTCGAAAAAGGATGACGACAATGTGGAAAGCCTTTTTAATTATTATTTTAAAGTTCTTCTGTACAGTTTTTTTAATTAATACGGTAACAATTGATAGTATAATTGTGTATTGCCTTACGTAAAACTAAATTGTAAATTGTACTACTACAGTGCCACCTGGCGAGCTTACAATGTAGCGTTGTCTTTACTTGACATCGTAGTCTGTATTCACCTGTGATATGAGCATGACGGCAGTCGACGCATGTATCTTACATTTTATGTATACCGATATTTTAATTGTGACATGCTGACATTCAGCGTTTTCCACGATCAAAAATGGTTCAAATGGCTCTAAACACTATGGGATTTAACATCTGAGGTCATCAGTCCCCTAGACTTAGAACTACTTAAACCTAACTAACCTAAGGACATCACACAGATCCATGCCCCAGGCAGGATTCGAACCTGCAACCGTAGCAGCCGCGCGCGGTTCCGGACTAAAGCGCCTAGAACCGCTCGATCACAGCGGCCGGCTTTTCCATGGTCCTTACACATATATTTGTGATATGACGCGATACAAAGCGCAAATGTCAAAGATTGTATGAACTGTAAAGTTGAAGGTATGTAATTTTTCAATATGCACAGGCATGCCACCTGTGTTTGGTTACAACTTTTGCAAAATTATTACCCCGCCAATCTGGTCCTGTCCTTGCAGGCCCGAAGACGGTAACAGAATCTTACCGGAACTGGTCATCTAAGTAAACACTTTACTAGCGAGTGCACAGGATATACTAGTGTGGAGAAATGCATCAAACCCGTCTTTGGACTGAAGACGACAACAACAAAGTTGGGCAGGGGATCGATTCTTCTAGTCACAAGTAAAAGATACGTGAAACGACAGAAATCAACGTGCTGATCGAAGAAAAAAAGCCGACCGGTCTGGCCGTGCGGTTAAAGGCGCTTCAGTCTGCAACCGCGTGATCGCTACGGTCGCAGGTTCGAATCCTGCCTCGGGCATGGATGTGTGTGATGTCCTTAGGTTAGTTAGGTTTAATTAGTTCTAAGTTCTAGGCGACTGATGACCTCAGAAGTTAAGTCGCATAGTGCTCAGAGCCATTTTGAAGAAAGAAAGCAGAAAATCCATTGTTTGTGTACAGCAATAGTAGGATGAACTTGAAGATGATGCAGCCCAATTGGACTTGCAAGGTGGAAGAACCACATCAATGTAGATTTCATGGTATTCGGGGCCATTTGTCGCTGGAATATGTTGACAAATATCGGAAACCAGAAATATGTAATATCTACCTTTCACTACCAATTTAATTTCAAAAACGTTAGTCTATGGTTATTTTAATTGATATCATAGCCAGAAATAACAGAATGAAAAGAGTATTTCCCACCGTTTCGTTTTCCAATAGGTTGGAGGAGGGGCGGATTTAGGACATACAGTATTATTACTTATATGTACCCTCTAGGTTTCAGAAGACGACTGCGGATAAAACTGCGAGACATACTGAAATCAGACACACATCAGTGGACAGAGGATGTCTCCAAGTGTGTAATTCACACTACAGGTGCTCAGTTGGGTTTCGTTTCTGATGAGGCAAGCGTCAATCCCAGGGTGCAAGTTGACGCCATGTGTCTGGGAAGGCGCGAAGGAAGCCCGCTTTGCGAATCTGCTAATTGGGTTGCCTATCTGCAGGTGCGAACTAATGCGATGCAATGTTTACCAGTGAGTATTGAGAACAGCACAACCTAAAGGTGCAATCTGTAATTATAGGCTTGATATATAGCAAAAACATGGAACAAATTCCCGCTGGTTCTCTGATAACCTATCGTGGGACATATATGTCCCAACAGTAGTAGGAAGGCTAAGCAGTAGGGGATCACAGGTGAGACGCTGCTGGTCACGTGCTGAGGCCGCGGCCACGATTTTGAAGCAGTGTCCACATAGGCTCAAGGGCAGAAAGGGCCGGGGGCGCATTCCAGGCGCCGGCAGCGCTGCGGTGTTGCAAGAGGCGCGCGCGCCCCGCTCCGGCCGAGCCGGCGGCCGTCGTCTTCTTGTTGCGTGCCCGGCCGGCCGGGCCACGCCAAGCCGGGATACCTGCCGGACGGCGGACGCCACCTGCCCGCTGCCGCTGGTCCGCAGGAATTTCCTGCACACGGCTAGCCGCATCCTCACTGCCGCTGCAGCAAAAACAGCACGCCGGAGAAAGCACTTGCAGCAGCAGCCTGGCGCTGAGAGAGCACACTGCACAGTCCACGTGAATCGTAAAATAGTGTCTGAAAATGACTATAGACAGGGAGTCCCCCCCGAGAGCAAGGTTCAGCCGCCTAGTCGGAAACGCTTTTCTTCCTCCGCGCACAATGGCCCTTTCCTCGCGGTGAGTGAGAGTTGTGCCTTAAGTGTACATGCTGAGTGACTGTAAGACACGTGTGGAGAGTGTGGTGTTCTTTATGAGTTGTATGACGATGAGAGAAGGCACAGAGTGAAACCAGGGGCCGGCAACTAGTCTACTCCTCCAATTAACACCAAGGGGACCGCCGGCTTTAATGTCCCCAGCCGGCCGGAGTGGCCGATCGGTTCTAGGCGCAACAGTCTGGAACCGCGCGACCGCTACGGTCGCAGGTGCGAATCCTGCCTCGGGCATGGATGTGTGTGGTGTCCTTAGGTTAGTTAGGTTTAAGTAGTTCTAAGTTCTAGAGGACTGATGACCTCAGAAGTTGAGTCCCATATTGCTCAGAGCCATTTTTTAATGTCCCCATATGACGGAAGCATTACCATCAGCAGTCTACATGGCGTCGCTTCATGAAAGAACTGCGGAAAAATCTGGAATTCAAGCCAAAATATTGAAAAAGAAACCTGAAGATCTGTTAGGTGATGATAACTTCGGATTTGGAAAAGGTAAAGTCATCATATATGCTGTTACGACGTTACATTGATAATGGATGTAAAACTTACGGAAAATCTAGATACTTTCCCTGGATTTCTCCATCGATAAAAAGCGTTCGACAATATATAATGGTGCAAGCTTTCGAAATTCTCAGAAAAATACGTATCTATAGGGAAAAACAAGTACGTAATATGTAGTACGTACAAGAACCAAGAGGGAAAAAGAAGAATGGAAGACCAAGAACGAAGTGCTTGGATTAAAAATGGATGTAAGACAAGGAGGGAGTCTTCCGCCGCTACTGTTCAAACTGTTCATCGAAGAAGTGGGGCCGGCCGCGGTGGTCTAGCGGTTCTAGGCGCTCAGTCCGGAGCCGCGCGACTGCTACGGTCGCAGGTTCGAATCCTGCCTCGGGCGTGGATGTGTGTGATGTCCTTAGGTTAGTTAGGTTTAAGTAGTTCTAAGTTCTAGGGGACTGATGACCATAGATGTTAAGTCCCATAGTGCTCAGAGCCATTTGAACCATTTTTTTGAAGAAGTGGTGATGGAAATAAAGAAAGGATCAAGAATAAGATTGAAATTCAGCAAGAAAGGATATCAATGATAAGATGCGCTTATGACACTGCTGTTCCCAGGGAAGGCCAGGAAGAATTGTAGGACCTGTTGAAAGGAATGAACACACTCTGTGGCTCGACAGTAAATCGAAGAAGAAGAAAAAAAGCAAGTAAAGAGGAGTAGCAAAAATGAGATTAGCGATAAACTTAACAACGAAATTGGGAACCACGAAGAACACGAAGTTACGGAATTGTGCTACCTTGGAAGCAAAATAAAACATTTTGATTAATCGGGTTTCTGCTGGTTATTCACGTCTTTCCTGCACGATATTTCAACTGTGTGACTCGCAGTCGTCTTCAGGTGCTGTCTGATACTGATTCCAGTGTTCGCTGCAGAATTTATTGGGGCATCTAGGATTACCCAGTCTGAAAATATAAGTTCAAGCCTTGCGGCTACGCCTTCAATAATAAAATATTGACAATAAAACATTAGCTTTTTGGTTGTCTTGTTTTTTTCTGCATTAAAATGAGTTAAAAAGACATTGGCTGAATGTTATATATATATATATATATACTGATTCCAGTGTGGAACGAGTCCGGTATTTATGCCTACGTTGTGCTAGGCGTTCCCTCTGCGCTCCACACCGCGTCTGGCGCTCTGTCCGTGGTGTGCGGACGCCATTCACAACTTAATTCAGCCATACTGACAACGGATAATAGCCACAAAGCACGCGCACAGCGTTCGGAACTGGCGCGGCTAGAAGAAAATGATATAGCCGTTGCTATTGGTCGACCACACTACAGACAGCGCCAGACCCGGCGCGGACCTCAGAGGGAACGCCTAGCACAACGTAGGCACAAATACCGGACTCGTTCCACACTGTAATCAGTATCAGACAGCATCTGAGGAAGACTGCGAGTCAAGCAATTGAAATGTCGTGCAGGAAAGACGCGAATAATCGGCAGAAACCCGATTTATCAACATGACGTCTCGCAAGGAACGCTTGAAGAATTACAAAATAAAACATGACGGACGAAGCAAGGGGTACATAAAAATGAGACTAGTATAGGTAAAAGCGGCATTCATGACCATAAGAAATCTGCTAGAGTCAAAGATTGGTCTTAATTTGAGACTGTACGTTTGGAGCACAGCACTGTGTGGAAGAGAGACATAAACTGTACAAAAACCGGATGATAATCCAAGCGTTTTAGATGTGGCGCTTTAAGAGGCTACTGAAAATTAGTTGGACTCATAGGATAAGAAACGAGATTCTCACTAGAACTGGCGAGGAGAGGAACATTCGAAAACATTAGCAACAAGACGGCACATGTTGATAAGACATAATTATGTTAAGATACCAAGCCTCGCTACGGAGGTGGATAGTGAAAGAAGAGTAATGGCGCGTGGTCCAGTCAAATCAGACGGTTCTAAAATGGCTCTGAGCACTATGGAACTTATCATCTGAGGTCATCAGTCCCCTAGAACTTAGAACTACTTAAACATAACTAACCTTAGGACATCACACACATCCATGCCAGAGGCAGGATTCGAACCTGCGACCGTAGCGGTCGCGCGGTTCCAGACTGAAGCGCCTAGAACCGCTCGGCCACACCGGCCGGCAAATCAGGCGGTGCTCAGGGAATTAGATTAGGAAACGACAACTGAAGCCAGTAGACTACTTTTACTATTTGGGATGTAAAATAACTGACGATGGTCCAAGTAAAGAAAATATAAACCTTCCTGAGCAAGAAAAGCTTTCCCAAAAATAAAGAATAATGGCACCATTCAACATAAATTCAAGATTTAGGGAGTATTTTCTGAAAGTATTTATTGAGAGTGAAGCCCTATGTGGAAGTGAAGCGTATTACAGACGAATGCTGAAAACTACGATGGACATTCAATAAGTAATGCAACACATTTTTTTCTGAAAACAGGTTTGTTTTATTGAGGATTGCAATACACTAGATTATTTCCCACTCTTCTGTCTGCAAAACCCTATTTTTCAAAGCAACCGCTCTTCAGTCCGACGACCTTACGCCACATCACTAGGAGGGCCTGTACCCCCGACCGGGACCACTCTACAGGTCCACGTCGGAGCCAACGTCTTGCTGCATCACTAACCTCCCCCTCACGCACGTACTCCTTCCCGCAGAGTGCATCTTTCGTAGGACCGTATAGATGGAAGTCGGAAGGTGCGAAATCCGGGCAGTAGGGTGCATGAGCAAGAACAGTCCAGAAAAGTTTGGTGAGCTCTTCTCGAGTACCTCAGCACTACCAAAACAGACGTCCAGTTGTGCAGCGAGGTGTTTGATTATGATCCGCTGACCACCTCAAATGACAGTGTCTGCACGTTCCAACTGTGTGCGGCCTTCCAGCACGCGGGATGTGGGACAGGTTTGCGCGACCTTGTTACGATGACGACAGACGCCTCGCCCAATGACTCACGGTGCTTTTGTTCATTGCCAGGTCTTCGTAGACATTGTGCAAGCGCCTATGGATCTCTCTGCGATGTTCTGTTTTTTCGCCAAAAGAAACTCAGTGACAGCTCTCTGTTTGGAACGCACCCCCGTTACAGACGCCATTTTGAAGTCTACGTATTGCGCCGCCATCTACAGGAGCTTCATAAAATTATACGGGCTGAAGATGGAATATTTCACGATGTCCCATGATAAATACCGCATTTTTTAACCAAAATTGGCCGAGAAAAAAAGTGTTATATTACTTATTGAACACAACTTACAAATGTGTAGATCGAGATCCCAGTTGTTCCCATCCACAGAACGAAAATATTCGTAAACTTCCACATTGCTTGTGCTGTCAGCCTCTCGAAGAAGCTAATCTGCACCTTGCGCACAGCTCAGTACCCTATTGCATTTAAGAAAAAGCTGAAGAACATCATTTTTTTTTAAATTAGTCTCTACGGCCACTTCGCTCAGTTACGTGTTTTTTCTGCTTTCGCTTCTCAATCAGTCATACCAATTTCTCTTTCCCAGTCTTCATTACCTGTTATCTATCAAGGTTCCCTCCGAAAGTTTTATCTGGATTGTTTTTGAAGTTCCAAATTTTGAACCAGTTGGTGATAACATGTAAATATTTTCGTAGTTTCGAGGCTATTAGATTAAGGTTACAACAGTTTTCAAATACAACCGTACTATAAGCAAACAAGACAATTTCTACACCTGCAATCTTACGGTCATACAGTGTAAAATTTACAGACGGCAGCGTCCAAGGTTTGGGTCTTTATTGCTCACACAAGAATCACTTAAACACTTTCTGTTCCTCGGTTGAGCGATTTGCTAATATCGCCCTCACAACCTACATCTTGAATTGTGAAGGAGTGAGAAAATGTTGTTTAGGGGCATGATCAAATGTTCAAATCTGTGTGAAATCTTATGGAACTTAACTGCTAAGGTCATTAGTCCCTAAGCTTACCCACTACTTAACCTAAATTATCCTAAGGACAAACACACACACCCATGCCCGAGGGAGGACTCGAACCTCCGCCGGTTGGTTGGTTGTTTTGGGGAAGGAGACCAGACAGCGAGGTCATCGGTCTCATCGGATTAGGGAAGGACGGGGAAGGAAGTCGGCCGTGCCCTTTGAAAGGAACCATCCCGGCATTTGCCTGGAGCGATTTAGGGAAATCACGGAAAACCTAAATCAGGATAGCCGGACGCGGGATTGAACCGTCGTCCTCCCGAATGCGAGTCCAGTGTCTAACCACTGCGCCACCTCGCTCGGTCACCTCCGCCGGGACCAGCCGCTTAGGGACATGTACTTCTGCATTATATACTCCATAAGCGATCATAGAGTCAATGGCGGTGAATTCTTCGTATCAGTTTTATGGCACTTTTGTCTTATTCCATTGGCGAATTGGGCCAGTAAAATCGCCGTGTGCATTCCACTATTGATGACATATGCGATGATGACTGCGGAATAGTCAGACGGTCTTCCTCGAATACAGGTTCCCTAAGTTTACCCAACATGGTTTAGCGAAAAGAACATTGCCTTCCTTCCAATGATTGCTACTTATGATCCCGAAGTAAATCTGTTCTACAGGTTACGAGGCAGATTGAGATATACACTAATGAGCAGAAACATTACGTCATCGGCTTAATAGCGTGTTGGCCCAACTTTTGAACGCAAAACACCAGTGATTCTGCGTGGCACGGAGTCAACAGGTCCTTCGTAAGTTTCCAGAGGTATGTGACACCAGACGTCTAAATACAGGTCACGCAATTCTCGTAAATCACGGACCGGTGGTTTGAGGGCGCGGATATGGCGGCCTATAGAGCCCCACATGTCTTCCATCGGGTTCACGTCAGGCGAATTTGCTAGCCAAGGCATAGCCGAGAGATCACTATCATGCTCCTCAAAACACTGGAACCCGATTCCGACTTAGTGAGATGGACAATTACCCTGCTGGAAGATGCCGCAGCTGTCAGGGGAAAAAATCAAGCGTGATGGGATGCAGAAGGTCCGCAATATATATAGTCGACAGTTGTCATGGTGCCTCAGATTATTACGACAGGTCCCATGGAATCCCAGCTGGCTGACCCTCGTAGCATTACACTGCCCTCCACCGGTCTGCGCCCATGTTTCGAACGCCTGTATGTCGGCATTTCCGCGCACGATCGTCGACTTGGTGTAACAAGAAAGGTGATTCCATCAACTATAGTGCGTTTAAAATTAGTTGCGACTTTTGACAGTTCAGTGCGGAACAAGTGGATGGAAGTGTAGTTGCCAGCATGTGCTAGGCGCGTCATCAGGTGACCATAGTGTAATAGCAGGCTCACTTGGCAAGTTAGCAGCATGCTACGATCTTTCTCAAACGCTTTTTGCAGAAACTAATTGGTACGAGGGTCAGTCAAAAAGTAATGCCTCCTATTTCTTTTTCTACGTTTAATTGTCAGGAAATTTAAATGCAATTACATAGGTTGAAAACCACAACATTGAGGATCATTTTGTCATTTTTCAATGTAATCTCCGCCCATCTCTACAGTTTTGGTCCATCTTTGAACAAGGGCATGTATCCCAGCACGGTAAAAATCACAGCTCTGCTTCCTAAGCCATTGACGCACGGATGTTTTGACGGCCTCCTCATCTTCAAAATGAATCCCACGATGAGCTTCTTTTAGTGGCCTGAACAGATGGAAGTCTGATGGTGCCAGGTCAGGGCTGTATGGGGGATGAGGCAAAACTTCCCATCCAATTTTGACAATCTCGTCAGAGGTGTGACGACTGGTGTGTGGTCTTGCATTGTCATGCAAAAGAAGAACATCTGCCATTGATTTTGTTGGGCGAACTCGCTGAAGACGTGCTTTAAGTTTGTTGAGGGTTGTGACGTATTGAACAGAATTTATTGTGTATCCCTGCTCCAAAAAATCAACCAGAATCACACCCTCTGTATCCCAGAAAACTGTTGCCATAACTTTCCCTGCCGATCGCACAGTTTTGAATTTTTTCTTCCTCGGCGAGCTTGTGTGGCGCCACTCCATTGACTGCCTCTTTGATTCGGGTTCAAAAAAATGCACCCATGTTTCGTCCCCGGTCACAATTTTTTTCAGAAACTCATCTCCCTCCAAACGGAAGCGCTGCAAGTGTTGGGAGGCTATTGTTTTCCTTGCCTCTTTATTCTGATCGGTTAACATTCTTGGAACCCACCGTGCACAAACTTTTGAGTACCCCAATTGTTTAATAATCGTGATCACACTGCCTTTACTAAGAGAAATAATGCGACACACTTCATCTGCAGTCACCCGACGGTCACCACGAATGATGTCATCAACTTGCTGAATGTTGTGTGGAGTCACTGCACTCACCGGCCTGCCGCTCCGCTTTTCGTCAGTCAACGGTGTTTGCCCTTCAGCTTCCTTACAACGACGAACCCATCGTCTAACAGTGCTGACATCCACTGTCACAACACCATACACCTTCTTCAGTCTTTCATGAATGCGTATGGGCGTTTCACCTTCTGCATTCAAGAATTCAATCACACAACGCTGTCTCAAACGAACATCGATGTCAGCCATCTTACAAACTTCTGCTGTGCTGCCACCTGTTGACACAGAAAGTTACTACTGCAGTGGATTGCAGAAGAAGGTTTGAGGAATGGCGCCAAATTCAAATTTTTCACTTAACTTAATTTCTTTAAGTAGAAAAAAAATGGGAGGCATTACTTTTTGACCGACCCTCGTAATAAACTCTCTTTCTCGCACATTTTAAAGTTTAATAATAGTCTCATGATGAAAAGCCTACCGTTTGGTTAATGGCCACAGTTATTGTGATATTTCGTTAGTAGGTAACTACTGCTTGAAATTCTTAGTTTGAAGTGAAAAATAGGTGTCGCTATGAATTTCTGTTTGGTGCGTGCTGTTTACACATTGCTGCGTATTAAATGAAAATAGCATATTGAACCATTCTTTAAACTTGGAGCGATATCACTGTCGGTTTCCAGTCTCGAGAAAATGGAACATATGTAAAGTGCTCCGTCACAAACTCGTGATCATTGAAAAATAAAAAAAAATAAAAAAAAAGAATGAAATATTCATAAATTCCTCTCGTATCTCATAAATGGTGTAAGATATCGAAACAAGATTTTGGCAAAGACAGCACGGAAAGACAAAGTGTTTTGCCATATGATTAACATGCGAAACTTGTAGATCTTAAAATAACCGAAAAGCCTCCCTCAAACCTGTTATATTATACCTTCACAGATCTGATGATGGCACCTTCAGAGAGCTGAAACGGGTCATCTAATAAGCGACTGAAGCGATCGTGGCTTTTCAGTTCTTTTAAAAACAGAGTGATCGCCCCACGACACACCATGTGTTCACTGAAAAACTTCTAGATCTACTGTGATATTCTAGCTACTACAGATTTTTTTAATGAAATAATGTAATTATTGAGGATAATCGATAGCTGGTGAAACGAGAACTGCTGTGGGTTTTGTAACAATATAAGTCAAGAAGTTACACGTTTATTTTTATACTGGAAATAGGCCATTTCATAAACTATTGACCTGATTCGCACTCAGTTGTTAGTTTAATAATACACTATTTAAGGATTCTGTCGTAATTTCAACTGGTTGGTTGGTTGGTTGGTTTTGGGGAAAGAGACCAAACAGCGAGGTCATCGGTCTCATCGGATTAGGGAAGGACAGGGAAGGAAGTCGGCCGTGCCCTTTCAGAGGAACCATCCCGGCATTTGCCTGGAGCGATTTAGGGAAATCACGGAAAACCTAAATCAGGATGGCCGGACGCGGCATTGAACCGTCGTCCTCCCGAATGCGAGTCCAGTGTGCTAACCACTGCGCCACCTCGCTCGGTAATTTCAACTGCATTAGAATGTTAAAGAGATGAATTTTTTACCTCTGCTGTGTTTCGACAAAAGAACCCGATTTTAACAGTCCTTCATGAATCAGTGTCCTCTCCGGTCGTGTAAAATTTGCAGTGGCTTCTTTTGTCAGCATTCCTACCTCAGTGAGCCTAAACTTTGTGCTGTTTTTTTGCAACATTGCTTTTCACCTATGCCCATATATTCTCTTCTGGATTTAAATGAGCGTGATATACAATGCCCTTTACTGTTAGTCTGTTCGTAGACCTGGTAGCCTGAAATTTCGTCTTGTACAATAGTACAACTTCCATTAACTTCACCTTATACAAGCTAGGTTAAACTTTATCTCGTGGAACATTTCTTTGTGCCCAGAGCAAAATATCCACCTTCTTGCACTGTATGGTTGGAGCTTTGTACATAACATCAAAGCAGTATGGCGTTTTGTCCGTTACTATTGTCGAATTCCAAGGAATGTTTTGCAGCAGAACTTTATCTTCCCAGCTGGTGAACGTGTTCGTGGTTGATAATTTTACTGTAAATCACGTATCCAGATGTAGTGCAATGCCACGACAAAACATTTGTTCACAATACCTGACGACTACAGAACACGTCAACGCCGAAAATACGACTTTTACCGAGAGGACGAACACTCATGCATCTAATGCGTGACATCAAGTGGTCCTGTTTATTCACGGTGTGGTAGCAGGGGCGCTTTACCAGCAGAAACGCTGGCGGCGTGGTAGGGAAAGCCAGCTCGCCATTGGTGTTACCCGAGCAACGGCGTCACATACCCCTCCTGTCAGCCATACGTCAAAAGTCGAAACTAATTTTGGTACAAATGGCTCTGAGCACTATGGGACTTAACATCTGAGGTCATCAGTCCCCGAGACTTAGAACTACTTAAACCTAACTAACCAAAGGACATCACACACATCCATGCCCGAGGCAGGATTCGAACCTGTGACCGTAGCAGCAGCGCGGTTCCGGACTGAAGGGCAACTAATTTTAAATGCACTATAGGCAGACGCTAGCCCGCCCGGTTGGCCGTGTGGTCTAACTCACGGCTTACCGGGCGGGAAGGAGCGCCTGGTCCCCGGCACTAATCCGCCCGGCGGATTTGTGTCGAGGTCCGGTGACCCGGCCAGTCTGTGGGTGGTTTTTAGGCGGTTTTCCATCTGCCTAGCGAATGCGGGCTGGTTCCCCTTATTCCGCCTCAGATACACTGTGTCGGCGATTGCTGCGCTTACAAGTTCTCCACGTACGCGTACAGCACCATTACTCTACCACGCAAACATAGGGGTTACACTCGCCTGGAGTGAGAAGTTCCCTGGGGGGTCCACCGGGGGCCGATCCGCATAATAAGCCTGGGTTCGGTGTGGGGCGGCTGAGGGGTGAAGTGGACTGCGGTAGTCGTCGTGGGGTTGTGGACCACTGCGGCTGCGGCGGGGACGGAGCCTCTTCGTCGTTTCTAGGTCCCCGGTTAACATACAATACAATACAATACAATAGGCAGACGCTTTTTCATTGATACGCTGCTCAGTCCCCAGTACCTGCTGATGCCGTTGGGGCAACATAGTAATACGTTGGGGTTATCTGCTGTAACGTCCCATGTTCAACAATATGCGCTGAAGAGTGTGTTCTGAAATACTTGTGCCTGCACCAGCACCGTACTTTGTCGTGAGATTTGCCACAGATCGTCCTATATCCTGATTTACAGAGCAGGCAAGCCAACGACCTCCTCGCTCTACGACGATGCAAAGTTGTCCAATACTTCATCGGCTGTTCGTGCTTTCACCGTCCTTCAACTGCTTTCCACATACGCTGACGACAGTACCACGCGAACAGCCAACCAGCTTCGCCATTTCTGAGATGCCTATTCAGAGGCACTAGGCCATAACAATCTACTCTTTGTCAAAGTCGGTTATATCAATGGATTCCCCCATATACGGCTCGTATCGCCGCTACAACGATTGCCCATGCGTCTCTGTCCCGCTTACATACTTTCTTACCGCGTCACGTGCCAAAAACTTCACGAGGTGGCATTCAGTCTCACGGTAGGCAGTGGTCGTAACGTTTCGACTCTTCTGTGTAAGTTTGCATACGGACGCACACGAGGATGCACGGAACGGGTAAGCGGTTGGTCCTGGCAGAGGTTCGAGTCCTCCCTCGGGCATCGGTGTGTGTGTTTGTCCTTAGGATAATTTAGGTTACGTAGTGCGTAAGCTTAGGGACTGATGACCTTAGCAGTTAAGTCCCATAAGATTTCAC
Source organism: Schistocerca piceifrons (assembly GCF_021461385.2). Classification (NCBI taxonomy): domain Eukaryota; kingdom Metazoa; phylum Arthropoda; class Insecta; order Orthoptera; family Acrididae; genus Schistocerca; species Schistocerca piceifrons. The sequence goes on from NC_060138.1 coordinate 535,204,758, forward strand.
ACACATTTGAACATTTGAACGGATAAGCCGCGGGATGGTACGGCCTACGGAGAGTAGCAGAGCAGAGGGCCGCAACCTTGGCCGTCTGTTTGGGCCGCGGTCGCTGGCCGGCATTCCGAGGGCAACCAACCAGCTGCTGACTCACACCTGGCCGCTGCCGCCCGCCCGCACAGCTGCTCCCGCCTTCACATTTGTTCCGCTCCGTCTGCCGCACTATGATGGCCAATCAACGATACTGGGCCCCGCTTGTACGGGGACCCTCTTCTCGGATACAATGATGCAGTTATCCAGATCTTTTGTTCTCTGTGTCGAGCAGTACGATGCACGTACACGGTCTTATCCAGGCGCCTGCACCGTCGTTCAGCCCAACCTCGGTAATTCCAAGAACAAGAGGCCTAACAAAATGTTCGAATAATGTAAAGTTCAACTAACCAAAGTTTGCCTGATCAAGGTGGAAGCAGGAAAAAGTCGTTATAAGAGTATAAGTTAACAAACGGTAGCCCACTGTTGTTTCAGTAACACTCGTATTTCTTTACAAAAGGGAGAAGAAAGTAATAAGTAGAACACAGATTATAAGAACGTTCATTTTTTTAGCTACTTAATTCTTTTTACTTATTTCAACAGTTCAAACGAAAGGCACGTAAAAATTTCCGTAATGAACCAACGTCATTCCATTTCCCGAATTGAACAAACTGTCAGCAACACTGGCCTTTCTCCTCAAATATTCTTCAAAAGGATCTTAAGTCTTTTTTTAAGTAGAAGCAGCATCACCTATTAGCGGCAAATAATACAGCAATTTTAGGAACATGTAACCTCTGACAGGTAGGTTTCGTCCTCTACGTTGACTGAACTTTTCAAGGGGCATTTTTCAAGATGCCGAAGTGACCTCCCCTGATGATTTGTTTCCAGCGATCTTATCTTTCTGTAGAAAGCACTCCATAAAATTTTCGCTACAACCTCTCTTTGTGTTCTCTCCATATTCCACGATTACAACAATCTCTTGATTTTCTGCGAAAGTCAATCCCTTGTACTTCATCGAAGTAATTTTTACAACTGATTTTTGTATCGACGTAAATTATGCGTTGTTGTGTAAAAAAAGGAGTATCGCGAAAAACTGAAAGATGAAATAATGATCTGAACAGCTGACGAAACAATTCCAACAACCGAATGTTAACGTTCCTGTAAATAATGAAACAGTTTGTCAAATTACTGACGCTGTGCGGATTTGCTTGACGCTTTTCTCAACTAGCTTTCGGGACGCGTCCATACAGCCATTTAAACATTAGAAGGTACGACAGTATGTTTCGACAATTCGCAACACTCATTAGGGCTAAGTCGTACCCTGGTACGAAGTAATACATCCTTCGACTTGTCGTTTGACGCCATACAGGCGATTTCCGTGTCAATTCCGACGCTACGAAAATAAGAATAACACAATACCCAGTCCCCGAGCGGAGGAGACCTCTGCCCGGTCGGGAGTCGAACACGGGCTCCTTCGGTTAGCTATCTACCGCGCTGAGCCCGAAGCTACCGACGCCAACGACAGCCGGCTAGATAATCTGTCGGACCTTATTTGTTAAAGCGTATGTTTAGCGAAAAAGAGATTTTATTACAATTTATGTCACTATACAGTGGCGACGTTTCAAACTACGTTCAAAAAGGATGTTAAATAGAACCAGCAAAGCATTGAAAAATACCAAAAGGGTAAAGCTGTTGCGTCTTTCCCAGCCAAATATTACACAGGAGAACGTTAGGAAGAAAATCGGTGTTCTACGCACAGCACACAAACAGGAGTAGAATAAAGCTAATGAAATGCGCCACACACCGTCAGGTGGCTTGCGGAGTATGGATGTAGATGTAGAAATAAATGGAAGTGATAAGTAAAAGTTGATGGAAGTCATAAGTAAAAGTTGATGTAATTTATTTTATTTATTTAATCCTATGGCTAGGCCCCCCATCGGGCAGGCCGTTTGCCGGGTGCCGGTCTTTCAATTTGACGCCACTTCGGCGACCTGCAGTCGATGAGGATGATAGGATGATGATGAGGACATCACAACACCCAGTCCCCGGGCGGAGAAAATTCCCGACCCAGCCGGGAGTGTAATTATCAGGTTCTAACTGTAATACTTACTTTAGCAGATTTTAGTCGGTTTATTTATCCCCCAATTTCAATGGTTGCCTGGAGAAGTGTCTCTCCTTCTTCTTCTTCTTCTTCTTTATCTTCTTCTTCTTTATACACAGCGCTAAGGTCAGTGCAAGCTACGCTTTGTCTGCACTGTCTCCAGACAGGTCTTCGCTGGGCATTGGGGCTCAATTCGAAGCGGGGCATATCAGTGAGGACAATTCTATTCCAGTCAACGAGATCCCAAGCGGAAGACGTGTCTGTGCAGATGCCTCTGACAGCAGTGGGATACTAACTTGTCTGACGCCCGCCTTATGGTTCAAATGGCTCTGACCACAACGAGGCCGGCGGTTCTAGGCGCTACAGTCCGGAACCGCGCGACTGCTACGGTCGCAGGTTCGAATCCTGCCTCGGGCATGGATGTGTGTGATGTCCTTAGGTTAGTTAGGTTTAAGTAGTTCTAAGTTCTAGGGGACTGATGACCTCAGAAGTTAAGTCCCATAGTGCTGGCTGGCTCTAGGGGACTGATGACCTCAGATGTTAAGTCCCATAGTGCTCTAGGCTCTAGGGGACTGATGACCTCAGATGTTAAGTCCCATAGTGCTCAGAGCCAGCCAGCACTATGGGACTTAACTTCTGAGGTCATCAGTCCCCTAGAATTTAGAACTACTTAAACCTAACTAACCTAAGGACATCACACACATCCATGCCCGAGGCAGGATTCGAACCTGCGACCGTAGCAGTCGCGCGGTTCCGGACTGCAGCGCCTAGAACCGCGTGTCCACCGCGGTCGGCCCCGCCTTTTGGCGTGACAACCAGGAATAATGGTCTGGGTACCATTTCTTTTCATAGGAAGACCTCCTTGATTGTCAAACGCGGCACAGTTACAGCACAGCGGTACGTCGACGACATTCTACGTCCCGTTTTGTAGCCGTTCGTGGCAAGCCATCTTGGGCTTACGTTTCAACAAGATAATGCCCGCGCGCACACGGTGAGAGTTTCAACTGTTCGTCTTCGTGCTCGACAAATCCTATGACAAACACTATGTCACCGGATCTCTCTCCAATCGAGAACGTTTGGAGCATTATTTGCATGAGCTTTCAACCAGTTCGGGATTTTGACGATCTAACGCGCCAGGTGGATAGAATCTGGCACGATATCCCTCAGGAGGATATCCAACAATTCTATCAATCAATACCAAGCCGAATAATTGCTTTTAGGTGCACCAACGTCTTATTGAGTTGCTCAATTTGTGGCGCATTTTTTTGTCTTGCAGTGTATATTACCATAAAATGTATTTCATAGTTTCACAGTAGACTGGCGTTGGCGATATAAGTCTACAAATACGTGCAGTCATCCGACAACCCTTCTCCGTAACGAGAATAAATTGCACGTTTTTGCTAATCGCTTGTAGTACTCCGGTGCTCCAGGACAGGGCGACCGCATATGCGTGAGAGCTAGGCAACTAATGCAAATGCTATAATCTTTAGATATTTAGAACTTAAGTGATTGCGTAAATCAGTGTAAATAAGTGCAACGTTACAGTGAAACACGACTTCCCGCTATATCACTAGTCGCGTGTTTCTCCAGTAGCCAATACGTCAAACCTCCACTTATTCCGACATCTGGCATTTCAGTGTCCGTGCGATGATGGAAACGGTGGATCGTATTACCATTGTCAACAACGAAATAATTTTGGAAGAGTGACTTCAGTATTTCTGCCTGCTCTCGGTTACTTTTCCTACGGGCGCCACAATAGTCACCCACACTGTATCGATGATTTTGCTTCAGTTACTGACTACACTTTTGGCGGAAAGATCCCACAGAACTGGGCAGATTGCGGTGATGTTGATTGTTACGTTTCATTTGCATTTCAAAACAGTCCTAGGCATTTTCTGCGGCATTGAGATTTATCGTTTATCGGACCAGTCGAAGTGTGACACGGTGCTGTGGTGTTTGTCTTACCAGAAACGTATTCGTTTACCCTGTGAACACGGCTGCCATTTCCTCGAAGCCACGAGGTCCACAGCATACTCATCGAGAAGATGTAGAACAAAGGGCAACACTTGGTCACTGAAAATGCTGAAATTAACATCCTGAGCCACTGGCACAGTACCGTGAAAGAGTGTGCCCAAGTCATGGTACGAAAAATATCCTCAAAACATCGCAGAACTACTTCCAGTCTGAACAATACCCTCAACGCACTGTGGGTTAAACGATTCATTGGGCCGTCGACACACTCCAAGTCTTGCATCATTTGAAAAGAGTCATCATGGTGACTCGCCGGGGCACTCTACTTGCCTCCCGACCGCTAGCGTCCAGTTTCTGTGTTGTTTGATCCATTGAAGAAGTGTAGTTTTCTGTGAGCAATGGCCTTCCCACATCTGCAACTATTGTCTGGTACCCAGCTTAGGGTGTGTGGCGCTGAGTAATTTTTTCTCCCTTTGCGATGCTGTCGAGTGTCCATTGCATGTAGCTCCTTTTGCATTGTTAGCTCGGAAAGTGACTAAGATGGACCTACATTCACCGACAATAGCAGTTTGAGACTGCTGATCGCTGACAAGACTTGACACTCGTCTCCAGCCCGTGTCATCTACATCTACATCGTCCTCCCCAGATCACCAAATGGTGTGTAGCGGGGAGTACTTCTGGTATTCTGGCATCTCTAACTGATCCGTCCTACCCTGTTCCATTCGAGAATGGCGCGTGGGAAGAACAACTGTCAGTAAGCCCCTCCACTGACTCTAATTTTTCAAATTTTCTCTTCGTAGTCATTGCACAAGATGTACGTGGAAGGAAGTAATATGCTTTCTAACCAGTGTCTCCGGGAGAGAATACGGGAAGCGACTGCGACAGTTCAACGATGCTATTCTGGGACGGGTACGGCAAGAATTCGATTACCGTATTGGCATATGCCGTGTCACTCATGATTCGCATATCGAATGTTTGTAAAAAAACTTTCACAGTTTCTCTTCAAAAAGCAATATGTATGACATCTGTACAATGTTTAGTTCTTGTGCAATAAATAACTGAAAGTGTTTCCGGATCTTATGTACACCCTGTTTTTGATGGAGAAGCAATTTCCCAAAAGACTGGGCGAACGTACGTGAGCGTTTTCGCACTCCGCGGGGTCATCGCTTCCGCAAGCGGCGTTCACTCTCGGTACTGGTTATGACTGGTAGAAAGCGCGGAGAAAATGTGTCACAGGGGGGGAGCGGAGTGCGGTGGGGCAGAAGGCGTTTCGCCGAGGTGAAGCTTCGCAGGAGCCGTGCCGCGCAGCGCCGACAGACCTTGGTGCACCAAGGGCAACCCCGGTGCGAAGGGAAGCCGCACTGACTCATCCAAACAGAGCAAACACAGCGGACTTGCAAGCGGCAAGGGAAAGAAACATCCGCCGCGGCAGCCTCGCACAAAGGACTTCGTCAGTCATCTCTGAAACCCCTTTTACAAATTGACTATCGAGACAAGTGTGTCTACTGCAAATTGCCGGTGTTGTGAGAGCTGTCTGTTGTACAGTTTGGCATGTGAATTATGAAAGTGAGATTATGAGAGACTGTCCTTTTTACGGAAAAATCGAAATACGGTAACAAAATGTAGGAACAAGCAAAGACAATAGAATTTATTAGCGAGCAAACCAGAATTCATAGTGGAAGTTCTTGTCAAAGGGCGTGTGGTAAAACGTTCAGACTCCTGACTGCTGAAAGAATAGGAATAGTGTCATCCAGACATTTCAGAACATACACATTTGTTTACTAGAGAAACTATGTACTAGCAAACAGATCAGACAGATATAGAGAACCGTAAATAGCACATCTTCTGCTTCATCCCTTGTATCTTGTCGTCTTGCTAAGTGCCAAAATGGGCCGGCCGGAGTGGCCGAGCGGTTAAAGGCGCTACAGTCTGGAACCGCACGACCGCTACGGTCGCAGGTTCGAATCCTGCCTCGGGCATGGATGTGTGTGATGTCCTTAGGTTAGTTAGGTTTAAGTAGTTCTAAGTTCTAGGGGACTGATGACCATAGATGTTAAGTCCCATAGTGCTCAGAGCCATTCGAACCATTTTTTTTGTTAATTTCATATCCTTCTGAAGTGTAAGAAGACTTTATGCTGAGTATGCCACTGAAGTTATGTTCCGAAATATTATTGCTTATTTCAATTTATAAAAAGTGCGTCTCATAAATATTAGATTTATGACAGTAACCTTTGATGACTGTGTCCCAGGCTACCCAAAAAAGTAATATGTACTAATTGTCTATGCCTTGTTAATTTAAATAAGCACACCTTATTATCGACGTATAGTACTCCGAAACGCATAGAGCAAGATCAATAAAAAGCCTTGGTTACTATATTTGTAATTACATATTAATTCATGTTCTCCTCGCTAAAACAATTCTATACTTCACAAGAAATATCGCTGGATAAGGAACTCTCCTTCTTTGTGAAAACGTGTTTTATTTACGTATTTATTTACTGATTAATTTATCCAAGCCCTCCCTTACATTTAATCAGATATTCTACAAATTTTACATGACATATATTACAATAAGTACGTTAAATGTTACATCTAATATACAAAAATATACTTAAAAATTACAACAGCGCAGATAAAAACACACAGTTTATATTCTTTCATAACAAAATTATACACGTAGCTACAATAATTTGACTGCACTGGCTACGTACACATCTGGGAGTTTACATTATAGCAGCAAATGCTTCGAACTGATCCTCGTAGTTCCCTCTTACGTTGTTGTGAAAGTTGCTGATTTCTCCTTGTAGGCAGATGTGATCTCAGCGTTTAGCGATTGGAAAGTGCTAGACGTTAAGCAATAACGCATGCCCGCATTAAGTTTTAACGTCAAAGTCCTTCACACAGCACAAGGAACGGAGCGAATATCAGAACGTGAACTTTTAAGCAAATGCAATCAGAAAAATTCACTGGAAACAGCCAGCATATTATTACTATATATTCAAACCGATACTACATCGAAGCAGTTATGTTACTATAGTTGTGCAACTATCGATAGTGATACGATGCAGTCAATCGCACCCCCTACGCATCGCTGCTTATATGGAACATTCGGAGCAAAGCAGGCCTTTTTGCGGCGGGAGGCGTTGTCTCGTTGATTCGTCCAGCTATGCCCAGCGGTAACGTTCGCAAGCCTTTATGCGAGGAAAGAGTCGTTCAGATTTTGAGTGGAACAGTCATAAGCACTGGAGTCGCACAAAAAGTGTGTGAAGAGTTTGCAGATTTAGATACAATGTGAGTAATTAAACGGTTTATTCACGGAAAGTGCGCGTAATTACGATATAAACGGAAAAATTAGTATCGTTGTCAATCAGTATTGTCTGAACCGTTATAATGTGTTAGTTTGGAAAAGCAATACAGCAGTGGCCACCTTCAATGTGAAAATGCAAGCAAATCTAACCGCAAATCTGAGCATGACTGGGTCTAGCTATTGTTAAGGAAGTGTGTTACCTATGAATCCAATAAACGAAGTAAATGGTATGAACTGTTATCCTTTCAAATCAATCTTTTTCACTTACAACTAAAGAAGATCAACATTCGTAAAAAAAAAAGAAATTTTTCGTTTTAGGTAAGATGGGAAGGTTTCGCACGAAGCTTGTCCTCACTGTTTTACCACCCCTTATCTATGTCCGAGCGCCACAAAGGAAATTGTTTCAATTAAGAATGAGTAAATCACAGCGCGAGGGAGGTCAAACAGTCACGGAGAGAAGGCCCCGTGGATGGAAGTACTTCCCTTCCGTCGAACGTTGACTGGGAATTGTTCCAATTGGCTTTCTTGGGCAAATAAATGCTGTACGGCAACTTCATGTATCGGAGTGTCTACCACTAGTACACGCCTATATGAAAAAAAATTCACAAGCATAATAACATAATTAATATGCACTTTGATTCAGTCTTCTACACAGTACAGTAACACTTTAGGCACAAAACAATCTTGCAAGTAGTTATGTCGTGCTACGGGAACCAGAAAACCAGATCTTTGGAAACTGAAAAGGAACGGAAGATAGATCATCATCTGTTTCGTTACGCCAAGTGTTGTTTGATAGTAACGGTTATGCATGAAGCACTTGGTGCACAGATGCTATGATAATGCCGTTATCATGTGTTGGTAACAATGCCAACTAATTAACTTTTGTAACCCTGATCAACGTAACAAACAAAAGACCAGAAAACTACTTGATTAGAAAAAACGATACTCCATTATCACCTTCGACAATATTTTGAGTTACTCTGTTGACCATAGTGGACATCGCACGTGTAACTTTACTTCTTGGCTAACGCATGTAGAGTCAGTCAGCAAGTATGCTTTCTGACGACTTGCATGTAGCATTAACTTAGTCCCTGGTTTCTACACTTTGTAAGTGAAATATCGTATCCTTTATTTACTTATATATATTTAAGAAGTAGTATCTATACTAGATATATCAAATTCACTTATGAATTATTAATCATTGAGAGCAGTGAGCGAATTGCCTACGGCTTGCTCGGTAAAATCTTACTGGACATTGTTCACTATAGTGTTCCTCCGATTGAAATGTAATGCAAGAGACGTGTGCATAGAAGTATAATGTTATGATGAGTGGTGGGTAAGTATAGTGTATTATTTTCGTGTGGTTATGCACGTTGGATGCCGATGGCCCAGTCGAGATAAAAAAAGGTGGGTATGTACTGAATTACAAATTCTAAGATCCGCGGGTCGATCAATAGTCAGTTCTTCGATTTTTTTTTCTGTCATACATCGCTCAATGAAGTTCCGGCTACAGTAAGTCACTGCGAAATTTTTCAAATTACACCGTGGTCCGGACTGCATGTTAAACTGTGCTCATACCGATAACAGGCTGGGCAAGTTAGCTCAAGGATCAGAGGAACACAAGGGCAATTTACCTCAATTGGACTATGCCTAGTGAAGTACTGCTGTTTTGAAGCTGTTGCTTAATTTCGTTGTATTCAATCAAGCATACGCAGTGCGACATCTTGAAGCGGTGCAAGTTCCAAGGGCGGTCTGTTTGATTAAAAAAGGATGGACTTTCGGTTGTGTCGATGCAGATGCCAATGAATGCTTCTCCATGCGTCATCCACTGGCTGTGGACACGCAACAGGGAGCCAGGCAGTTCACTACACAAGCCGACCTCGGTAAGGTCGCCGACGCTTTACAACCCCGTGTGAAGATCGGTATCTGGCCATCCCAACGCGTACCGAAGACAGCAACAAATAAATAAAAATCAGCCTCCGGTTTTTTTTTTTTTTTTTTGGACAGATGTGATCTTCATACACAAACATTTTAATTCACTTCAGTCATCTAAAGACTGGAAAATTGCTCAAGTCACACCAATACCCAAAAAGGGAAGTAGGAGTAATCCGCTCAATTACAGGCCTATATCACTAACGTCGATTTGCAGTAGGGTTTTGGAACTTATACTGTATTCGAACATTATGAAGTACCTGGAAGAAAACGATTTATTGACACATAGTCAGCACGGTTTCAGAAAATATCGTTCTTGTGAAACACAACTAGCTCTTTATACTCATGAAGTAATAAGTGCTATCGACAGGGGATGTCAAATTGATTCCATATTTTTAGGTTTCCAGAGGGCTTTCGACACCGTTCCTCACAAGCGTCTTGTAACCAAACTGCGTGCCTACGGGGTATCGCCTCAGTTGTGCGACTGGATTCGTGATTTCCTGTCAGAAAGGTCACAGTTCGTAGTAATAGACGGAAAGTCATCGAGTAAAACAGAAGTAATATCCGGCGTTCTCCAAGGAAGTGTTATAGGCCCTCTATTGTTCCTGATCTATATTAACGTCATAGGAGACAACCTGAGTAGCCGTCTTAGATTGTTTGCAGATGATGCTGTCATTTACCGTCTTGTAAAGTCATCAGATGATCAAAACGTCTTGCAAAATGATTTAGATATCTGTATGGTGCGATAAGTGGCAGTTGACCCTGAATAAGGAAAAGTGTGAAGTTATTCACATGACTACTAAAAGAAATCAGCTAAATTTCGATTACGCGATAAGGCACATAAATCTGAAGGCTGTAAATTCAACTAAATACTTAGGGATTACAATTAATATAATCTAAATTGGAACGATCAGATAGATAATATTGTGGGTAGGGCAAACCAAAGACTGCGATTCATTGGCAGAACACTTAGAAGGTGCAACAGGTCTACTAAAGAGACTGCTTACACCACGCTTAACCGCCCTATTCTGGAGTATCGCTGTGCGGTATGGGATACGCATCAGGTGGGACTGACGGATGACATCGCAAAAGTACAAAGAAGGGCAGCTCGTTTTGTATTATCGGGAAATAGAGGAGATAGTGTCACAGTCATGATACGTGAGTTGGAGGGGCAATCATTAAAACAAAGGCGTTCTTTGTTGCGACGGGATCTTCTCATGAAATTTCATTCACCAGTTTTCTCCTCTGATTGCGAAAACATTCTGTTGGCACCCACTTACATAGGGAGAAATGATCATCACGATAAAATAAGAGAAATCAGGGCTCGCACAGAAAAATTAAAGTGCTCGTTTTTCCCGCGTGCCGTTCGAAAGTGGAACGGTAAAGAGACAGCTTGAAGGTGGTTCAATGAACCCTCTGCCAGGTACTTTATTGTGAATAGCAGAGTAATAACGTAGATGTAGATGTAGTTCCAGGTCAGTATTACAGATTTAAAAAATATGTCTACACCATTACTGGAGCCTTAATCAGTACAGAACTGTTTCCGCCACATATGATGTCCGTGTACTTACATTACTGTAGACCATTCTGCCTCCTTTGGTGTCGTCCTATGACATATTGTCCCACATTCTGAGTCAACTAGGCACAGTCCTTTTGCTGTTGCACACACCGATCGGTGGTCGGTACTGAACGCTTTTTCTGCTCTGCTTAAGGAAAAACTGGTTCAAATGGCTCTAAGCACTATGGGACTTAACATATGAGGTCATCAGTCCCTAGACTTAGAACTACTTAAACCTAAGGACATCACACACATCCATGCCCGAGGCAGGATTCGAACCTGCGACTGTAGCAGCAGCGCGGTTCTGGATTGAAGCGCCTAGAACCGCTCCGCCACAGCGGCCGGCTCTGCTTAAGAGTTGCACAGACTTTTCTTTGACATCTTCCGTCATAGGCAGCTGTCCCATCATTTGACATGTGTGCCTCGTAAAATACAGGTACACATGCTATATCTGCTGTCGGAGTCCCATATATCCACCAGGCGAGGTGGCGCTGTGGTTAAGGCATTTGGACCCGAATCCGGTAGGAGTGTAGCTCAAAACCACGTCCAGCTATACATACACTGATCAGCCAGAACATTGTGACCATCTACCTAGTAGCTGCTTCAAGTCGCTAGAGGGAGTTGGCACCTTATCTGCACACGCAAGTCACTAAATTCCCGCAAATTCCACGGAGCGGGCGATGAGATCTGACGCTACGTTCAATCACTTTCCAAGTGTGCTGGAGGAGGTTCAGATCTGGCGATTAGGAGGGCCAGCACATAGATTGGAACTCGTCAATGTGTGCCTGGAATCTCACTCCTGGCCTTGTGATATGGCGCGTTATCATCTTGAAAAATGCCACTGCATCGGGAAATATGATCGTCATGAAGGGCTGTATGTGGTCCGCAGCCGGTGTATGAAGCTCCTTAGCCGTCATGATGCCCCGCACGAGATCCATTGGACCCATGGACCCCCACGTCATCGTTCTCCAGAGCATAATGGAGATGCCGCCGGCTTGTCTCCGTCCCGCAGTACAGGTGTCAAGGAGGTGTTCCTGTGGAAGACGAAGGATTCGCGCCCTTCCATCGGCATGATGAAGAAGTTATCGGGATTCATCAGACCACGCAACGTTCTGCCCCTGTGCCAACGTCCAGTGCCGATGGTCACGAGTCTATTTTAGTCGTAGTTGCCGATGTCGTATTGTTAACATTGGCACATGCATGGGTCGTCGGTTAAAGGGGCTCATTGTTAAGAGTGTTCGACGCACTGTGTGTTCAGATAGATTTGTACTCGGCCCAGAATTAAAGTCTGATGCTAGTTCAGCTACAGTTCACTGCCTGTCCTGTTTTACCAATTTGCCCAGGCTACGACGTCCGACATCCGTAATGAGGGGGCCCGCCCAACCCAACCGTGTCTGGACGTGGTTTCACCTTCGTTTCAACATGTGCTGAATCACGCACCCCAGCATTCCTCGAACACCCGACAAGTCCAGTTTCCGAAATGCTCTTGCCGAGTCTCCGAACCATCACAATAAGTCCTCGGTCAAATCAGATATACCGCGCACCTTCCTCACTCCACTAACGGACAGCACGCCCACTGATACTACATGCACCGTGCGTGTGTCTGACTAGAGGACAGTTCTTGCCAGGTGACGCTGCTGTCGCCTTAAGGGGTTTACACCGATAGTAAGTCGGTGGTCATAATCTTCTAGCTGTTCAGTGAATTTACGTTTTCTTAAGTTACCCTAAGCAGCTTAAGGCCAATGTCGGGATGGTTTCTTTGAAGAGGACACGGTCGATTCCGTTTCCTATCTTCGTCCAGTCTCAGCTTCTTTCTTCCATTCTGACATCTGATGAATGTTCCAGGTTAGTTTCAATCGCACAGCCATTCCTCTACTGTATCTTTCCTTCCACCAGTGACAGTCCCAAAAAATGTACAGCAGAACCGTGATGGTGGGAGAAGGCGTACTGACGGAAATAATGCTGTGAGGGTGGGTTGTCTTGAATCGCGAAAGAGAAAGGTCCCAGGTAAGGGTCACAGTCCGGCGTACTGCTCTTATCTGCTAGGAAATTTCAAGCCAGCGCACACGCCGCTGCAGAGTGAAAACTCATTCTGGAACATTAAATATTATTGTCATAATGTTTAAAGCAAATGTAAATTTGATCTGTAATGATCCATTATTACCAACGTAGTGGACTAGAATGAAAATATAAATACATAACTTATTCAAATTTAAGTAATTAGACAGTTTCATCGTTGATCAAGTTGGACGTCGACTCTAATACTCAATTAACAGAGGATTATCTCCGGTTTGTTTAAAGCTGCTGTATTGTGTTCCGTTAGAAAAGGTACCGGAAATGCGAGCGTGTCGCTACTGCTTCATTTAACCACTGAGGCAACCCAGTATTTATTAAAATTCATAAGGCACACAAACAGGTAAAAGGGGAAGGTACGTTCTTATTGCGATTTCTCTTTACTGATGAGGCTCTCTTAATACAACTTTTTAAAGAAAAGAAAATGTAGGAATTTGAATTAAGATTTTACTCTGCATGAAGTATGGGGGTGTATAGACCCGCAAAAGATTTGAGGAAAACGAACGGCCCCTTATTGTGTACTACCTGTGCACGACATGCATTGCAATGCCTCCGTTTCTTTCTAACAAGGGAACCTCCCCATCGCACCCCCCTCAGATTTAGTTATGAGTTGGCACAGTGGATAGGCCTTGAAACACTGAACACAGATCAATCGAGAAAACAGGAAGAAGTTGTGTGGAACTATGAAAAAATAAGCAAAATATACAAAACTGAGTAGTCCACGTGCAAGAGAGGCAATATCAAGAACAATGTGAGCTCCGGAGCGCCGTGGTCCCGTGGTTAGCGTGAGGAGCTGCGGAGCAAGAGGTGCTTGGTTCAAATCTTCCCTCGAGTGAAATGTTTGCTATCTTTATTTTTGCAAAGTTATGATCTGTCCGTTCGTTCATTGACGTCTCTGTTCACTGTAATAAGTTTACTGTCTGTGTTTTGCGACCGCACCGCAAAACCGTGCGATTAGTAGACGAAAGGACGTGCTTCTCCAATGGGAACCGAAAACATTTGATCTCAAGGTCATAGGAGAACCGATTCCTCCACAGCAAAACACGTCTGATATATTCTATACGACACTGGTGACGGCATGTGCGTCACATGACAGGAATATGTTGTCGTCCCACCTAACTTGTACACTTGGCGAATGGGTAAAAAGATTCTTCTACCTTGCCCGATTTAGGTTTTCTTGTGGATGTGATAATCACTCCCAAAAATGTGATGAAAACATAAGAGTTTGTCACATAAACTGAAAATAAAAAATTAAACTTTTCATTCGAGGAAAGACTTGAACCAAGGACCTCTCGTTCTGCAGCTGCTCACGCTAACCACCGGACCACGGCGTTCCTGAATACATTATCCTTGATGTTGCATATCTTGCGCATGGACTACTCAGTTTGTATATTTTGCTTATTTTTTCATTGTTCCACACAACTTCTTCGTATTGTGTCGATTGATCTGGGTTCAGTTTTTCAAGGCCTATCCACTGTGCCAACTCATAACTAAATCTGAGGGGGGTGCGATGGGGAGGTTCCCTTATAAGTAGATACACATATACATAGCAGATAAATTTACACGTACAAGATAAACGAAAAATATTGATTGTTTAGGCATTAAATTAAATTTGAGGAAGTTTACTGGGTGCTATCCTATGGGATATACAATATTTATGATCTTTCCGTCCTCTGCAAAAAACAAACAATTTTTCGGCTGTCCGATTCGTGAGCATGACTTTGTGAAAAGTATGTTTTCCAATTATATAATTCACACATTGAAGCGACTAATCGCCTGCGTTGTTCATTGTCACTGAGAATGCAAGGCGAATGTGGAAATGAAGTCATTTGAAATCAAATGGTATGTCAGTGGGAACGATGAGAATGAGTGGAATCAGCAGATATTTCCCTTTTGACCAACCATTCGGAGCTGTCGCTTCGATGACGTCCGCCACTAGTTCTTCTAACAGCGAGACTGGTTCCAATCATATTTATGGTGGGTTAATGTTGCGCAAAAGTATTATTGTTGCGCCGATTTCGAACGAGAATGTGTTCGGTGGCACATCAAAAAGACCCAACGAATTAAAAAACTTAGATAACTTAACGTCTCATCGATTTGTAAGTGACAGATTCACCCGTAATTTGCTCGTGGGTAGCATAGCTGGTCGCACTGACGTCCGCTGTTTTACACCATGTCATTTTAGAGAGGGCGTTACTTGCATCTGTGGTATTTAGCTGTGTGGCATGATCTTTGCCCTGGACACGATGTTGTTAACGGACTGAACAAGGCAAATGAGAGATATATTGCACTTCATACTGTTTCAGTATTTCAAGTCAACTAATTTTAGGGAAAAAATACCACCAATAGATCGTTTTCGGATGTTTCTACACTCCTGGAAATTGAAATAAGAACACCGTGAATTCATTGTCCCAGAAAGGGGAAACTTTATTGACACATTCCTGGGGTCAGATAAATCACATGATCACACTGACAGAACCACAGGCACATAGACACAGGCAACAGAGCATGCACAATGTCGGCACTAGTACAGTGTATATCCACCTTTCGCAGCAAAGCAGGCTGCTATTCTCCCATGGAGACGATCGTAGAGATGCTGGATGTAGTCCTGTGGAACGGCTTGCCATGCCATTTCCACCTGGCGCCTCAGTTGGACCAGCGTTCGTGCTGGACGTGCAGACCGCGTGAGACGACGCTTCATCCAGTCCCAAACATGCTCAATGGGGGACAGATCCGGAGATCTTGCTGGCCAGGGTAGTTGACTTACACCTTCTAGAGCACGTTGGGTGGCACGGGATACATGCGGACGTGCATTGTCCTGTTGGAACAGCAAGTTCCCTTGCCGGTCTAGGAATGGTAGAACGATGGGTTCGATGACGGTTTGGATGTACCGTGCACTATTCAGTGTCCCCTCGACGATCACCAGTGGTGTACGGCCAGTGTAGGAGATCGCTCCCCACATCATGATGCCGGGTGTTGGCCCTGTGTGCCTCGGTCGTATGCAGTCCTGATTGTGGCGCTCACCTGCACGGCGCCAAACACGTATACGACCATCATTGGCACCAAGGCAGAAGCGACTCTCATCGCTGAAGACGACACGTCTCCATTCGTCCCTCCATTCACGCCTATCGCGACACCACTGGAGGCGGGCTGCACGATGTTGGGGCGTGAGCGGAAGACGGCCTAACGGTGTGCGGGACCGTAGCCCAGCTTCATGGAGACGGTTGCGAATGGTCCTCGCCGATACCCCAGGAGCAACGGTGTCCCTAATTTACTGGGAAGTGGCGGTGCGGTCCCCTACGGCACTGCGTAGGATCCTACGGTCTTGGCGTGCATCCGTGCGTCGCTGCGGTCCGGTCCCAGGTCGACGGGCACGTGCACCTTCCGCCGACCACTGGCGACAACATCGATGTACTGTGGAGACCTCACGCCCCACGTGTTGAGCAATTCGGCGGTACGTCCACCCGGCCTCCCGCATGCCCACTATACGCCCTCGCTCAAAGTCCGTCAACTGCACATACGGTTCACGTCCACGCTGTCGCGGCATGCTACCAGTGTTAAAGACTGCGATGGAGCTCCGTATGCCACGGCAAACTGGCTGACACTGACGGCGGCGGTGCACAAATGCTGCGCAGCTAGCGCCATTCGACGGCCAACACCGCGGTTCCTGGTGTGTCCGCTGTGCCGTGCGTGTGATCATTGCTTGTACAGCCCTCTCGCAGTGTCCGGAGCAAGTATGGTGGGTCTGACACACCGGTGTCAATGTGTTCTTTTTTCCATTTCCAGGAGTGTATATGTCATCCTCATCGGAACTCCCACCCATAGCGGCATTAGGAATATTTACTACCACGGTATTTTTATGTTAATAATAAGTCAAATCTATCGAAAATTCCTTTTAATTGTTTACATATCAAGCCTTTTCACCTAGAAAACTATGAATTTGATATTAGTATCAGTCGTTATCGAATATTCTTACATGTCACATCTTCTCATTCCCACCTCAATTCCTAGGGATGGTTGGGATACATCATCGCTCAATATTTTTATGCAAATAATGAGTGACTTATATTCAAACTTTGATTAAAACTGCTTCAAATGTTCATGAGTTAAACTTCTAAGCCATTTTCGTTTCACTCCGATTTCTATGCGAGGTATGTGTTTCTTATCCCCACATAAGCCTTCACGGGCGTGAGCACAACAACTCATCAAAGCTTCAGATGAATGGTATTGAATGCACACAAGATGTACAAGCAAAAACTCTTTTTTATGCATTAGACGAGATCGTGAATCCCCCTCCGCCCCCCCCCCCCCCCCTTGCAGACCGTTGGTCCTCTCCACATACGGACATCACCGATTCTTTTACTTGTTTATCGACATCCAGAACACTAGGCCCTAGGGGCTGCCCCATGTGCAAAATACGACGCAAGAGTCTGTCTCGGATTATTTATGTACATACGTGCTATGCGTTCATTGTTTCTCCAATGAGCTGTTACAGACACGTACTTTACTTCACATCTATACTCTTTTCAGGAAAACGTTCTGTTCGCCAGAATGTTTTGAAATGTTCCATTTATTTTGAACGTACGTTCGGTGTACCAAAAGATAAATGTGACAGCAAACAACGAGAAATGGTGGATAAGTGCGCTTCATTACATTTTCTGTACAGCAGTAACATGGGAAGAAGACAGAGCAACTGCATTAATCTTTTATGTAAAACGAACATTAAAATCTGTACTGTTCCAGTAACAATAGCCTATCGAGGTAGCTTATTCAGGCCAAAAATATAGTCTCTTGCGTAAAACCTACACTTCTCGCTGAATGCATGTTAAGTCCTGTTCTTTTGTCTCTAGTGACGACATAGAATGAACGTTAAACTCTTACTCATTCTTCCCTCTAGCTATTAAGTGCTGCAAGCGTTTAATGTCCCGTTCATAGTGAGATTACGTACTGTTCAAGTGGGTTTGAGTGTCGTTTCAAAGGTACGTGGTTATTAAAAGTTAGTGAGTAATACCACAGTTTTCTACTGCTTGGAAGGTATGTACAAACGTCTGTGAGAAACTCTTAAGACCTTCTTCGAAGAGCTGTTACTTCAGCCGTGTGATAGGCTCCAAGCTACATTGGTTGCATATGATGACCTACAAGGTCAGCCTTTCAATAACAATCTAACAAAATTCATGAAAATATCTTACAAGAGTAGCGAAATCAGTGTTGCGTATCACAATGACCATATTGTTTCAATAGCTGATTTTAACGTTTGATCGACATTAATATGTGTGGATTCAAACAGATTAACTTAGAAACCACAATGTTTAATCACTTGAGCACAACCACATTATAGTCGGAAATCTGATGATAAAGTAGGAAAAAAGTGAAATGGCAGATCGAAGTGGATTTCCAGCACTGGGAATTTTTTAAAAGTATTTTGGTGCGGTTTCCAGAGTAAGCAACGTGAATATATTTCTTGTATGGTATGTGTTTTGGACTGAATAAAGTGAGATTGGTTGTTTGTGCACAACTTGTACTAATACACACAAGAAGTGTCCAATTTACGCAAACACACAGCTTCGGCGAACAAGTTTTGACGACATGTGTGTTGCAGAAACATGGATATTGTGGAAGAAAACAATAAAATATGTTTAACCAAATCAGTTGGCACAACTATCAACATTGTCTCTTGCAATTCGCAGCACAGCCAGGGTTTAAATATCTACCCGGCTTCCTTCAAACCTCTACCAGGCTCCCTTATTTTAAGTTCCACACCGTATCAGTTATTCACTTCCAGTGAATACTGCGACGGTTAGTTCATAGGCTAGCGACAGCTGTCTGCATTCTTCTTTCTCCAACTGCGTTAATGATCTATCTTTAATGACCTTCATATGGAAGAAACGTTAAGTGAAACCTGGCCTCATCCGTGCAAAATGTAACATCCAAAACGAAATTATTTTCGGCGTCAACGAAGACCACCAACCTTGCACCCATCACCTTCTACGCTAAGAAAGAAACTTAAGGTTTAACGTCCATCTACAGCAAAGTTATTTGAACGGCAGCACAAGTCAGAATTGGGCAAAGATAGAGCAAGAATTCGACCGTCGCCTTAACTCATTTCGGGGAAAAGCGGTAAACCTAAATATAGTTGGCCGAATGGAGATTCGAACCCTGTACCTCACCCTTTAACAGAACAATCGTAACGGTTACCTGGCACTTGCAACCTACGTCCTCAATTATCTGCCGGTTGTATTCCAATCTCTGTTTTCCCCTACAGGTTTTACCCTTTGCAGCTCCCTCTAGTTCCACTGCAGTAATTCCGTGACGTCTTAACAGTTGTCAAAATGGTTCAAATGGCTCTGAGCACTATGGGACTTAACTTCTAAGGTCATCAGTCCCCTAGAACTTAGAACTACTTAACTTCTAAGGTCATCAGTCCCCTAGAACTTAGAACTACTTAAACCTAACTAACCTAAGGACATCACACACATCCATGCCCGAGGCAGGATTCGAACCTGCGACCGTAGCGGTCACGCGGTTCCAGACTGTAGCGCCTTTAACCGCTTGGCCACACCGGCCGGCTAACAGTTGTCCCATCATCCTGTTCTTTCTTCTTATCAGTGTTTTCCATATATTCCTTTCCTCGCCGATTCTGCGGAGACTCTCTTCATTCCCACCTGATTTTGGACATTCATCTGTAGCACCACACCTCAGATGCTTTGATTCTGTTTCGTTCTGTTTTTCCCACAGTCCAAGTTTCACTACCATACAATGCTATACTCCAAACGTTCATTCTCAAAAATTTCTTCTTCAAATTAAGACTTTTCCTTCACCAGGAAGGCCTAACACCAGGACCCATGGTCGCAGGCACATTTGTTGGAGGTGATGATTAATACTTTATGCCTAGCCCTCGATTCCGCTGGGGCGCTCCACACTGGCGTTAGCCTGGTGAGGCGCAGGGCGTGGTGGCGGCCAGCTGATGGGGGCAGGCAGTGGGGCGGGCCTCTCAAGTTCAAGGGTGCCGACGGCTGCGAGTCACTTTCTCCGGCCCCAGAGAAACCGCAGACAGCGTGGAGACTGCGGGGAAAGTTCACCGGCGCGACGCACACCAAGTGCGTCCAATCGCGCCGCGGGCTCGCCGCTGCCATCAATCATTCTGATTTACGACCAGGCACATGGTTTTTTTATCGTGTCGTCAAGTATGCTTACGCCGTGCTATAGTGTACCCGGGTTGCGGTATACTGAGCTGAGGCTTATTTTATCGATTACTTATTTTGCTACACTATGGCAAGCCGGTACTACGCAAAGAAGTGCGTAGGGACTTGGAAAGTAAATTACACATGTCGTCCCACGCTAAGATCACTGCGCAACAAAAGCGGTGCATTGTCAGAAGAGAGTACACGTTCCGCGTTTCCTGTAGATGCAGTTCTTCTGCAATACGCATAACAGAGGTATCAGCGTGCGAGTCAAATGACATTGCATCTGGAAACATATTTCAACACAGTACGATTACTGTTTGCAAGAGTCTAAATTTCACGCAGATTCACACCGTGTAATTCAGGAGGTATATGGTCCAGATGCAGTATCGTGTCCAACTACACTGAAATACTGCCAACAATTTGACCAACGTCGCTCAGACATGAGTGTTGCTGGTCGGGAAGAAAGGCTATCGACATCGACCAGGACTTGTGTCACGCAATTTCCATATTTCCTGAGAGCTGAAAATATAGCCAGAGGAAACGGATATGCCGAGGATGAGGACGTTCACTCATCGGTTCTCGAATGGCTTCGTGACCAAGAGCCGACTTCTATGGTCGAAGAATTGAACGACTGGTAGAAGGTACCGCCCATTGTTTACAGAGACTCGATGTCCACGATGCGGCTGCTGGTGGTGATTATAGGTTTAAAAGAGACACAGTGTCTAAGTTGCCAGCCACCTACTTACCCCGCAGGACGTAATCAGTGTACCCAATTTGTCTGCGTCTAGAGTAAATTCTGTGTGCAAGCGTGAGAAAGTTTTCTAAATGTTTGCGTAGCTTGTATCTGAGACGGGACCTAGGTACCTGCTCAGTGTTCCCCTAGTGGAATGTGGCCTAAAAACCACGGCACATCGGTCCCCGTCATTATCCAGCCGGGCAGATCTGAACTGGGGCCGACGTGTCTGCCCCTCCTGGAAGCGGGTGGTTTACCATGTATGGCTACCGGAGCGGGTGATGACCATGTTGAAAAATTGCATCAGTATCTCTGTCATTTTGAAGTGCAGTGCAGCACTCAATAGACGTTACTTGTTCTGCCATAATTACGTGTAACTTACTTTTTGAAGTCCCCTCGCGTACTCGGGAATAACACCAAAAACCTGATGAAATGGGACGATCGCGTAAAATCAGTATCAGGGGATGGCGAATCGAAGACTTACATTTGGCGCAAGGGTTGTGTAAAAAAGGAATGCAGCTGTTAAGTAAATCGCACACAAGACGCCGGTGCGACCAATCCTAGAATATTGTTACAGTGCTCGGAGCCCTTACCCAGCAGGCATAAGAACAAATACCGAACTACGGATTAGGAGACGAGCTGTTAGGATCACAACAGGGCGGTATCAGCGAACCCCACTGGTGTACGCGTGGCCTGACAGACGCTTAAAAATAAATGTCATCTAGTCTCCCACAGTCTACTTACTAGGTTTCATGAAAGTGTAACAGAAATTCTCCAACTTAATTGGGAATTCTTGTTAGAAAGATGGAGTAGTTCTCGCAAATTCCAGTTTGGTAAATTAGAGAACCCGTGTTCGCTGGAGAATGTACGACCATTATGCTGCCACCACTGTATATCTCAGCAGTTAAGATAAGACGGATTAGGACACGTACAGAGGCGTATAAAAAGTAAAAAAAGTCAATTTTCCCCCGCTAAAAAAGCGAGTGGAACAGAAAAGAAAATCTATGTGTAAGTACGACGTGCGCCCCAGCATGCACTACACAGTGACTTGTGGGGAAGGCTGAATGGTGGTATGAATATATGGAAGAGGTACACAAAGAAAGTTGAAGACAATATCATGCAAACGGAAGAGGAAGCGGAAGCGGCTGAAGGTGAGATACGGAGTTTTGCTTAAGAATGACATATTCCAGGAATTACTGTCAGCCTTTGGTTAATTGATTAAGTCCTGATGATAATTATTTATCTTTACTTTGTCAAAAGAGGCTAGAATCGGACTTGCACAGGACACATTTACTGGTTTTATTCATAGCTTTTTTGAGTCCCGTTTTCGGACCATTAATCATGGTTCCTTTCGTATTTGCACCAACATCAGTTTATTACAGTTGCATAGTAGAGGCTAGTGTTCTATGACTAAAATATAAATAAGCCACAGTCGTAATCGTTCAGCTCATACGAACATCTGCAAATAGTAATGTGTGGGAATTTGAATCGGAAAGATCACTTAGGTTCAGCCATTAGTAAAGCAGGAGAAGACTTGCGTTTATTGGTAGCGTGCTAGGAAAATTCGACCTGTGGGGCGGCGGATGCGTTGGAATAAGAATAAATCTACTGTTGTATAAACGCTTGCGTGTTGAATCAGTTTCTAGCTTTTAGAATGTTGTTAATGCTGTCTTTTGCCGTTCTCAACACTGGCTCTCTATTTACTTCGTGGCCCCCAGAAAGTGATTTAATAAAACTTGGAGCCAGTAAATAGATATCCTAGTGCCCACTTTGCCTGAGAATGTTCTTATAGCTGCAGCTTATAGCTCTGAGGAATTAGGAGATTGTCCGGGATTTCTAATCAAAAACGGTTTTCCAAAATAGTTGAGTATATTCTGAAATTCACTGATAAAAACCACAAGTATCCCTACAACCTAACTAACAGAGCAGTTCAGAGTCTAATGCGCTGATGCAACTATAAATGTCCGAATTAAATGTTAAAAAAGAATGCTCGCCATAATTTGATGAAAATACTTCATCAAACGCCACGCTAAATATTTGGTAGAATGTCTGTCCCGCGACGGCACGTGAAAATACGACAATACGCAAACTGAAGCTAGATAATAAAAATCATTCCAGAATTAACACTTCACATGAAATGTTTTCATGGTTCCGCGTATCTCTAGTAACTTAATACGGCACCCGAGGCTGTTTGTAGCAGATACACTGATGCGACGCGACTACCGACACAGATGGCGTGTCATTCAGCGTCTGGAGAGAACTGGGGCCTTGCTTCCTCGCGCAGTGTTCTTATATATAAAGCCGCGGTGCGGACGGCGAAGGGAACGCCTGATCTTTCCGGCTCTCTCGACTAGCCGCTGGGCTAGTAACGCACCACTTCAAGTTACATAATAATTTATAGCTTCTTTGGCTGATGGCCGGAGAAGTTCTTAATTTACACGTGCATTCAGCACGCAGGTAAGTATTGATAATAAAATTTTGACGTGGCTAAGTTAAATACTTTGAGCGAGAGAATTAATTAAATTACACTGCACGCAGCAGATGAGCTCTGAACTGTCCCTTTTGAGATCCGCTATCGCTATAATTTTATAGGTATTAAAAAGAAACTTTACACATTTTCATAATCATAGCGGACCTCCAACCTATTTAAATCTAAACATTCTAGCCTTATTTACTAGCCTACTTAATCTATCTTGCTTCCTTCAGTTTTGAGATGAAAACCACAAAATCATGAATTTCCACTAAACTCTTAATTTGTGAAATCCAAAGTACTGTTTTTATTAAATCATTATGAAAAATGAATCTAAATATAAATTTTGAAGTCTCTAGCTCTTTTCTGTTGCGCCAATGATTTTTCCAGAAAAACGTCCAAATCTCGGAAATGGCTGAAGTTATCAAACTGATATTTAACACACATTAATTTAGTATTATTTCTGACATGCTAGAAAAGTTTTAGTTCATGTGCTTGATTTTTAAGGTATTGCGCAACATTTATGACGTCAGAGCTAGTTACAGCAGACTGGCTGGCACACAATGGAAACTGATGTGAATTTACTACAGCGTGAGTAGGCTGCTTCCCTACATCACCCTCTACTTAAATTTTTTTTGTTTATGAATGTTAATGAATGAAAAAAAAATTTAATTACAAAAAGGGAAGCAAGAGTACAGTTTAACTCCCTATGAAAATCAAAATTGAAATATAAACCTGTAGAAACATTAAAGAAAACTGATGACCTACATTAATTATCTAAATTGTAGGCATGTTCACTGCCTTTTTAAACAATGTCATTACCCAAATTTTTAAAACAAAGTCATGAAATATTTTGGCATACATATTGCCTTAGACAAACAAACACATAGAAATTGAAAAATTATGAAAATCTTAGATCCATTAAATACATTTTTACATACACAAATTCAAAGAAAATAACATAATACATAAACAGATGATTATCTCTTAGCCGTCTTTTCTAAACCTGAAAGAAAAGTTCACAAATAATTTTTACACACGTGGTTGTAGCCGCTTTGGCTGGCGTCCTACACTTCCATTCACAAGGGTAGAGGAGGGGAAGTTGCTATGGTGTGCGTCCTTCACGTTCTCTCTAAATTACATGGGGGGGGAAAGGGGAGGGGTCGCTGTGAGTTGTGTCCAAGTCACTTCACACTTAGTCGCAGCTACCAGGCTGCCATTATCTGGTTTGTCCTGTAGAACAAACAAAAAGTGTGCCTCAGACTCTGTTCACTTAATATCTAAGGGTGGGTCACAAAGAAATGGGGATATATACATTTTATCCTTCAGTATGTTGCTGGAACAAAGTTAACAGAATTTTTTTTTTCTCAATTCTACTCTCGTGGTTACTTAATTGTCATAAAATCGGTAAACAAATGGTTCAAAACGCCGTTAGTCACGTACTGGAGAAAATTTATGCTCCTAAGGCATACAATCATAAATCATATTTAATCTGAATTTATCATTTCTGGGCCGGAACACTGAACCAATGCTCGGTACATTCCTGACAAATCTGCATTTTATTTACTTAACTGACTCATCTTTGACTACTTTATTCTTAGAGATAGTATGAGGATGATTAGTGGTTGTTTTCTCAGCTTCCATGTACATGTGAGTAACTTTTGGTAATAGTACAGTTGTAAGTGTTCAAAACACACTACGTTTAGTTGACTACAAAATCCACTTATTGGTCCTCTGCTGTTGTCAGTTCCACATCTGCAATTAGGTACTTACTTACTTTGAAGTGTATTCATGCTGAGCTAAAATATGGTTTCACGTCTGTCATTATGTTACTTATTTACTTTGCTAGTGTATGAACTTATTTAACACTCACTCCATTTTAAAGCATAGGAAAGCACATTTATTTCATATTCATAGTGTACTGCAGCTGATTAGTTTGCTCACGCGACAATCCATTTCCACTCGATCGGACGCTGAAACCTCAGGTAGTCTCTCTCGGACCTACCACTAAAGTGCATCAAGTAATTATGGACGAGCGTAATGCTAAATTCCTTAAACCTATAGGACACCATGAGCTGCTCTGTCTCATCTAACATAAGGGTACCTATGGTCGCATTCACGCCTCCAATTCATAACCTCAATACGTGTAGGTGTATCCTGTCACACACTACACTAAAATAATGGCCAGCTCCAACCTTATAAATACTTCAGGGACGTGTCCTTCACGTCTCAACCACAAACACTGCTCAATTCCATACACTGCCTTTCCTTGCTACACAAGGTGAGTTTATCCTTACAACTTATCTGCATATATTTCATACCACTAAGCAATCTCTTTTATTATTTATTAGTTAGCTCTAATGCATACACTAGGTTTCACTACCACTTCAGATCTTGCTTGTACATGAATTCATATATCTTTTTAGATTACTGTTGGTGGACCATTTCCAATAAAACAACACTTTGTACTTATTATATTACCAGGGTACTATACATACTTGTTACTCAAATACATTTTATATCTTAATTACGTCATACTTCTCTATTGTTTGTCACTATTAGGTTTGTCACATTAGGTATTTTTTTTTTGTCACTAATCGGTAGATAGTATGGTTACATAACTCATGGCTTGATAGTCATGACAGAAAATTTTCATGTCTGGAAAGAAGAGGTCGAAATTTTTGTGGACAGGAAAGAGGAAGAATGAGTGAGACCTGAAAGGGAAAGAAGATCTCACACAGCTGGGACTGCACAGCTGCCACACTGTGTAGAGGTTACAGAACAACCTCCTCCCTACAGCATTCATTAGCTTAATGCTGTATTGATAATTATACCGGAAAATTTAGTATTTGGAAAGAAAATGTCGAAATTTTTGAGGATAGGAAAGATGAAGAATGAGTGAGACCTGAAATGGGAAAGAAGATCTCACACAGCTGGGACTGCACAGCTGCCACACTGTGTAGAGGTTAAAGAACAACCTCCTCCCTACAGCATTCATTAGTTTAATGCTGTAAAGAAGAGTTAGAAATTTTTGGTGGATAGAAAAGATGAAGAGTGAGTGAGACCTGAAAGGGAAAGAAGATCTCACACAGCTGGGACTGCACAGCTGCCACACTGTGTAGAGGTTACAGAACAACCTCCTCCCTACAGCATTCATTGGTTTAATGCTGTATTGATCACCATAACAGAAAATTTAATGTATGAAAGAAAAGGTCGAAATTTTTGTAGATAGGAAAGATGAAGAGTGAGTGAGACCTGAAAAGGAAAGAAGATCTCACACAGCTGGGACTGCACAGCTACCACACTGTGTAGAGGTTACAGTACAACCTCCTCCCTACAGCATTCATTAGTTTAATGCTGTAAAGAAGAGTTAGAAATTTTAAGTGGATAGAAAAGACGAAGAGTGAGTGAGACCTGAAATGGAAAGAAGATCTCACACAGCTGGGACTGCACAGCTGCCACACTGTGTAGAGGTTAAAGAACAACCTCCTCCTACAGCATTCATTGGTTTAATGCTGTAAAGAACAGTTAGAAATTTTTATGTGTTGTAAGAAGATGTCGAAATTTTGTAGATAGGAAAGATGAAGATTGAGTGAGACCTGAAATGGGAAAGAAGATCTCACACAGCTGGGACTGCACAGCTGCCACACTGTGTAGAGGTTAAAGAACAACCTCCTCCCTACAGCATTCAGTGGCTACCTATGAATTTGCCACGTCGATCTGAAAATACTTTATGATGCCTTTTTAGAACCTGTCTCAGTTCTTCCTTCTGATTGGCTGAAATCCTATCGATTTCCTGCAATTTAGTTTCTATTTTGTCTAAAATAATTGCTTCTTCTTCTTCTTCTGTATTCAGCTTATTGTTATTAAGATTAACACCTTCGTCCCAATACCTCCTATTTTTCAGAACTCGTATAGGCAGCTCCCAAGTTTCATGATCAGTTACTACATGTTTATCACTAAAAGGTACTATAATTACTCCTGTTATTGGCAAGACCATTTTTAACTGGCTTCTTTCAAAGTCAACAACACTCTGATATTTTGACAAGAAATCTATGCCAATTAAAACCTCAATACTGAGATTGTTTACAATTAAACATGGATGATCAATTAAATTACCATTAATGTTAAAGGGTAGTAAAGCTTCTTGCTTTATCGTTTTTGAAACCTTGCCAGTAGCACCAATTATTCTTAGTCCTGATACCCTCATTACTGTAAGCTTGTCTTTACCAGGTAATGCATCAAAGAAGGACTGAGATATTGCACTCACCTCACTTCCACTGTCTAAGAGACAACGTACATCGATACCCAACATATTCACTATTATTATAGGGTGGCTTATTCTAGGTTGTACAGGTGGTTCCTCAAATTCATCTAATAGCTCCTTTTGGATTTGTCTCCAACTAAAGTGATCGACATCTGTCTTCATTACATTTAGGTCACAGTGTGTAGGGGTTTCCTGAATTACATTTTCAGCTGCCTTTTCCAGTCGGTCTATTAATTTTAAATCGAAACACCGCACGACTTCATTACATTTAGTTTGCTGAACATAACCCAAATTACTGTAGTCTGAGCGATTCTGCGCCTCCAGACAGGGCATAATACTAGTTACAGCTAAACCACTTTCACCATTATCGTCGGTTTCCTTCTCAAGTGACAACTGGTCACAGCTACTGGGTTCATCGACCCCCAACAGGCTACCCTCTACATTCTCACTTATCTCCTGTCCTAAATCTATTAGTACATTATCAACATCCTGCACAGGCACTTTAGATAAGAGCACATCATCCTCATCGTAAATATAAGCATGAATTTCTTCTGCTTCTTCACCTGTCAATTCAGTATTTTGTAGCTCATCCCTACTGTTACACTGCTGCGCCTTCTCTTTCTCTTCCCACTTAGAAAGCGTTTCTAACACGGTATCTATCAAATACTGTGAGTGATCTAATATTTCTGTTGTATCCTTAGGTGCTATCGACTCTTCATCCACATGTTCAGTTTGAGTATTCTGATCTGTCTTACCAATTCCCTTAACTACTGGCTTAGGAAAAGTAACCGCCTGGTGAGCGCCAGTGTCCTCATAGACGGGAACTAGTTTTCCTGCCTCGGCCTACTGCTGTTTCCTTTATTTTCATTATAGTTAACTGGCATAGCATTGCTTTCCGTACAGTGGTTTACATGCATATTTTTGTTTGGCACAACATTACTGTCATTTGAATGCCATTGTTGGTTCTGATAATTATTTCCCCAATTCCTACCTCTCTTAGGACGGCGAACACCTACTGTTCTAATGTTTACATTGCCACTTTGCTCGTTCCTAAAATTACTATTATTGTTATTGGCATTTCGGTTATTACGTGCTTGCTCCTCATTGGCAGCAACACGTTCTACACGTTCCAAATACTCAATGAAACGATCCAGATTGTCTCTAGGGGCAGATATAATTCTAGTTTGCCAATACCATGGCAGTTTGGCTTCAAGACCTAGTATAATCATTTCAGGTTTCAGCTTTTCCGCCAAATGTGACAACCGTGAAATCCATGACCTAGCAAACTCTTTAATTGATTCCTTACCTGCATTGAAGCGTTTTCCACTCCAAAATTCTCTCAACACTTCATTTTGCTTATTGCTAGACCAATACTCATTAATGAAAGCTGTTTTAAACTCCGCTAATGTTTTACACTTTAACATAACATCAGCTGACCAACGCATGGCGTCACCTGCTAAATGGCTTCTAATAAACGAGATTTTCTCTCGTTCAGACCAAGTTGATGGAATCACATCTTCAAAATCGTTCCAGAAATCTAGCGGATGGATATTTTTATCTGGATCGAACCGCAAAAACTGCCGACACCCGATAAAAGCGGCGTTTGCAGCTACAACTTGTTGTACATTACCATTACCAGAAGTTACTGAAGCTACTTTACTTTCAATGTTAGCAATGTTAGTACTGATATTTTCTACTTTCGTTTCAACATTATCTACTCTTTGCACAATATGAGTAGTATCAGTTTTGATTGCTTCTACTTCTGCTTGACATATGTTTACTTTTATATTAACATCTTTAAATCTATCTGAGCACAGTTCAGACTCCGCCTCGATCTTTTCTGTTAACTTGTGCTCCAGCTTCGCATCTTCCATTTGGAAGTCTTTGCGAACCTCAGCAACTTCGGATTTAACTGTTTTATACATTTCAGAAAACTGTTGAGCAACCTTTTTCTTAATATCCTCATGATTGCAATCAATTTTATAGTTCAAACTGTCTAGATCCTCTTTCAACTTATTGCAACCAGCCTTGAAGGTATCGTCCATTACCTCCAACCGCTTATTAAAACTTGTTTGGCTGGCCACAATCTCAGACTTTAATTCAGCTGTCATTCTAGCATTACTGGCTGACATTTTTGCATTACTGGCAGCTATTGCTTGTAATATAACATTTAGATCAACAGCCCCAGCATCTTTGGTTTGCTCACTAGCTGGCTTCTTATCACACTCAGGTGACGAAAAACTAGCTCCAATACCAGAATCATCAAAACTAAATGAAACTTCTGATTGATTAGTCATATCTAACTGCTCCTTCTTAAACTCTACCATCTCTGATGACTGTTTCATTTTTAATTCATCAGAGAAACTATCATCCAATGAATTTACAATTTCTACTTTCTGCTTCACTACAGGGGTCTCTATTATTGAATCATTGCCCCTTCGCACACTACTGTCAGGAGACAATACTTCATATTTCACTTTAACATTACTACTTTCATGCATATTTACACTCGAACCGTTGTCTGGATTTACAGTTCCCTCAACAGACATAGGTTCTGATATAAGTTTAACCTCAGTTTCTTTTGGCGGTTCCATCGCCGACAGTCTTTTAGTGCAGGTTAGTAAAATTTTTAACAGCTTTTCACTTAACTTAGTTCCTTCTGCACGACGTATGGCGTTGCCGGCGCGTCGTACCAGGATTCCTGATGCGACGTGGCACGTTGAACTGCAGACGGCTCTCCGACGGCTGTTGTGTGTTTGCGTGGCCCGCAATTGCAGGCTCTGCGTCGGCTGCTCCAGCGGACGACTGCGGTACGGCGAAACTGGCTTCTCGCGATGCTGGCAGCACCGCTAGACTCAGTGCCAGCTCCGTCAATCCAGATGCGTTGTTAATCCAATTGCGTCGTCCACATGCACACGTAACACTTTCACTGTTTTATACTCAGTTGCGTGTCGCATTCCACTCGCGAATCCGAATAGTTAAAAATCACTTTCACTTAGTTGATTTCCCGGCCGATGCACCATATGTGGGGCGGCGGATGCGTTGGAATAAGAATAAATCTACTGTTGTATAAACGCTTGCGTGTTGAATCAGTTTCTAGCTTTTAGAATGTTGTTAATGCTGTCTTTTGCCGTTCTCAACACTGGCTCTCTATTTACTTCGTGGCCCCCAGAAAGTGATTTAATAAAACTTGGAGCCAGTAAATAGATATCCTAGTGCCCACTTTGCCTGAGAATGTTCTTATAGCTGCAGCTTATAGCTCTGAGGAATTAGGAGATTGTCCGGGATTTCTAATCAAAAACGGTTTTCCAAAATAGTTGAGTATATTCTGAAATTCACTGATAAAAACCACAAGTATCCCTACAACCTAACTAACAGAGCAGTTCAGAGTCTAATGCGCTGATGCAACTATAAATGTCCGAATTAAATGTTAAAAAAGAATGCTCGCCATAATTTGATGAAAATACTTCATCAAACGCCACGCTAAATATTTGGTAGAATGTCTGTCCCGCGACGGCACGTGAAAATACGACAATACGCAAACTGAAGCTAGATAATAAAAATCATTCCAGAATTAACACTTCACATGAAATGTTTTCATGGTT
Source organism: Schistocerca piceifrons (assembly GCF_021461385.2). NCBI lineage: Eukaryota > Metazoa > Arthropoda > Insecta > Orthoptera > Acrididae > Schistocerca > Schistocerca piceifrons. The sequence goes on from NC_060138.1 coordinate 535,235,980, forward strand.
CCGCGTATCTCTAGTAACTTAATACGGCACCCGAGGCTGTTTGTAGCAGATACACTGATGCGACGCGACTACCGACACAGATGGCGTGTCATTCAGCGTCTGGAGAGAACTGGGGCCTTGCTTCCTCGCGCAGTGTTCTTATATATAAAGCCGCGGTGCGGACGGCGAAGGGAACGCCTGATCTTTCCGGCTCTCTCGACTAGCCGCTGGGCTAGTAACGCACCACTTCAAGTTACATAATAATTTATAGCTTCTTTGGCTGATGGCCGGAGAAGTTCTTAATTTACACGTGCATTCAGCACGCAGGTAAGTATTGATAATAAAATTTTGACGTGGCTAAGTTAAATACTTTGAGCGAGAGAATTAATTAAATTACACTGCACGCAGCAGATGAGCTCTGAACTGTCCCTTTTGAGATCCGCTATCGCTATAATTTTATAGGTATTAAAAAGAAACTTTACACATTTTCATAATCATAGCGGACCTCCAACCTATTTAAATCTAAACATTCTAGCCTTATTTACTAGCCTACTTAATCTATCTTGCTTCCTTCAGTTTTGAGATGAAAACCACAAAATCATGAATTTCCACTAAACTCTTAATTTGTGAAATCCAAAGTACTGTTTTTATTAAATCATTATGAAAAATGAATCTAAATATAAATTTTGAAGTCTCTAGCTCTTTTCTGTTGCGCCAATGATTTTTCCAGAAAAACGTCCAAATCTCGGAAATGGCTGAAGTTATCAAACTGATATTTAACACACATTAATTTAGTATTATTTCTGACATGCTAGAAAAGTTTTAGTTCATGTGCTTGATTTTTAAGGTATTGCGCAACATTTATGACGTCAGAGCTAGTTACAGCAGACTGGCTGGCACACAATGGAAACTGATGTGAATTTACTACAGCGTGAGTAGGCTGCTTCCCTACAGACCTTTCTACAAAGGAGATTGCTTACAAAGCATTTCTTAGACTCATTTTAGAACACTGTTCATGTGTGTGAGACCTACACCGAACAGGACTAACAGGCAACCGTGGACGTATACAAAGAACGGTGGCACTGATAGTCACAGTCTTTTTGTCCCACAGGAAAGCGTCACAGAAATGAGGAACAATTTCACCTGGCAGGCGGTTGAAGACAGACGCCAAGTAGCCCCCCGTAGTGTGCTTACGACCTTTCAAGATATATGAGGAATCAAGGAAGCTGCTACATCTTTCTAAGCATCGTTCCTGTAGCGACTTAGAAGATTACGCTAATTACAGCAGGCACAGCAGTCATTCTTTCCAAACTCCACTCGCGAAGAGTAAGATATGCTAATACGTGAAACTGGGAGTATTCTCAGCCTTGCACTTCACAGTGGTTTGCAGTATATCGATGTACGTAGAAGAGGAATGCAATAGTGCAGGAAGAATTTGGCAGAACACAGAAAGACGTAAGTTGGAACAAAGCACCTAGAGTAAAATTTATTCTCTCAGAATTATTGAGAACGTTGGAAGAACCAACCATGGTAAAACTGTCCCACCTGGTACGCAGGGTATATCACAATGACACAATAACCTCAAACGAATTCCAAAGAAGACAGGTGCTGACAGGTGTGAATGTTACTGAACCAACAGTTTAATAGTTCATGGCTGTAAAAGGCTAACATCAATTTTTTATGCAAGAATAAACGACTCTGCAGAATGTGCATATTATTTTAGTGACCTTGTAAGAAACTGCGATAGCGGGACACATGATTACGATCTGACGTAAGATCTTTAAAGGTAGGAAAATCTTACATTCGTCTTACTGGACTCCGGGTAAAAAAGGCAACAGAAATTCGGATGTGCGCCAGCAAATTTAAACAGAGATAGTAGTTGTAACCTTAGAGTAAACTGTAGTCAGGCGCTAGAAACAACTCGTTCACACACAACCAACATTAAGATTTGATCTGAAAGGGTAATGGCGGTTCCAGGTTCAGCCTGCAATCTCCTTCTGTCTTTGTAATACCAACCCGCGGAGATATGACAAGGGTGAGTGGAGGGCCTGTAATCTCTACACAGTCCATTTCCAGCATCTGCGTATGCAGTTCCTGTCTCAGGTGACGTAGGCCTGCTCGTTGCCACATAAGAGACACTCAATCCGTCCGGTAAGTCAATCGCGGTGAATATCCTCTAAAGTTCATTTTAGACATGATGCAGCTTGGAACGGGATAATTTTATACAGGAGCTACACATAATGGACGTTCAAAAAGAAACGAGCCGAAGGCATAATTACAGAAACCAGTACCTGTATGTTAGAAGTATTGACCCTGGCTGTTTAGACACTTCTCCCACTGTGACACAAAGCAGTGAATGGCTGTCTCATAAAATTCCTGGGGCTGCGACGTTAACCAGCTCCGCACGTACAGCTTGACGTCGTCGTTCGAGGCGTTTGCCCCTCAGAGACTTTTTAAGTGGCCCAAGATGGCCCCCTTCTGATTCACTTCCTGCAGCACGGGACAACAATGAATGCCGAGCGTTACTCGCAAATCTGGACCACCCTTCGCCAAGCGATCAAATCAAAACGACCGGAAATCTCACCCGTGGGGTCATTCTGCTCCACGACAACGCAAAGCCTCATACGGCCAACACAGCCGCGACACTCTTGCAGGAATTCAAATGGGAGGTTCTCGTCCACCCTCCATACAGTCCGGCCCTCCCGCCCTGTGATTCCGCCATTTTTGGTCCCCTTCGAAAGGCGCTGCGGGGCAAACGATTCACCTTGGACGACGACGTCCAGCTGTACGTGCGGAACTGATTAACATCGCAGATCCGGGAGTTTTATGAGCCAGCCAGTCACCGCCTTGTGTCACAGTGGAACAAGTGTCAATACTTCTAACATAACAGGTACTGATTTCTGTAGTTATGCCTCGTTTCTTTTTGAACGCCCCTTACAGATTACAGACGGGTTACTTGAATATTGTTCGTCAGTCTAGGATTTGTTCCAGATAGGACTGATGAGGAAACAGAGAAAGTCCAAAGACGATCAGCGCGTTTGTCACAGGTAAGCGTGAAGGCGTCACGGAGATGCTGATCCAACTCCAGTGGCAGACGATGCAAGAGAGACGCTGAACATCAGGTTCTGGTTTAATGTTAAAATTCCGAGGGGTTTCCTTGCTAAAAAGAGTCAACAGATACTTTGCTCCCCCCTACGTACATCTCGCGAAAAGACCAGGAGGTTGAAATGATAGAGATTCGAACTCACACTGGAGCTTGCCGGCAATCGTTTTTCCCGCGGACCATTCTACACTAGTACAGGAAAGCGGGGAAGTGAAGTGATAGATAAAGCACCCTCCGCACAGACTATAAGGAGGTTTGCGGAGTGCAAAAGTACGTTGTAAACAACAGAACAGAGTGTAAGAGCTGGTAGCGAAGGAGAGAGGGGGAGTGCGAGCACAGGGCGGCAGGTTGTTGAGCTTGAACGGCCGCTAACCGTCGGTCGATCGCAGGGCGTTCACCCACGCCACGCCATACCATGAAACAGCCGGCGCAATCGCTGGCCGCGTTTATTAGCCCGCATAGCTGCTCGCGCGCCGTGGAGGGCAAAACACTGCGCCAGCGGTCCGAGGAATTACTCTAGCAATGCTACCCACCGCTATCCAGGAATCAAGTAGTCGCGACCGATCTCACGTACTTCTCCGCTCGAAATATCTCCAATGCACACAAGTCGTCATGAGAAGGTTTTGACAACTGCCTTCGCAACAATCCTGCTGCAATGCATCGCATTACGATGTTCCCAGTGTCGACAACCATAATGGTATTAAAGATACCATTTTATGTCGAGCCATTTTTCCCGTGAGTTCCATGTCTTTGACGGTCGAGATTCTAGAGACGCACACATCGCTGTACTCATTTTAGTTCCACTCACTGACTATTAAAATAAAAAACACACAACCGCCGTTTTGACAACCTCACTTGTGCGATAGATTTTGCTTAGGCCTTACTTCAACATTAGAGCTTACTGAGTCGATCAGTTAAAACATACGTTGAAATACATTTCACGGCAAAACTTTGTCATTGTCAATATAGCTATGCGGAATGCATTTTAAGGAAAAGTATGTTTCTAGTGAATAAAAGACATACCCGTAGATAGTGTGCTATATCTATTCCCTTTATCCCGGGGAAATTTACATTCAATTAGAATGCATTCCATGTAGCTGCATTCACAATGTTGAAATTAAACGTTTGCTCTCAAATATTTTTCAGAATGTATTTCAATTGATCGACTCAATAAGCTCTAATGCTGAAGTAAGATCTAAGCAAAATGTATCGCAGAAGAGAGGGCCCTAAACAGGCAGCTTTGTCTTTTATATTTTCTAACAGTCAGCGAGCAGAACGAAAATGACTATAGCGAGTTTTAACTACGCACGCAAGCGTCTCCGGAATCTCGCCTGACAATCAACGACTTGGAATTTGCAGAAAGAATGCCTCGAAATAAAATGATATAAGTATTTTCGGAGCCCCGCTCGCCGTCCTGTGCCGTGCTTAATATTTCAAAATATGCCGTCCCGGGATTAACATGTTGCTTTAATATAGCCAAAAAAGCTATCGACCTAGCTAATCTTAGTGTCTCCGAGCGTTAGAGCGTATTCAATGTGTCTCGGAAAAACACAAAATTAGGCAATTATTTGCTTTCAGTAGTGAGATGAAACGCCTAATGACGAGATTCGATTCCGATTTCGGTACCATTAATGGATTCCATAACATTCTCTTGAATTTTGTAATCACCGTGTTGCCAAAGCCTGTGTCGTTCACACCGGTATTTCATGGCAAGACGTGGTTCACCGTCGAATATCACTTCACAACGAATAGCTGCTAACACAATCAAAGAAATACAATTTTCAAACATGAGGTCGTAATACAGTGAATTCTAGAAGAACCCGTAACAGTATATGGTATACTGCAATGTATCCAGCGAATTTGTACGTCCACCATCGTGCCTTACACGCAAGTCTATGCGTCTCTATTTTGTCCTCTGAAATCTTTCGGAGAATCTCAGGAGTTATGCTTCGAAAGTCTTTCTCAACGTTTTCTCAACACTTTCTCAACACTTCGCAATTCTTCATTAGTGTTGTACCGACGTTCAGCCACAAGGCACTTGATTATTCTCCATACTGAGTTGTCTGTCGTGGTAAGGTCCGGGCCACGTGGTGGCCCTTCCAATTTCAGTGGGGCTGGAGACGTTTCTGAACCACGCTCAACCCAGCGGCCTCGATAATATTAATAAAGGAACTCATGCACCTGGATAGCAATGTGTGCTGGAGGGCCTTCCCTTTCCCATCTTCGACTTGAACGCAAACAAAACGCTACAATGTGCACCACTCTTCACTCGCCAGTACTGCACAGTTAAACATCTGTCAGGGAGAACATGAAACCTTATGAGGTGGCGTTAGTTAGGTCCATGTTGCACATATCATATTCTGGATAAACTTTATGGTGTGAAAAGTCTCAATTTAACAAAATTATTCACAGTCAATTAACGAATAATTACATTTATATGTATCACCTGCTGACAATTTACAGATCTGTAACTTATTACGCCAATCTACTCATGCATTTCTCTATCGAATATCTCTATCATTCTCAGACTGAAATGGGCTGCCGACAACAAATTTCATAAGTGAAAAAATTTACCGTTAGGTTTTGGTTAATATTCCCAATTGTTTAAACAGATGTCTTCAAGAAGCATCTGTATAAACCACGTACATACTTCTTATTAATTTTTCTTATTAATCCTAAGTCGCCCCAGGACATTAATGACTGACAATACGTTAATCTACCGATTTGAGTTGATAAGACCAATATGCAAGTCCCAGAACAACTTTTTATCTTGTTTATCATATTTTGTTGGTACACCACATTCAGAGGACGTGAGGTAATACTGATAGTAAAACCAGGTATGAACTGTGTTTTCAAAGTTTAACTTTGCCCATTTTTGTGAAACCAGTTAATAACTGCAACTAAAATATGAATTACTATTTTTATTGACGTAGATCATTAGCATAGACCCATGATCGAACCCAAGAAACGACCACTGAAATTTCTTTCGTCGAAATGTTTTCGCGAGGCTATGAGTCACATGCTCTGTTTCTTGGTAATAGGACTGCAGCAAATAGCCAGGCATTAGGAATTATGTTGGTGACCTATACTAATGTAGCTACTACAATCAGACCAATATGACATCTGTAGATGAAAAAAAAAAAGATTTAAATGAATTGACTGATTGCCCTTGTCACATCATTCACAAGTGCAATGTATGATAAATAAGTGTAGTATAGTCATTTAGCTGCATTAAATTGAACACATTAAAAAGTCTAGTGATGCAGGTAGTGAGTGGAAGCTTCTAGGTGTCTACAATTGGAGCATGTGTCACATATAACTATAAAAAAATTGGTGAGGAGGGAAGACTTTATACAGAACGAAACAGGCTGCTGTGGTATTGACATTTTAGAACAGTGGGAGAGAAAGGTGACCTGTAAGAAAAAAATGTAGACAAGGAGTGCAGGGAGCCAGGGACAATGACGTGCATAACAGACATCTTTGGCGTACTAGATATAGGAAAGCGAAGGCTGTGAAACACGTACCTCCTTATAAGAAAGCTGACAAGAAACACTTAAATAATCATATTCCTGACAAATTGCCTGTTGGCTTCAGTCTCGCGCTCTTCGGCCGACGTTTGTTTGATAATTTTTCTCATGTTTCAGAAGCACGTGTGACTGGCACTGTCAACGCTTCAACTTCCATTGCTGGTGGTGGACTGGAGTCGAACTCGCAGTGTCCCACGTGTATAGTAAGCGGCCACACACCGTCCGATACCTGTACAATCTATCAATTCACGACACGAGTCGCAAAGCAAGCATGATTAATACGCTCGAGCAACACGAATATGTGAGCCGCAGTGCGTCAGACGCGAATGCAACGCCTGGAAAGCGTTCTACGGGGCAATGGGTGCTCCACCAGTTACATAAGAAGTGTCACATAATTGAACACACAGCGAAGTGATACATAGGGAAAAAAATTCCAGGTACGGCTTTTCTGCATACATTTCCAGAGTGACGGACAGAATCGGCCGTATATTGAGCAAACACGGCTTAATGACCATTTATTAACTGATTGTCTCAGACCGGCAAAGGAGGAAAGGAACCCACTTGCAACGTCGGGAATATACAGAATACCATGTACATGTGGAAAAGTCTATGTTTGAATGACTGGACGATCAATCAACAGCAGGATCACCGAACATAAGCGGTATTGCAGGCTGTGGCAGGTAGAGAAATCGGTCGCGGCAGAGCACGCGCTGTGAGAGATCGAGCACACAGTGCAATTCGGCGTCATGGAATTTCTTGCTGGGGTGAAGAGCGGTTGCACCCGCTGGCTTAGGGAAACAATAGAAATACACAACATGACAATAGCTTCAACAAGAATGAAGAAAGTCTCAAGGTGAACGAGTCCTAGTTTCCCTATCTGCAGAGAACGACTGTTGCAGGTAACAATGGGAGAACCGCAGCGGAAATTACCACAGAAATGCCCTTGAAAGTTGGAGCGCCAGGCAATTATAATCTGCCGCCTTGAGTCCACCACCATCAATAGTGGGTGAAACTTTCAGAGTGCCAGCCACTCGTGCTGGCGAAACGACAGAACAATTATCAAACAAACGTCGGCCGAAAAACCTATGACAGAAGCCACCACGAAGTTTGTCAACAAGTTGCCACAAAAGCCTTAACAACGCATTTACACGCTTAGTCAACAAATTTGAAAAGCCTCAGATAATGAAATATAGCCAGTAGGTAGTTTTTGTGCTCTTTCCAAGACGTTTGACTGCGAAAATCATATAACTCTCTTACAAAAACTTAAGTTTTATTGAACTATTGGCTTTGCATACGATTTTTTTAATCTTACTTAACAAAACATAATACGAGAAATTGTGCTGAATAATTGAAACGATGTTGGGACGAGAGATAGTTTTTGTCGTTCAAATGGCTCTGAGCACTATGGGACTTAACATCTGAGGTCATCAGTCCCCTAGAACTTACAACTACGTAAACCTAACTAACCTAAGGACATCACACACATCCATGCCCGAGGCAGAATTCTAACCTGCAACCGTAGCAGTCACGAGGTTCCGGACTGAAGCGCCTAGAACCGCGCGGCCACATCGGCCGGCAAAGTTTTTGTGGCTGGGGAGAAACACAGTATACTCAGTTCCGTACAACAAATATAGACATACCAACAATGGATGCAGCACATGAACAAGAGTCAATAAACAGTGTATAATGCTCGAAATTTTAGGGTGTACAAATCGATGAAAACTTGAACTGGAAGAAGCACGTTACTGAGCTGCTCAAACAAGTAATTTCAGCTACTTTTGCTCTTCGTGTAATTGTTAGTCTTGGTACCAAACGAATCAGGCTCCTTTTATATTTTCTATATTTCCACTAAATAATGTCTTATGGAATAATTTTTTGGGGTATCTCAATCACTTAGGAAGAAAGTATGGATTCCACAAAAGCGAGCAGTAAGGAGTAATACACGGTGTTCATCCGCGGCCGCCATGTAGGTACCTCTTCAAGGAGTTAGACACTTTTAAGCGCATCGTCATAATACATAGACTCGTTAATGAAATTCGTCTTAAATAATCCATCACAATTTTAGAAGAACAGTGATGTCCAGATTTTTGATCATTTGCCCAAAAACATGAAATGTCTGACAGGTAGCGAAGCATGTTTTAAGTCTAACCTAAAACCATTTCTCATCTAAAACTTCTTCTATTCCATGGACATCTTTTTTATTTAAAAAGCGGTAGCCTGTAAAACAAGACCTACTTTTTAAGTATAGTTGGATGAATAGGACTAAAAAAAAATATGTTCATTAATGTTAACATTAATCGCGTGTACATATACTGTAAACGGATTCGTTCTAACTCATTTCGATAGGAGATATCGTTTAAATGATCTTTGGAAGGTGCAACCTCCAACAGAAATTGATAAAGGTAGGCTAGATCCGCGTGGTAACAAACTTTAGTTCCTGTAATCTAAATTTCATGTACAATAACGGTTATGTGTTAAAAGTTAATTATTCTGACACTGATTGCTCCAAATAACCATCACGTTTCCATAAACTATAGTCGCAGAGTGAGAGTATACTCCAGTGACGTCTTCTAAAGTTCTACATCTGGGGGTACCGTATTGGCTCCCCGCGCAGACTGCTGGCGAAACGGCGTGACGTCCTTAGGAATACGGAAATCGAGAAGTGGCGAGCATTGTAATGCAAGCAAATTCCCAGCCCCTTCTCCTGAAATAAATAGAATTCAGTAACGTGTTAGCTATTCTTGTAGCTGGCTGTTTTGTAGTACTATGGGCAAATGTAGATGTCATTGTGCTATTGCTGAATGCAACAACGCTTTGCATAAAACTGCGGATGTCTTTTATCAACGATTTCCGAAAGATAGAGAACAACATCGAAAATGAGCGTCGCGCTCTTAAAGATCTGAAACTGTTAATGTGAATAATGCAAGGATTTGGCGAAAGTGACAGATTAAAATTTGAAATGCAACTGCTGAGGAAGGAAAACTACACTCTGAAAAGAAGTAACAAGGTCCTGAAGCCAAGAGTTTGAAATATGTGGTCGAAGTAAATACATGTGATTCTTCTGCAATAAAACAACAAATTAGAGATAATATAAATAGCATTTTGTCTCGGTGTCTCACACCAGGCCAGTTTCGATCATGTCAGAAATAAAAAGTGGGCGAAGTGGGGCCCGAACGATATTGCTAATGCTTTCATCTTAAGAGTTTTTTCACCCAAAACCTGTACCTACTTGCGGAAAAAGAGCTATCCTTTTTCTTGCCGGTTAACACTTCAGAAATTGACAAACAATTCAAGTGCAGATTTAGAATTCTAAAAGTAGTTCTGGACCTTAAACGATCTTATAGAGAACACACCAAAGCGCTTCCTTGAGGTTTGCTCTAACATGTATTGTGAAGAAATAGCAGTGCCTGCTGTCATTCCAGAAGGGTTTAATAATTTCAGTAAACTCTCCCTTTGGAACATGGTAGCTTCGTAAATCTCGACTTCCAGGCTAAACCAAGACTCTTTGGAGAAATTTTTTGTCTGAAATTCGTTGTCTGGCCGCATTTTACAACAGCCCAATACCTTTCGAAATAAAAAATTGAATACAGCTTCTAATATTGAAGACATCCCCTTATCGACAGATACATCCTTTATAGGCATGTTTCTCCAACAGAAGACACTGAATAGGACTTCATGGAGATAATCAAACCATGTTCTTTACTAACTTACTAGAGATATAACAGCTGATTTGGATTGTATTAATTCCTGGAAAAAATTGAAAATTTGTGGTAAGGTCTTATGGGACCAAACTGCTGAGGTCATCGGTCCCTAAGCCTACACACTACTTAATCTTACTTAAGGGGATACGGAATCACCTATCCCCGCAATGTTAATATATGCCAACTATAGGGAACATTTTCTCACAAACTACTGGAGACAGAGAGGTAAAAATTTTACTGTATGTGCATTCATATGTTACAACAATACTGAAACAACAGTTTATTGTCAAAGTATTTTCTTACAGAGATATTGTACATTTATTTTTAAGTAAATTTTTTCCATCGCTTTTTACTAGACTATCACCCCTAAGTCTTTTGTAAATCAAGTAATTAAAAAATCGTTGTTTCAGTATGTAATAGGGACCTATGTCACTACGTCATAAAAATTTCAGACTTCTAGGTTGACCAGTACCTGAGATAATGTTCCTAGATGAAGTAAAAAGTAAACTTACGGGAAACGGAGAAAGAAGATTAAAACATTCCTGATCCGTAGCTAATACCCCCTTCACAGTCTTCATAATCATCTTCAAGTCTTCTTTTGGCACCCCTCTGCACCTGTCTTGCTTTTTTCACTAATGTCTTGATTATATTATCAGCATGCCTTAGTCTGTGCTGATCTAAAAAGAACATAGCACGTACCGTACGGGAACCAACACACATACCCAACTTTTGAAGAACCTGGCATTTAGTTATATTTCCAAGATTGAAAGTTGCCACAGCATCATACACACCAAAATGTAGTGTATTAATTCCGACAAACACTGTTTTTGGGAGACGATGCCATATCACACTATTCAAGCACTCGTTGGGGTTCTGCGTTTTTCCGTGAAGACATTTCATCAGAAGACTTCTGTCAGCCAGATCTCTGAAAATGGGCTTTATTTCTGCCATGATGGCTGATGGTAGACTGTGGTGGTGAATGTATTTCTCTCCTGTTGTTAGTCCCCTATTGTATTTACACCAGCTGTTTTCACCTTTGGGGCACAAACCATGTTGTGGATGCTCATCCGTGGATGCGGTGTGGAAATATAAAGCCCATATAGCTCTCCTCATTTCTTCAAGATTGCCTGTATTTTGCCTGATTGCAAGGCCATAGCAGTTCTGAATGTGGTCTATTATGGAATCAGTCAATCTTCCTCTGCCATCCAAGGTTTTCCCATCATCTAGTTTTTTCCCTTTCATAACTGATTTTAACCTTCTCAGCCTGGCACCCATTCTCTTCTGCACATGTCCTATACATTCAAGTTTGCTTATATTTACACTGTTCCCATATGGTTTGCTTTCCAAAACTTCTTTGAATGCTTTAGAGTCACCATCTCCCAGATATTTGACATAGCGAACATTATACCACTGTGAAGAGCGATGAAAAATTTTCTTCACCCCAGCAACCTCCATGCCACCACTACTACCATAATAATTAGCAATACAGTCATCACTGTGTTCATTTTTCAGCCTGCCTGTGCACCTACAGTATTTAGACATTATTGCAACATCAATAACCTTGCCAGTATCAACACTAGTTGCTGTTACAACACCATTGTTGGAGGTGTGGCCCCTTTTCTGCCACGTGCCATCAAACGCCACTGTGAGGTCACGACTGCCGTCATTTTCTTCCACTGCTTCTTCCACAGCAACCTGCATTGACTTCTGTGCTACATCTTCAACTGCAGATCCTAGTACATAATTGTAAGCTTCAAACTTTGAAGGTGCACTTGGAAGATTTAGAACACCACATAGCATATCACCAGCTGCTTTGCCCTTACCAATTGCTCGCAATCCATAAACTAACCTAATATTTACACTATAAAGTTCAGTTTTCTTGTATCCATTATTTACAGTTACTGAAACCGAACTTGGAAACTTACAGCTGTATTTACAAACACTGCATATTAAATTAAACTGGGCAGCCAGGCCAACATGGGATTCTACTTTCAGAGAAACGTTTCCATGACATTTTTTGCAGCACAAACTGTTTTCAAGAGCTTCACACAATATATTCGTATCAATGAGTTCAAAAACTTCATTCCCTCTATCAAGTAAATTATATTTCTCTTCCAAATCTCTTAGTTTTTTATGAGAAGCACTGTTTTCATTTGGTGTAAGTTCGTTCGGCAAATCAGTAATAAGTGGATTCACATTTTCCAACAGTGATGATGATGAACTGCTTTGCTTTGCTAATGAATCATTATTTCTTTTCTTTTGCCAGTTCACACGCTTTTTAAATACTTTTGCTTTAGCTCTAGGCATTTTCACTGCGAAAAATGAAGCACTAAATACGAAATAACTCAACAACAACTACTTTCTTATATCACACTGTTTACAAAACAGTCCCGCCACAAAGTCAAAGAGTAACTTGAGGAAACCAGAGAGAAACATTTTCGGGCAACTAGTGTATAAATAGTCGCTGGAAACCGGGATATTTGAATTCATGTCACTTTAAAGGTACTGCCAAAAAGTTCATGGTCAGCCACGAGAGACGTGTATAACTAAAGCGCAATACCCGATCTCACAAATATATAAAAATAAAATAGTTATAATTGTAGTAGAGCTATGTATGATACGTCATTTTAAAGAGGAAACATGGCAGAATATAATACGCCAATAAAAAAAAATTCGATTTTTTAACCCAAAATCCGATTCCGTATCCCTTTAAACGAAGTCACCCTATGGACAACACACACACCCATGCCCGAGAGACGACTCGAACCTCCGATGGGGGGACTAATTTCTGGGAACAAGAGCTAGATCTGTTGCTGTTTCCTAGTGATTAACCAGCAACCAGTGGTGACTGGGAATCCCAAGATGCACTGAAATATCTTGCGGGTTACTTAGCATTTAAATGCAAGCACATTGAGAGTTCCTAGGATTCAGTACCAGAAAAACTTCTCCAGGATTCAGATTACATCACCGGTAATAACCTCCAGAGGTGGGCTCCCTTCTCTTTCAACAGACTGGTTCAATAAAATAAAGAAGTTTGAAGTAATGTTCTGCAGTTTTCTAGGGCGAAATGTGATGCAAAAGTTAATTTCAACGTGTCCTGAAATGCATCACAAATTGGTTTCTCTCTTCGTAAGGGCAGTGAACCTTTATTAGAATAAGGAATCAGAACTTAAAAGCAAAAACAGAAATCATAAAGAATCTGGCCGCAAAGAAAAATCTTCAGAGTGTTGCGTCGTCACCGGCCTGAGGTACAATGGGTATTTATGAACGCTGTAACATGTTCCAGTTTCTTGGAAGTGGCTATTATGATAACATACAAGTGTTAATGTCTTATAATTTTAGATGGTAGCTGTGCTTAGTAACGTGTGTCAGCAATTAACGACACACAGCTCATGAAGCTGGTGTTAAGCTCCCGCGGTAGTATTCCCGATGACGTCATACGCGTTAGCCAATAGCAACGTGACGCCCCGGAATGGCCTACCTGACTGTTTCTAGTTGCTTTGGCTCTACACAGCAACCTCTAAAACATTCGTTGACTACAGTAAAGGGATTGGTAGATAACTTAAAAAACTGATAGACAGTGAACATTTGTAAGATGATACTAAGAAATTAAACCTCCCTAAACAACTCAGAAGCTTTAAGTTGATTTCCCAGTTTTTAAAAAAGTGAAAAGTAATTAATTCTTAGTACATTAACAGTAGTGATTTACAGTTTTCACTGCAATAAAAAGCAGAAATGGGATTTTTCAATAAAGGAAAAAAATATTATCAGAACAGTAATATTTTTCACCGGAAGGTACCACCAAAGCGATTCCGTAGACACCTCCAGCCCTTCTTTAAACAAATTAGTTGGCTGGTAAAAATGGGGCGTGATTCGGAGTGGCTGTTAAAACATGTCCTACATAGAGAACGAGTATTTCTCACACAATAGATGCACAAAATGTATATTTCTGCGTGTCTAGCCGGGTCAATAATTAAATTTTACTGTACTAGGTGGTTCGTTGAAAAAGTAACTACTTTGACACTATTTTTACCAAGAAAACGAATCTAAATCTGTTCTAAATCTAAAGGTTGCTTCGAACACCGCAGTGTTTCAGCAGACACAGTCCCACTAGAGATAGTGTGCCTTGGCACCCCACCGACATCTCAACTGACTTGCCGTTTATACGCGGCCTTACGGTTTAAGTGGACTTCACGGAACAGCTTCTCATTATTCATCACTGTCTAAGATGAAACAATAGTTCCTAGGACGGACTGAGGATCGAACACTCGACTTTCGGACTTGTATTCTAACGCTTCCGAACTTAGCCACGGGGTCGCACAATTTCTGTGCAATTCTGTGAAAACGTCAACGCTCTACTGGCATTACTTTTCTAATTATAGATGTCTCGTCTATTACTTTTGAACCTCGCGATTTTTATTCGAATAGCACTTACGACACTAGTGTAGGCGATATGACAACTACGTAAAACGATTAACCGTTTCTTCCCATTATGTTACGAGTACGACAAGAGAATACTAAATTTTTCACTTCTACGTCTCTGGCAATTCTATAAAGAAAACCTCGGAAGTTTCCAATGTAATGCCTTTGTCGAGGCTCTAATCTGCTTTTAACCTTGAAAAGTATACGAATCAATTAACAGCATAGCCCAATAATATGACAGTGGACCGACTAAGTACCGAAAATACACTTAGTTGCGCTCTGGTGAGAATGTTCCCTCGCCCGTACAGCCAATTCCGTTGTTCTCGTGGCGTCGACAGATATCTTGTCATTGGTAAACATCACACACACAGGAGTCTTTTGTGGCTGCACCGTGAATAAATGATGTGTCCTAATACAGAGCGTGCATACATGATGCTAAATGACGTCAGGATTGTCTTCACCATATGCCGGTCATGCAGATGCGTGCTATATGGCGCTTCCACCAGCATTTCATTAGTCAACGGGTTGTACGCGCAACGTGGCACCTGTAATGAGGATCAGGTCAACAACCGTTACGGTTAAATCTCTGCTCGCTATGCATTACAAGCACTGAGGTAGTGATACGAACGGAAAACTAAACGTCGTCTCAGTTTCCGGTTAGTATCTAGCGAGTGTTAGCATCATCTTTAGGACACACAAGTCTGCGAAGTGTACCCGAATTCTGAAGTGTAATGTATGCATGTAGTCGTTGCAACCAAAACTAGTTCCACATATGACATATACAATTACGTAGTGATCAAGTTAATTTCTTTCGCTAGTGTGTCCTGGTGATACATCTTCAACAAATCATACTTTTTAAAACGTTACGTTATTTGACTTCGACAATTTCAAGACGGATATCTGACTTATGAGAGTTCCATCGCAACAGAAGTTCACATCCAAATCAGAAAACTGAACAACATTGTAAGGCATCTTCTCATGTAAACTGAGTTAAAGTGACAAACTACCTTCAACACAAATCATTGTGGTATAGCATAAGTGCTGGACAACTCGTGTCGGTCCGTTTTTCCCGCGATTTACTCATGGAATTTTTTTATGAATGGGATCAATGACGATAGTAATTCGGTACATGATGCTTGACTTCTAATATTTTCATCTTAACAGAATAATATAACCAAATGTGAATACTGACTTTTACTATCTGCTTCAGTAATGACTTTGTAGCCATGCAGTTGTTTACGGCTTGTTCAAATTACTAGGATAAAAAGTACTACATACAGGATCGTAAACTGAGTATTGTTTTAAACTGAGTATTCTGAGATAAGGTAACAGCGGATATTTCAGGCGTACGAGGTCTTGAATGAGCTATTCCAGTTTGGAAAACAAGGCGTGTCGGTAAACTGTTCATAACAAAATCTGCCTGCCGCAGCGTTATTAGTGGGAAAACCTTGGAAAACAATACACAATTGTCTGTGAGGTTAGCACAGTGGAGTTTGCCTCTGTTTGAAACTCATGGCTGACTGTCGAAGATGGAGCGTTACTAGTTGCGACATGCATTTAACGTACAACGCAGCAAGACGTAGTACCCGGCAAGCTGAAGGAATGTACAGAGAAAAGTCGTGCACCAGACTACATCCTTCTTGGAAGGCACTATACAAATTATTTACTGGAACAATGGGCAACTGTTTGAAATTTAATTAATTTGGTTGAACCAACAGAAGAGAATATAGGGCACTGCGAGAGATGTGTGGTCGTCCCCTACACACGTACGAGTCTGTTGAACGTAATTAACATACAGAAGCCGGTCATTTAGCCGGAGAGTGTACTGAAGAGGGAGCAAGCAGCGGTTGCAATGTGCTTCTTTGTAGCGTTGTATTACTTTTCAATTCTGGTGTGTGGTACCGCGAACAGAGTAATGAATGCGTGTCCTTTAGCTGTGGAGTTAAAGAGTTGTAGCGAAAGTTGAGAGATAGTTGAGAACCGTGTATCACTGGCAAACGTAAAACGAAGAAGGATCTGTGAATGGACAGGCTACACAGACATGGAATGTTTTAAAGGGCAAGAGTAAGTACCGTACAGCCTTCCACAGCAGATCAAAATATCAGCGAAGTGCGTGAGGCACTTACGAAGTGTCTCAGTAAGCAGTGAAGCGGGAACGTCACGAGCAGCAGGGCACACGGTTCTTGAGAAACGTCTCCGTCAGCAACCGTCAGAGATGCAATTACTGCAAAAGCGCCCGGCGAACGACAAGCCACATTGCGCAGTATGTCCTTTAGACACACTTCATTGCAGTCAGGCAGAACGCCAATTTCTGTCACTAGTCTCTGCCAGCGACGAATCGACATACCGTGTTTCTGTAGATGTTTACACACTTCACTGAATAATCTGGGAGCCAGAGAATCCATGCGTAACCACAATACAGGGTGTTTCAAAATTAATATACCGGTTTTAAGGTTTTGTAGCAAATGTTACATTCACTTTACAATTATAAATAATACACTAAATGAAAGAGAAACACAAACAGTTTTTCTTACAATTGCTCAGTGTGAACACCAATCACACATCGAGTCGATAGTCTAGCTGTTCCGAAATCTTGATCAATGTGCCAGGGGTAACTGATGTAATAACACTGTTTCTGAAGTCGGGTAGATCAGCTGGTATCGGAGGCACATGCACATGACCGCATCAGATCGTGTGTCAACGTGGAGGTCATGCATAAAATGCTGCGTCAACCGGTCCCTTGCGCCCAATCCACCGGTCGGATACAACGTCGTTTAGCCAGTCGCGTACTGAGTTATGCCAGTGAGGCTGCGCACCATCTTGCTCCCAAATAAAGATGTGTTGTTCAGCTTCTTTCCATTGAGGCACGAGCCATAGCTGTGGCACATCAAGATAAGAAACATCAGTTACAGTCGATTCACCGAAAAAGGAAGGCCTATAAAGTTTCCGCGGCGATATTTCTTGGGGCTAAGCGTGAAACACTCGCACTCGTCCAACATGTTTTTCAGTCATTCTTTGTCATTCCATATTCTTCTCATTGCGCACAGGTATACAAACAAAACTGTTTGAGTTGCTCTTTCATTCGATGTATTATTTACAATAGTAAGTCGAGCGTAATGAATGTTACAACGCCTTAAAATCGTATTTGTAGAACATCGTTGTAACACCAAGATCTGTGACGAATGGCAGATATCTTTAAAGCTGCATAAATGTAATGTAATACTTATAACAGAGAGAAAAGTCAGTAGTTGTTGTTGTTGTGGTCTTCAGTCCTGAGACTGGTTTGATGCAAATCTCCATGCTACTCTATCCTGTGCAAGCTGCTTCATCTCCCAGTACCTACTGCAACCTACATCCTTCTGAATCTGCTTAGTGTTTTCATCTCTTGGTCTCCCTCTACGATTTTTACCCTCCACGCTGCCATCCAATACTAAATGGGTGATCCCTTGATGCCTCAGAACATGTCCTACCAACCGATCCCTTCTTCTGGTCAAGTTGTGCCACAAACTTCTCTTCTCCCCAATCCTATTCAATACTTCCTCATTAGTTATGTGATCTACCCATTTAATCTTCAGCATTCTTCTGTAGCACCACATTTCGAAAGCTTCTATTCTCTTCTTGTCCAAACTATTTATCGTCCATGTTTCACTTCCATACATGGCTACACTCCATACAAATACTTTCAGAAATGACTTCCTGACACTTAAATCTATACTCGATGTTAACAAATTTCTCTTCTTCAGAAACGCTTTCCTTGCCATTGCCAGTCTTCATTTTACATCCTCTCTACTTCGACCATCATCAGTTATTTTGCTCCCCAAATAGCAAAACTCCTTTACTACTTTAAGTGTCTCATTTCCTAATCTAATTCCCTCAGCATCATCCGACTTAATTCGACTACATTCCATTATCCTTGCTTTGGTTTTGTTGATGTTCATCTTATATCCTCCTTTCAAGACACTGTCCATTCCATTCAACTGCTCTTCCAAGTCCTTTGCTGTCTCTGACAGAATTACAATGTCATCGGCGAACCTCAAAGTTTTTATTTCTTCTCCATGAATTTTAATACCTACTCCGAATTTTTCTTTTGTTTCCTTTACTGCTTGCTCAATATACAGATTGAACAACATCGGGGAGAGGCTACAACCCTGTCTTACTCCCTTCCCAACCACTGCTTCCCTTTCATGTCCCTCGACTCTTATAACTGCCATCTGGTTTCTGTACAAATTGTAAATAGCCTTTCGCTCCCTGTATTTTACCCCTGTCAGCTTCAGTATTTGAAAGAGAGTATTCCAGTCAACATTGTCAAAAGCTTTCTCTAAGTCTACAAATGCTAGAAACGTAGGTTTGCCTTTCCTTAATCTTTCTTCTAAGATAAGTCGTAAGGTCAGTATTGCCTCACGTGTTCCAGTGTTTCTACGGAATCCAAACTGATCTTCCCCGAGGTTGGCTTCTACTAGTTTTTCCATTCGTTTGTAAAGAATTCGTGTTAGTATTTTGCAGCTGTGACTTATTAAACTGATAGTTCGGTAATTTTCACATCTGTCAACACCTGCTTTCTTTGGAATTGGAATTATTATATTCTTCTTGAAGTCTGAGGGTATTTCGCCTGTTTCATACATCTTGCTCACCAGATGGTAGAGTTTTGTCAGGACTGGCTCTCCCAAGGCCGTCAGTAGTTCCAATGGAATGTTGTCTACTCCGGGGGCCTTGTTTCGACTCAGGTCTTTCAGTGCTCTGTCAAACTTTTCATGCAGTATCATATCTCCCATTTCATCTTCATCTACATCCTCTTCCATTTCCATAATATTGTCCTCAAGTACATCGCCCTTGTATAGACCCTCTATATACGCCTTGGCTCTATATACTCCAGTAGTATATAATTAAAATATTAGCGGGACGTCAAATCTATTAGCACTTATGCATAAAGAGCTGGTTTACGGCCCATGCTAGACAAGCTGCCGCTTGGCGCGTCACGCTTAGAGGGGTGCCAGACGCGTATCACAATTAGTAGAGATAGCTTGAGGTGTCAAGCACAGGGTGCGGAGGGGGAGGCGAAGCGCCAGGAGCGTCCAAATGCAAAAATTTTTGTAGGCCTACAGTGCGTATCGCAATTAGTACCGAAAACTGAGACGGGTGAAACTGTACGAGGGAAAAAGGGTAGAGTTGAGGCGCCAATGGTTTCTTGCTTGTGTGGAAATATGTTCTCTAACCGGCCCTTTAGTTATAATACAAAGGCTGGATTTGAAATGGAACGGTCACATACAATCAGTATTAAGGAAAGCAAAACGAAGACTAAGATTTGTTGCAAGGGTTCTGGGAAAATGCAATGAATCTATAAAGAAAATCGCATACAATATAGCAGTTCAAATGGTTCAAATGGCTCTGAGCACTATGGGACTTAACATCTGAGGTCATCGGTCCCATAGAACTTAGAACTACTTAAGCCTAACTAACCTAAGGACATCACACACATCCATGCCCGAGGCAGGATTCGAACCTGCGACCGTAGCGGTCGCTCGGTTCCAGACTGCAGCGCCTAGAACGGCACGGCCACCACGGCCGGCCAAGATAGCAGTCCAAGCAGTTCTATTGTTCCAGTAGTTGGGAGTCTATGAAGTAGGAATGGCAATAGCCATCGAACGATTTCAGACACGCACTGCTAGGTCAGAAAGACACGGGAAACATAAATGAGAATCCTCAGAAGAAAGACGATATACCTTTCACGAAAACTGGTAGGATAAATTTAGAGAACCGGTATTCGTAGAAAACTTTGCGACCATTATGCTGCCACCGACGTTTATTTCGCGTGGGGATCATGAGAATAGCATAAGAGAATCTAGGTAGAACAGAGGCATGCAAACAGTCAATTTTGGTCTCTCAGAACCGGAATAGAGTAGGAAAGAGGTGACCCAGTCGTACATACCAAGCTGGACGTCACATGACATGACGTTAGCCTGAGTACAGCGCCAAATGGGGCTCACCCTGCAACTCGTGGCAGTTGAAGGAACGCTAAAAAAATGGCTCTGAGCACTATGGGACTTAACATCTGAGGTCATCGGTCCCATAGAACTTAGAACTACTTAAACCTAACTAGCCGAAGGACATCACACACATCCATGCCCGAGGCAGGATTCGAACCTGCGACCGTAGCAGTCGCGCGGTTCCGGACTGCGCGCCTAGAACCGCTAGACCACCGCGGCCGGCAAACGCTAAAAGACATTGTGTGTCAATCAGTGAGCAGTTACAGTGTACGGTGGTGGTATTCTGCATTACAGCATGTCCTAGAGAAGCATTTGGATGCCACCACACGGGGAAGAAACATAGGGAAACTTGGAAGTAGGACAAAATGCGACGAGTGTAGTCTAGGAGTTTGGTATTACCCAGCGCAGTGTTTCGAGTGCATGGGAAGCGTTCCGAAACACAGGCACTGCCGCCCGAAGAAGTGGAGGCCGTTTGTGCAACACGCAAGAAGGGAGCCACGTCCAACAGCGGGTGCATTTGCAACTGCAGTTAACAGGACTACGAGGCACGCAGTCTCACGCTCCACTGCGGCACGTCTACTGCATGGTTGCGATCTCCTTGTCCGACGACCGGTACTTTGTATTCCGTTGACATTCACACATCGGTAGTACTGAAACTTCCTGGCAAATTAAAACTGTGTGCCGGACCGAGACTTGAACTCGGGACCTTCGGCTTTCGCGGGCAAGTGCTCTACCAACTGAGCTACCCAAGCACGACTCACGCTCCTACCTTCCAAACTTCACAGAAGCTCTCCTGCGAACCTTGCAGAACTAGCACTGCTGGAAGAAAGGATATTGCGGAGACATGGATTAGCCACAGCCTGGGGGATGTTTCTAGAATGAAATTTTCACTCTATAGCGGAGTGTGCGCTAATATGAAACATCCTGGCAGATTGAAACTGTGTGCCGGACCGAGACTCGAACTCGGGACCTTTGCCTTCGGCAGGCAAGTGCTCTACCAACTGAGCTACCCAGGCACGACTCACGCCCCGTCCTCACAGCTTTAATTCCGCCAGTACCTCGTCTCCTACCTTCGCAGGAGAGCTTCTGTGAAGTTTGGAAGGTAGGAGACGAGGTACTGGCGGAATTAAAGCTGTGAGGACGGGGCGTGAGTCGTGCTTGGGTAGCTCAGTTGGTAGAGCACTTGCCCGCGAAAGGCAAAGGCCCCGAGTTCGAGTCTCGGTCCGGCAGGAAGTTTCATATCAGCGCACACTCCGCTGTAGAGTGAAAATTTCATTCTATCGGTAGTACTGTTTGCGATGGTGCCAAGAGGATACAGACTCGACCAACGAGGAGTGGGATCGCGTGCTCTTCTCAGATGAGAGCAGATTCAATCTAAATAGTTATTCTGGGCGTGCCCTTATATGGTGTGAAGAGGGGCGGAAGGGGGGGGGGAGGTGGACGTAATGTTGGACACGATCATTTTATTAGTCCAGGTGTTATGGTGTGCGGAGACACAATGTTGCATGGTCGTACTCGCCTCCAAATCTCTGATCACGGTACGCCCACCGGTCAACGGTATTGTGACACTGTACTCCTTTCCCATGTGCGTCTTCACCGGGGTGCATCGGCCCCGACTTCATTTTCATGAACGGCATGTGCGACCGCGTCTAAGAGCGGAGGTGGAGGAGCTCTTACAAACAGAGGATACCTGGACTCGCCCGCCCGTTTCCCCGACATAAGTATCGTAGACCACGTGTGTGGTACGTTGGGGAGACGTACTGCAGCACCAACGACCGTCCAGCATTTCTCAGTCGCGGTGGTGGAGGAATGGAACGGTCCATCATAATAACTCCTTACCAGCCTTGTGGCCTGCGTGGCAGCACACTGCACAGCATGCATTGCTGTGCACGGTGATGACACACCTTTCTAAGAAACATGTATGTTCTTTCGTGATGTCCAGGTGACCATCATAAATAGCAGTTTCAGTGTAACTACTGAATTTGAATAAAAGTGTCATTTGTATTAGTCGCATTGCTTATTTCTTTCAGTTAACTTCCATAGTATAACGTAGCAGTTCTTTCTAAGTATGTCCCAAGTTTCATCGAGCTACGTTACTCGGCAGTGACACGTCATGCGAAACTTATTTTGTTCCTTAAATTTTGCAAACTGTGTTCATACGTAAATATAGATCTCCTGGTAATTGAGACTGCTGGATCTCTTGGTAACTGAGACTGGTGCGACCATTCTTGACTTCTTCACTAGTCTCG
Source organism: Schistocerca piceifrons (assembly GCF_021461385.2). Taxonomy (NCBI): domain Eukaryota; kingdom Metazoa; phylum Arthropoda; class Insecta; order Orthoptera; family Acrididae; genus Schistocerca; species Schistocerca piceifrons. The sequence continues at coordinate 535,258,945 of NC_060138.1, forward strand.
AAAGCTATGCAAAAGTCTACACCAACGCATTCCACACAAATGGCTTCGACGAGGAAAGGCAATGACATGACTAGATTTATGATACAATAAAGAAAGGCGATAACACTATCATCTCACCTTCCTGATATTCCGCCATTTTCATCTGAAATTTATCTAAGATATTCCTAACCATTTTTGTAAACATGAAAATTGATCTACTACAGTCTCTGCAAAACAAAGGTGATACGAAAACAAATGCTTTGAAACTTGTGTCTCAAAAACAGGCCACTGCTACGGCGTTCATGTGCAGATTGGATTATTTTCCGGAGAACCTTCCGCTAACGAATAGTGGAAATTCTGGCGGCAGACAGTACATGTTTACGAGCTTAAGTTTCTTTGCGTCGTTGTATTCCTTAACGACCCATGTCACATGAAAGCGTACAGACCATTTGTGGACGCTAGTTATTACACGCTACGCCTGTAGCACTGCTACCGGCCGAGCGGCACCGATGTGCGGGTTTGTTTCATCCCCTGCGAACTTGCGATAGCATTCACCTTTCTTTCTCAAGATTAACGCGAAGATTGGTTTGAACACTTCAGCGCTTTACTAGGCGTGGTCCTATTGCAAGCGGTATGCCGTTACCTTCCTCTGACCCTTGTCCTGACGTGCCCAGCCATTTATAGGGAGACTTAAGTTGAAGATGGATTCCTCCGAGCCATGAAGTAACTCGGTATTTTTCACGGTATTCAACCCTGCCTGAAGTGGAATGAGTAATAAGTAGTAGATAAAAGTTCTTGGGCTAACTATGGATCCTACCAGACCCACTGTATTGGTACTATGGCACTTCACCAATAAGTCACACGGTTAATGCACACAATTTGCAAAAAGATGTATGCTTTATGTCAAACTATTGTCTAGCTAAATCATAGTCCGCAGAACAGACGAGAAACGTACATATACATAATATAATTTAAAGTCCCCCGTCGCGGTTTCATGTATGTATGGAAAGAATAACCTCAGGACCTACTGTATGGATTTTGATGCGATTTTTAAAAATGTTCAAATGTGTGTGAAATCCTATGGGACTTAACTGCTAAGGTCATCAGTCCCTAAGCTTACACACTACTTAATCTAAATTATCCTAAGGACAAACACACACACCCATTCCCGAGGGAGGACTCGAACCTCCCCCGGGACCAGCCGCACAGTCCACGACTGCAGCGCCTAAGACCGCGCGGCAACGAAGGCTGGCAACGGCAGGGAGAGCGGTGAGATGACTACATTGTCATCCATATCAGCATCCAGTGACCCCTATCGGCTAAGGATGACACGGCGTACTGTCGATACCGTTGGGACTTCCGAGGCCTACTCGAAAAGAGTTAGTAGTTTAGTTATGCCAGACAAGTCGTCCGGCCGTAGATACTTAGTGCTACCTGTGCAAAGCCGTGACGGATCGCTGGTTTGTTACATTTTTTATCTTCATCGCATATCATTCTTGTCGTGGTAATGAAGTATTTACTACAACCAGAAACTAAAACATTAGCGACTGCGCGACTGAAGAAAGATTAATACAGAGGGTGTTACAGAAAGGTACGACCATACTATCAAAACACATAGAAAAGAAAATACGCTAACGAGCCAAAACGTTTAGGACGACTGCCCACTGCAAGATTGAATGCAGCCTGGTGGTGTTGCGAGCATGTCAGGCGATAAGGAAAGTACATAAGGAAAACAGAGACGAATGGGAGATAATGTAGCGGCGATACGGGCCGCAAATGGGAATATCCACTGCCGTAAGCGACTTTGACAAAGGATAGATTGTTACGACCCTTCGCGTGGGAAGGAGCATCTCGAAAATGGAAAGTGGTTGAAGGCATGTGAAAGGACGAGTAGGCGATCTGACGACAGAGTGGTGCAGGCACGTGTTTCGGAGTACACCGTTCATAGCACATCGTTGAACATGCAGTTTCGCAGCAGACGGCCCTCGCGTGTTCTCATGTTGGCCCGACGACGTCATCAGTTACGACTGCAGTGGACACGAGATAATTTAGATTGCACCGTGGATCAATAAAAAATCAGTTTCCTGGTCACATGAATCACTTGGTCGTAGCTAATGTCTGGATTCGCTCTCATCTAGGCAAACGGATGCTCGAAACATGCTCGCGGCAGGCCATTGGGGGCAATATTATGCTACGGGGAGCATTTACCTGGGCTTCCATGGGATCTGTAGTAGTAATCGAAAGCACTATGGCAGCTGTGGGCTACGCGAGCATCATGCCGGACCACTTGCACCTCTTCACGCTTAATGCCTTCGCCGGCGGCGATAGCATCTTCCAGCAGCATATCGTCTCAGAAGACCAGAATGTTGGTACAGTGGTTTCCGGAGCGTGATAGTGAACAAATGCTGATGTTTCGGCTATCAAATTCACTTTACCTGAACCCGATGGAACATATCCGGTACGCTACTGGACGCCTGTTCTCGGCCCCTGCAAAACGCCGGCCCGCCGTTTACGGACATTGCGTGACTTGTGCATATATATCTGGTGCCACACAGATTCGGAAACCTACAACAGGCCTGTTGAGTCCATGACACGTCGAATCGCTGCTGTACTGCGTTCCAAACGTGAACTAACATGGTATTAAACTGGTGTTCGTTTTGGCTCATCAGTGTATCTTACATGGGCATGCGTCCCGAACGCTTTATTTCCACGTTAGATGGTTCTCATGGCTCTGAGCACTATCGGACTTAACTTCTGAGGTCATCAGAACTTAGAACTACTTAAACCTAGCTAACCTAAGGACATCACACACATCAATGTCCGAGGCAGGATTCAAACCTGCGACCGTAACAGTCGCGCGTGTCCGGACTGATGCGCCTAGAACCGCTCGGCCACAGCGGCCGGCTTCCATGTTAGAACAACCCCACTTTCTTCAACTCTTCACAGCACACGAATCACGGGAACGATACCGGAACAGAGCATACCAGCACACCACATGCTACTCTTTATTACGTGAAATGTTCATAATGCCCTCCGTTACTTTGACACATGCATCAATGCGCCATTGCATTGAATCCCAGACGTGTCCCTCCATTACTGCGTATGGTTTCGTAATCTTACACATTACCGACGCGAAGACACACTGTACCTTGTAACGCGGTCTGATACAGAAGAACTTTCAAATTTCTCACATATAAATGTCAAGTGGATATAGGTCCGGAGAATGTAGACGCCAGAACAATTGGTCCACCCCTTCCTACCCATCGGTCTCGGAATCTGCTGTTTATAAACTGACGAGTATCACTACTGAAAAAGAATTAGGAGGAGCTTCACCTTGTATGTAGTACAACTTTCACTGCGCTGATAAAGAAACATTTTCCAGCACATGAGGTAAGTATTCTACACGAGATAATTGTTACTTGGTCGATTAAGTAGGGGCGAAAGAACATGAGATGCATGAAACAGTCACAACAACTCTGGTCCGGATATTGACGGAAAATCTCTTCATGTAAGAAAGAGTTTAATATTGTATGCTGGTAATTTCTGTTTCTAATTGTTTCCCGTGATTAACGCCTTAGGAGGAGCTGTAGAAACGTTTTGGCATAAAAATAGACAGTTTCTATTTAACTTACTACCTTGTTCTGCGGGTGAAGAATGTGTTCTGAGTGTCTGCCCATATCTTTATGAAACGCTGAATAATGTGGGGAGGAAAAATACTTCATTTGTTTTAGTGACTATGAAATCATTGCCCCCTGTAATAAGAAAAATAACATTAGCCTGTTATTACTTCAAAGCGAATACATAGGCGCGAGAATTAAACAACGCGATAGCTGGACCTAGTACTAAATGGCTAACCTGGAGCATATACCAGTTGTAGGATGCTTGTCTAACGGCAGCTGGGGCAAAAAAATTGATTTTCGGTATTTCATACGGTTATTGGCCGAATTTGAAAATTTAAAACGCTTTCACAATCTACTCATTAGGAGGTATAATCTTACATTGGCAGCACATCTCACGGCGCGTAAATTACCCAGAATATATTTATCCAGTATTTGAGAACGAGAGCACTTAGCGACTTCCAACAAACTTTACACATAATTTCAAAGCTTTAGGAAACTTTCTCTCCCTGACAACCCCCACATTTTCGCTGTTCACGCAGGTACACTTCAGCATGAGGTCTGACTTCTTAACATATTACTTCTTCACTGCTAACTCTCTTCGCAACACATTTCGCAGGCACTATCCACATATACCTCTGAATCTACCTGCATAATTATATCAATTTACGAGGGTGTTCAATAAGTAATGCTGCACTTTTTTTCTGAAAGTACATTGGTTTTAGTCTGGATTGCAATAGATTACGTTTTTCTCCACTCTTTTAGCTACATAACCCTATTTTTCAACATAATCTGCGTTCAATGCGATGGCCTTAGGCCAGCTTACTGGGAGGGCCCGTATGACTGCGTGATATCATTCCACTGGCCGTTGTCGGAGGCAACGTCTTGCTCTGTCAGCAACCTCCCCGTCATTCACGTACTGTTTCCCGCGGAAGGCATCCTTCATTAGGCCAAACAGAAGGAAGTCGGAAGGTGCGAGATTCGGACTGTACGGTGGATGAGAAAGAACAGTCTAATGAGGTTTTGTGAGTGTTCTCGGGTGTGCAGAGTTGTGTGAGGCCTCCAGCTGTCATGGAGAAGAATTTCGTTTGCATTTTTGTGGCGACAAACACGCTGACGTCGTTTCTTCAGTTCCCTCAGGGTACCATAATACACTTCAGAGTTGATCGTTGCACCATGGGGGAGGACATTAAACAAAATAACCCCTTCAGATTCCCAAAGGTCCATCACCGTGACTTTATCGGCTGACGATGTGGCTTTGAACTTTTTCTTCGGAGGAGGGGTGGTGTGGTGCTATTCCATGAACTGCCTTATTGTTTCCGATTCTAAGTGATGAACCCTTGTTTCATCGCATGTGACGATTTTCCACAAAAAGTTGTCACGATCAGCCTCGTAACGCGCATTCAATTCCGCACAGGCGGTCCTTCGTTGCTCTTTATGGTCTTCAGTTATGTGGCGAGGAACGCAGCAGGCACACACGTCTGGGTAGCCCAGCTGGTGCACGAATGTGTCACCACTACCAACGGAGAAGTCCAGTTGAGCAGCGAGGTGTTTGTGGTCCATCAATCACCTTGAAAATGATGGAAAAGTTCTATGAATATGATATAGATCTGCATTTCCTATTCATCGACTTCAAACAAGCCTTTGACAGCATAAATCGGCAAGAACTATACAGAGTACTGAAAGAAGTTGGTATATGTGCTAAATTAATAAGACTAATCAGAACGACAGAGACAAGGGCAGAGGTAAAGGTCCTTAGCAGAACAAGTGAAAGCTTTGACTTTAATAAAGGTGTGAAGCAAGGGCATAGTCTCTCCACTGTCCTATTCAATATAGCCCTGCATAGTGTAGTAAA